>NC_090197.1:28927400-29527400 GCF_033026475.1 Channa argus
TTTATGTCACAATATTTGCTGTACAGCCAAAGAAAATAACTTACTCAGTAAGGAAATGTGATAGTAACAATTAATATATTTAACTGCTATAAGACAAAGTGCATCAAATATGGAAGTGAACGAGGTCTGAGGTTTCAGAAATAGAAAGTAAAACCTGCTCTAAATTAGTAAAAAGCAAATAATCAGTGTTATCTGTTGTTGTAATAGATTATCCATTTATATTTTTTCATTTCTGGACTTTTTGTAAATGTCAAACATGGGACTTTAAGGTAAAGAGTCTCTTAAAAAGGAGGTAATAACTTTTTCCAGAATGATCACGACACAGCTGTTTCTATAAGATGATGTCACAGCATCCACCCCCTCGGATTGATTGACAGGTGGCCTCTAGAAAGTGCAATTCACCACCTAAACAACTGGAATCTTTTTACAAGCTGACAGCTACATTAAGTGAAGCTGATTTGTCAAACACAGGTTTCAAAATAAAAGCAAAAAACCTCCGACAGGAAGTTTGTTTGGCTACAAAATATTATTCACGATTATTTTAGTGCATCAATGGCCAACTTAAACTGTGGTCAGTAAACTTAGATGACATTTTACTTAAAATGAGTGTAAACCTGAGCTAGTAAACCATCCAATATTCTGAGTAGCAATTTATTAACCAGAAATAGTAATTTTAACAAATTGTAGGGATGTTTGTTTCCTTGGGGATCCCACAAACAATCTCTGAGCTTCTACAGTGGTAGTAGTCTAACAAAATTAGAAAGTAGAATTAAAAATAAAATATAACTTTCTTGTGCTAGTGCTTAAAAAGGCTGCTGCTGAAAGGCTGATTTAAATAATGTAATTTTAATAGCAGCACAGTTATGAATAAATGTGTTTATATATGCTATTTATTTATTTATTGACCACTTAATCGACATGAATAAAATATTAAAGCTGCTGGTCTAATAAAAAATATTTATAAATAATAATAATAATATATAACATGCACAATTTAAATGGCTGTACGATTACAAAGAAATAAAATTTTAATTTAATTGTAGTTATAATTTTTTTTAATGATAATTATTTGACTGGTCGTTAGCTGTAAAAATATATTTGTTAGAATTACTGACATTTTACTAAACAAAAGAACAAAATACACCACCATTACACAGGACATACACAGCAATAAAAAAACATTTTAATATTTGATTTAGATGATTTATCGAAGTTAAATATGATGCTTTTCTTTCAAAACTACAATTTATCATAATAAATAAAAAATAATAAGAAAACGTAAAATTCCCTTATGTTACAAAAGTAAAAAATACAAGTAAAAAAAATCAATAGTGTTTTTGTTGTGCATTTAAATAGTTCTCTCATTAATAAAATCCTTGTAAATCAAACCCTAAAATATAAATCTCTAAAGTTAAAGTCAGTAAAATGTATTTATTTTTAAAATGTTTGTGTAAAATTTGGAAAGTAAAGCTGCTGAAATACAAAACACAGAAAAAAAAAAAAATGTATGTATGTGTGTGTGTGTGTGTGTGTGTGTGTGTGTGTAGGTTGCCTGTAGGTTGAGACATTTCTTTAATGAAGTGAATGAACACCGACCCCAGTGGCACATTCGTATTCAAGCTTTGTGTTTTCTAAGATAAACAAAAAAGAAAACAGATATTTTTTGCTGTTTTAGTAACAGACACAGGATGTTAATGCCTCTCTGAGCACCACAGACTAAATCCTTTAGTTTAAAACCACCAAACATAAGACAAAAGTAATTGTTCAGCAAAGAAATTGATCCTGAACCTAACACCACCTTGACACCATCCAGATAACTATAGCGTCACCTACCTCACTCAGCGTTACCATAGTAACACTTCACCATCCACCACAGCGGCCATTTTGTGTCCTCAAGTTGTTTTTGTCTACACTTGTTCTCTTTGTAAAATGTAAAACTTTCACGAACTGGACGCAGCTTCCCGTCTTCAACGCCACCTTCGCATTTGTCTGCGAGCAAAAGGGCTGACACCTGCCCAAAAACACACCCCTTAAGAGATAGGGAGAGAGAGTGTGTGTGTGTAGTTTCAGTCTTTGCATCCCCACCCCTCTCTTTTTGTTCTTTGTATTTTTTTTTTTAACCAGCAGCTTCCACTCACCCAATGGCCCCTCTGTTGATGCTGCTGCACCGGCCATCTTGCATCGTTAGACTGTGTGTGTGTGTGTGTGTGTGTGTGTGTGTGTGTGTGTGTGTGTGTGTGAGAGTTTGGGCTGGGGGTGCGGGGGTGCATGAACGTGATCTATTGTCTGAGCCAGTTCTGATTTGATTAACAGTCCGTTGGTGGTCAGCGCTTCACTGCTCATTAACGGCTGGTACCACTGGAAACTCTGGCAAAGAGCCACTAACTGTGTGTGTGTGTGTGTGTGTGTGTGTGTGTGTGTGTGTTTCAAATGCTCCAGGCGTGGAAATAATGTTCTGCACATCCACCACGTTTTTGGGCTTGTTGTGAAATTCAGAGGAGACGTTCATGGCTTCAGAGGATGAATCCTAATTACTGCAGAGCGTGTTTTTTTGTTGTTTTTACATATATGTTATTATGTTATATCTTAATACATATGAACAAACCTGCAGATTTTGTGTTTGCTTGTTCTGATGGAAAATTTGCTACGTCAACTTAACATCATTTTTAGAAAATAAAAGTGTGGAAAATTTTGGTTTTAGCTGTTTTGGATAAAAGTGTCAGCAAAAGAACTAAATGTAAATTCATGTCCTTGTAGCTTTGTGTAACATCAGTTTGCTTGTCTCTTTCTACTGGGTGCTCTTTTTTTTCTTCATAGTAGCCGTTTGTCGTCCGACAGAGAGAGAGAGTGCACTCGCATTGCGGACACACACATGCTTCAGATTATACTATCTGGTGGTCCTGTTCACTGGACGTCTTTCTTTTTGTAGTTGGGGATATCGACACATACTCTGTTTCACACAGAGCATGCACTAGGGATGTCCCGATGCTTATTCGAGTACTGGGAATAAGGCCTGATCCTGCTGTTGTGTACTTATAATCATAAAACTTCTCCAATACTTTGCCTTAAACCTCTGCAGTTAGGCGGAGGTGGACAAATGTCTTTGGTTTAGAGCTTTTTTTTTATAACAAAAGTAAAGCTGAATACAAACTCTGCTGTGCTAAAGTCTTTAGACTTAGTTACTAACAGTCAAACTCAAGATTTCAAGAAACTCAAGAAGTGTTTCTGAAGAATATTTTTAAAATGTTTAATATTTGCAACTGACATTGGCAACAACGAGGGTTATAAACAGTAATCAGAATATTACTTGTCTTTGTTTTCCAAATGTATTTGACCTCCTGTGTAGACCTGTGTTCTTTTCAGTGAAAACTTGCTCCATTTATTAAACACCTGTCGCTGCCATATTTGTTTTGGCAGGATTTGCTTAACTGCAATGGATTGATGAGGTTTTGACTCTCCAGGATCTCATTCTAGAAGCAAAACAGTTTAATACATGTATCGGTACTCAGTATCAGCAAGTACCTGAATGTAAGTACTTGTACTCAGTCTATGAAAAAGTAGTATCGAGACATCCTAGTAAACAAAATAAGAAACCCGATGTCAACTCTGGAGAGCAGCAGATGCTTTTGCGTGAAAAACATGAAAAAGTACTGCATCGAGGATCTGTCTCAACAAACTGAGGAGCTCTTTAAATTGGGATCTTTAAAGATCTTTAATTTTGGGCTCTAAAGGGTTTTGGCATTGATATACTTCCATGTACTAGGGCTACAGGCGGTCCATGTGGACAGATGTTTTTGTCCTGCAGGTGATCGTCCGGATCCTGGCATACTTGGGTAGATGATGAAATGTGCATTATGAACACTGGTGCACAGAAAGTACAATTGAGCCTCTGTACGTCTGTGTAGTGTCTTACTTGGCTCAGTATTTTCACTGTTCGTCTTGGTTGCTCCCCTAGTGTCCTGTTCTCTGACTTGTGCATCATTTCATAAAGAAGAAACTTCTAACAGGAGGAACAGTTTACGCAGTCTATTATCAAATCGTGTCTCATAACTGTCTGTGACACAAGAGGTTAAATAAAGCTGGAAGGAAACCAGACTAGGAGACGGTAGGTGTCTCCATTTTGGATCATCTGTGCTCAGAACAACACCTGAACATCGCCGAAGGACAGGGACTGATCAGCTGGTTGTTTGGACAAATGCATGAAAAATCTGGTTTGCAATGGATCTGTGTACTTAACATAAGTGTGTTAGTATTAGTGGCAACAGTAGTCGTCGTAGTACTTGTAGCTATTTTTAGCAGTGTTGTTCAGCTATGGCCTGTTTTTGCCCGAGAGGACTCATCTGTTATTTCTTGGCCTGCAGTTCTTCCTCTGTTTAGATAAGACGTGTGTGTTGTCACGCCTGCTTCTGTGTTGCTCAGGTTGTGGGGACATGAATCTCACATAATGGGGACAAAAAAGCAAGTAAATCCTTCAGTAATACCACAAAGACCTGGGTTTAGGTTAAGGTGTGGATTAATAGTAGTTCTGGTTATTTTAAGTCTTCAGGAAGTGAATCTAGGTCAGTGTAATGTCGTCTGAAGTGATGGAAACGTGTGTGTGTGTGAGTGTAAACAGTATTTCCAATTGTGTGTGAAATCTGAGTGACTTTTTCTGCATGAGTGCATGCCTTAGAGTGTGTGTGTATGTGCGCACATGTATGTCCCATTGTGTGTATTAATGACTGTCTTTGTGTAAGCACACGTACACACACATGTAAGCATGTGTGTGTGTTTTTCTGCTTCCCTCTGGGCTGAGGTAAAGAAAATCTGTGTGAGTTTTTCGATTTTACTTTTAATGTGTTATCATTTCTTTTTTGATTTTATTTAGATTTATTTTTGATTTATTTTTTTTATTATTTTTAGTTAACATAGTATTCTGACGTAGTTGTTATGGTCAGAATATTTTATTGTTTGAGTAAAGTAAATAATTAAAGTGGACCTTTCAGCTCCATGCAGTGTTTAAAGATCCCTTGCAGGTGTCTAGTAAGACATTTTGGTTTCTTAATTGAACTCATGAAAATGTTTGAAGTTAGTTACAATCTTGCAGATCACAGCTCTTTAAGTTGATTATCAGACTGGTATCCCAAACATCACTCTGAGCAGAAACACCGTTTTGATTGATTGTCTTTTTGATGGCATCACCCTGAGTCTGAGCCGCATTACAAACTTTTTCATGAGTTCAATTAAGGAACTAAAATGTCTTACTAGGCAAGGTATCTTTAAACACAGCATGGAGCTGACTGTGGCGCAGGAAGGTAGAGTGGTTGTCCACCAGTCTCACAGTTGTTGGTTCAATCCCCGGCTCCTCTGGTCACATGTTGAGGTGTCCTTGAGCAAGACACTGAACCCCAACTTAGTTGCTCCCGGTGAGTGTTGGCCAGCTGCATAGCAGGCCCCCCCATCAGTGTGTGTGTGTGAATGGGTAAATAAAAAGCAGTGTAAAGTGCTTTGAGTGCCAATAGGTAGAAAAGCGCTATATAAGTGCAGACCATTTGCCTCTGGGATCAATACAGTTGGATGTAATTTTAGCTCTAGCTCAGGGGGAGATTTATGCTGATGTGAAATGATGAGCACGTGTCTCAGTTTGGGTTAAACATCTGTACTGGCTGAATCAGCTCGTTTCCTGTGAGTTTCTTACCACTGGTGGATAAAGTAGTTGTTTGGAGACTCTTGTCATGTGACATCCTGTTGCTCATTATGATTATTAACCAACGGGACTGAAGATGACGAGCTGTGGTTGTACAGCAGACTGGAAATGACTTCACTGTTTTTTTTTTTCAGGTGTGTTTAAACTTTATCTGTTCAGTGTATCATGATTAAACATGCTCCTGGATTTTCTCGACTTCTTCCTGTGTGTGCATGTACAGTACAGTGAGTTTTCATACCTGTGTGTGTCCTGTCGCTTTGATTGAGCTCTTCCTGCTCTCTGATTGTCATAGTTTCCAGATGCCTGATTATCAGTGACCCCCCCCCCCTTCCCCAGATGAATCATCAGTTACCGAGTAGACTGTGAAGAGCAGCACGTCTAAATAATTACACCGCTGAGGCTGAGATGTGCAAAAACAAACAAAGATCAGAGTGAAGATCAGCGTAAAAGAAAATTACAGATCCATTAATCCAAATTTGAAATGTTCAGGTCCACTTGTGGACAACATGTGAAAAAAAGGGTTGGAGAGAGGTGGAGGGATGGGTGTCTGCCGCCTGCATGGAAACACGGTTGAGGATACATCACAGTTTGGGCTGAACCTTCTCCAGTGCTGCTGGTGACACTGTGGAAACTGATGGATCACAAGCTGTTCCTTCTGCAAAGTGTCTGATTGGGAAGAGTTTTATTTCAGGTCAGTGTCTTATGGCCTTAGACTTGAATATGATAGAGAGGAGACCTAAAAAAGCCCGCCTGTGTCCGGAGTCTGAACTTTGGGATGGTTCTGGTTATTTTTAGTCTTCAGGAAGTGAATGAATTTGACATTCTCTCCAAAGAATTCAAGCTTCGGCTCAGCACAAAGTGAGCTCACACTAAACACTGACTTTTGCCTGTAGAAGCTGCTGCTGTTGTGGTTACTTATCGTTTGAAAAACTTACATGTCCAAAATGACATTTTAACCGAGAAAAACGTTCTTCCTTTCTTATTTGCTAAGTTTTCCTAAAACCTGACTTGGACTAATGTGGTTTCTATTGACAGTGATGACATGCATCATCGTATGTAAATATGTTGGCCGTTTAAATCACCAGCGGCCTTTAATCTGAAGCGCAGCTCTTTCCTGTATTACAGCTGATTAGTTGCTGGTTTTGCTTCCTGCAGCACTTTGTAACTGGAGACGATCATTGTGGAAACTCCGCTTTAATTGCATTCAAGAAACGCAAAGATATTCAACTGTGTGTGCAGCCCGCTTAAGATTGCATTTCTCTGTAGGCATTGGAAACCGAGAGCTGGCATTGTGTCGTCTGAAAATGTTTGAATATGTTGATTGCAAACAGCTTGTAAAATCCTGATCAGTAAACCGCAGTAAATCCCTGCAGGACAGATGGTGATATTAATGCTCTCCACTGTACGCTGCCTGGAAATGATGCCTCCATCCTGCCAAGGAAAAATGTGACATCGAACTGCAAAACCAACATGACCAATACAACCAAAGAAATCGCATCTAGATCTTATGATTCAGAACTTCGTAGTTTGTTCTCATAATCATAAAGTAAATATTACATGATGACCTAATGCGTTTTCTCATCTCAGGATGGATTTAAGTGACTCACCAACATCACAATGTTCACAATATATTTCTAAAGAAGACGGTTTAAGTATAAAGTTTGTGACATTGAAATATTATGGAAGGTCCAAAACAGCCTCGAGGAAACTGCCTGAACCAGCAGACTTGGCTGTAAGCACATGTAATACGTACACACTTGTTTGCATGTACACAGCCTGCACACGGCAGCATGGGTTGTTTTTAACTATGCAGTCTGTAATCCTGAGGTTGGACTCTGTGGGATTTGCACCCAGTAGGTCAGAAAACTTCTAATCACGACTTGAGTTTGCCAAAAGGCGTGTGGGAGAGTCCATGGTCAAGTCAGCCTCAGCTTTTACTAAAATTACTGCTTGGTGCTAGTTAGCAAATTATAGCAAGCTAAAATATTGTCCACAGTCTTGATGTCTATTGTCCTATGTGGAGAGGTGCCGTTTCTAACGCTGAAGTCTGGAATGAAATTTATGAAAACAATATTTTTATGACTAAGAAAACAAAGGTACAAAAAATATGTTTTGCAGATAAAACAAACCAAAACACCTCTTATGAGATATGTACAAACATGAATGACCCGGTTCATCAGAGGCTCAGTGTTAAAGTTCCATTAAAAGTTTGCTTCTATCTGCAAGTGGAGCAGGTTTTGAAACCTCTGAGAAATGGTACTAGGACAAATAGATTTTTCAGAAAGCAGTTTTCTAAAGTGAATGCATACAGGAATTAATCTAAACGAGACCTGAACACTTTAAGTTTCTGCAGAAACTTTATTTATGAAGCACATTTGGAACAAATTTGCATCCGTCTTTTCATTTATGTTATCAACACCATCGACATCTATAATGTTTAGATACTCCGATTTTAACAGTAACTCAGTGAAACCACTTTCTGACTGAAGTACTGCTACTTTTAATATACATTTTGGAACATGTACTTACGCATTTCAACTTAAGTAAAACCTTTTCTGTGTACTTGTGCCACATCTGGTCAGCAGTTTCAGGTCTTTTGCTAACATCCGTAATACTCCAGTGAACTCACTTTCAGCTCTGCTCACATATTATCTATAATATACATTTAGTTTTTGTGGATTTCTGACTTGCTGGAAAGTGTCTTCCATTGTAATCAACTGTTACGGAACTTTTATAGTTGTCTATAAATGGGTCTTTTGGGAAACATTTGACTTCATGATGCTGCAGACACTGGTGTTCGCGGTCTCTCTCTCTCTCTCTCGCTCTCTCTCACTCTCTCTCTCTCTCTCTCTCACTCTCGCTCTCTCTCTCTCTCTGTCTCTCTCTCTCTCTCTCTCTCTCTCGCTCTCTCTCACTCTCACACTCTCTCTCACTCTCGCTCTCTCTCTCTCTCTCTCGCTCTCTCTCTCTCTCTCTCTCAGTCTCACTCTCACTCTCACTCTCACTCTCACTCTCACTCTCTCAGGACGACTGCCTCCATTCGTCTGGTCCAATGACCCTCAGATGTCTTTTTAGATTTGATCATCTGGGTTTTGACATTCACCAAATCAGGTGAAACGCTTTAGACCCAGTTTTTGTGGATTTCTGACTTGCTGGAAAGTGTCTTCCATTGTAATCAACTGTTACGGAACTTTTATAGTTGTCTATAAATGGGTCTTTTGGGAAACATTTGACTTCATGATGCTGCAGACACTGGTGTTCGCGGTCTCTCTCTCTCTCTCTCGCTCTCTCTCACTCTCTCTCTCTCTCTCACTCTCTCTCTGTCTCACACTCTCTCTCACTCTCGCTCTCTCTCTCTCTCTCGCTCTCTCTCACTCTCACACTCTCTCTCACTCTCGCTCTCTCTCTCTCTCTCTCGCTCTCTCTCTCTCTCTCTCAGTCTCACTCTCACTCTCACTCTCACTCTCACTCTCACTCTCACTCTCACTCTCACTCTCTCAGGACGACTGCCTCCATTCGTCTGGTCCAATGACCCTCAGATGTCTTTTTAGATTTGATCATCTGGGTTTTGACATTCACCAAATCAGGTGAAACGCTTTAGACCCATGGGCATTTTACTATGTAATACTAAAACCTTCTGTTTCTTTTGAACTTTCTCATATGCTGTTTGATCAAAAAAAGCCTGATTTGCAATAATCCTTGTTGCATGTGCCCACTGCAGAGACCTTTTACTATACGGAATTTAACCTCATTCAGTTTATTTTCTACAACTTGTTCATCTGACAGTTGGTGTCTAAACTTCACCGAAATTCAACTTCAACTCTCTATGGCTTTAGTTTAGGTGTAAATGTGCATTAATGCTTTCAAAATTCCCTACGTATATTGAAATATTCCTATAGCTGAAAAACTCACCCGTAGAAGTTTTCATCATTAGGAGTTAAGATGATGTCATCTGGAGGAGCACTAAAAAAGCAGGTCAACCATGATTACAAACTACATAGTGTGAGCAACAAGATGACATAATCTGAACTGAAGGTTCACCCAAGTGATGTCATCTGGAGGCATTTTTCAGATAAAAGTAGAGAGATATTTTAATATAGGAAATTCAAAGGAACGTTTATTAGCATTGTACTACCCAAAGTAGAAACAAAAGAAACAAATTCAAAATCCAGTAAGGCGTCTATTAAACGTGAGTGATTGTTTTCTAATGACAGGGGTGGATGACATGCTTCTTCTCAGACAGGGTGGATCTGGGTTTGCTAATGAGCTAAAGGACAAAACGTCACAGCTCCCAGCTTTCATGTGTTCCCTCGACCACAGGGGTCCCTAATCCAGGAAGAGGTAACCACCTCCTCCTCCTCTTCTGAGCAGAAGGGTCAGACAGCAGATAGATGGACAGATACCAATTAAGCTAGGAAAGGGAAGAGGTGATGGTTGAAGAAAGAAAAAGGGAAAGGAAGTTGTCAGTAGGAAGTAAACGAGGCAGAGGTCAAACTTAATGCAATGGTATGCAGAGAAGCAACAACAAATGTGGGTCGAGAAAATTAAATGTAGAGAACAACAGACAACAGAGAGGAGTAAGAAACTAAAGAGAGTTGAGCTAGATGCCTTTTAACGCAGAGTGACTCAACGTAAGGAAAAGCAGCAACCGGCTGAGGAGACCATTAGTACAATCGGTCCGGTTGGCACGTCAATACGCCTTCATATCTTACATTTCCCTCACTTTACCATCCTGTTTTTCACCTGTAGTAAGTATCTCGGAATCCATGAGGGTGAAATGTAGGATCCATCCAGACAAATGCTAGAACAGCAGGAAGAAAGTAATTTGTCCAAGCTGCTGACTAAACTAAATGCATATTCTACATATTTTCAGATTTATGCCTAGTTCCTGTGAAATATCAAGATTTATTTCATTTCTTCTTTTCACTAATTAACCTTAAAGTTTAATTAAGTTTTAATCAGAAGGAAGTATTTGTCATCAGCTCACTTCACACTTTTGCTGTAAACTACAAACAGACTGTGCCGACTGATGTCACAGGAACACATAATCATTTATTAGTTGTTTAGATTCTGAATTATGAGTCTGCTTCTAAAGTTGTCAGATAAATGTAGTGGAGTAAAACTCGGAGCATTTCCCTCTGAGTTGTCTGTCTTCGCTGTGGAGGACATGGTCCCACAGAGGCAGACAAACAGAGCTCAGCATGTTTGCTCTTGTGGAGGGGTGAGGGAGTGAGGGGAGTTTAAGGGAGGCCGGGGGTGTCCAGACTCCCTCCCAGCTTCCTTAGAACAACAGTGGTCTTTCAGGAGCGCGGCTGATTAGCGTGTGATGGGCGCGCTGGCATCCGGGGCCGAGGAACGACCGACCAGCTGGGATTATTGTCAAAGGCGGTGACCTGTTTGCTTAACCTCTTCACCCGACCCCTGAGGAGAGGTCAAGGTAGCCGTCCGGCCCTCGTCATCCTCCTCATCTCCTCCTTCTTCTTTGTCTCCTATCCTGCCCTTAGTCTCATAAAGCCCCCTCTCCTCCTGCTTCCTTACGCGTGTCGTTACCTCGATTACATCACAAGTCATCAAGCACGCCAGGGATTGTGGCCGTTCGGGTTTTCCTTCATGCCAGATGTATGGTCAGCTATATTAAACCCTGTTTGGAATCGTGATCTCGTTTGTACTCCACCAGGGCTTAAAAAGCTTCACTATTTGCTGTAGAGCATCTACTTTAACGTCAGCTTCCTGAATACCTGCACTGTGCAGACTGTGATAGCTTTTTAAATGAAGTGTGGGAAATTTCACAAAACATGAAGTCAATATTCATTATATGCTATTAAACTTTAATTTGAATTGAATCTGCATGAGTTATTATGGCTTTAAGATGCAGGAATGAGTATTTTACAAACTTCCCCATTTTGTCAGTGGAAGTTTTGGATTGTAGGTTCAAAGCAAAGAAACACCTGCAGACATGACCCAGGGCTAAAAAACTACTTTTACATCACCTGCATTTGTTTTTGATCACAGAAATCTAATCTACTGTACATTTGATATTAAAATTAATATTAATGCTTGAATAAAACATCAATCAATCAACTTCACTGTACATCAACGCTGTTGATAAAATAAGTTCAGTCCAGTTTTATTAAGCATAATTTAGTTTTTTAAAGTGATAGTTAGACCTTGTAGGCTCAGAAACTCTCAGCAAAGAAACTTCTCCAGTGTTGCTGTCCTGTGCTAGCTGTGCAGCTGTGTATGTGGCAAAATGCGGCTCTTAATGTTGGCCCGCGGAATTAGGCTGAACAGTAAAGCCTCCCACTATCTGCCAGCATTATCCCTCTGCAGCACCTAACATCAGTGACCTGTGAGCATGAGTGTTGGAATGCAGCTGGTCTGCAGGTTAACAACCAGCAAACAGACAATGCCGCAATTCCTCAGCTCTCCACTAATGCACCCAAGCTTTCTAATGATGGATCAGGTTTTTGCTGAGCTGTTGGATATTTTTACTGTTTGTTTCCATGAAAGGATTCCTGTGGGATTCCCCCACAGACTTCATACACCACACAAACACAAGAAAACTTTAAACCTCAATGTTTTATTTTGAGTTAAATTCCTACGCTAACTGTCCTGTTGTGCAAGAACAGCTTTGCTGTAGTTTGATCCTTAACTTGACATTTGGTTCATTCAGTGGTGTTGAGTCGTTGTGCCAAGCACATGGTGCACAGGTAAAAAGATTGGAGAAGCCTGGAAATTCACTCAGCAACACCTAACTAAACAGCAAATGTGCAGCAATAATCATGTCTTTAAATCTGCAGCAGAAATAATAAATAATGAGTGACTTAAAGTATCTGGTGTCCACAGCAGATACTGTTTGAATAGTTTCCCCGTCACTTTATTAAATCCATGCTGACACCTGAAGGCAGCAGCAGAGCAGTGGTTAATGTTAGAGACAAAGCTAACACTGTGCTGCTGTGTGGAGATTCCCTCACAGTGAAGAAGGTCAACTGAGAAATCTGCTGCTTCCATCAGGTGAAGCCATGTAAAACTGTGGAAATGGAGACTGGAAATGCAAATATTCTCTTCCTTTACACAACTCAAAGAGGCAGCATGTAGACTTTAGTCCCCACGATTCGTTAGGCTGCAATGTAAAGATGATGAAAACACTTGATGATGATGAAAATGCTTCTTACTGTCGGGAAAACCAATGGTGCAGACATAGATTTATTGCAGAATATGAAAAGAAACAGTAATATATTTGTCTTTTTTCTTCTTTTTTTTTTTACAGGAGCTGTGTAGAATGAGAAAATAAACTGCAGGAAAATTAAAATCTAGTGCAGGCTCCTTCATGAAGTTTCTTTTTTCCTTTTTTTTTTTGAGCCAACCAAGCCTCTAAAGACAGAAATGGTTGTTGCACACTGAGGCAAATTTGGGAATAAGGAACTGGGCTATTTGGGTTTGATTTGAGGCTAACCTGAAGGTAACATACCAGCTCTATAGCCTTGTTTTCCCACAAAATATTTTCATTTGCAGTGTCAATGCAGGATCAGCCTATGCAGGATCTCTTTGGCGCATCATAGTGTCATTGTAGTCCAACATTTCAGAGAGGTTATTGACAGGGTGACCTGTGGAACTGATGGCCACTGCCTCAATGGTTTGTAAACTTTTTGGCTTGTGCCACCTTTAAATAAAGCGATGTCTACTTGTCTACTATTGTCTTCTCTACTACTGGTGTGTGCAATTCAAACCATACCACAGTCCTCCATAAACCATGCTGCCTCTGCTGCCTCTCCTCATACAACCCAGACCATTAGCCATAGATTACACAGTTACACCAGCTACTTACCGTCCACCCCAGTGGTTCACGCCCCCATGCTAAAGTATCTTGCACCACAAACCCCGAACGTGACAAACAACTCCTCTGCTGTTAGACCAGCCCCGTCAGTCACAGAGCAGTGGTTCTTAATCCTGGTCCCCAAGGACCCCTGCGCTGCTTGTTTTCCAACAAACCCTGCACTACCCGTTGATGATCACCTGGGTAAGGTGTCTTTAGCCAGTCAGAAGCTGGAGGACACCAAGTGAGATGAGGGGTCGAGTAGGGAAAGTGAGAGTGAATTGGTTTCTTCCAATGTGAAGCAGCAGAAGAGGAGGCTTGAGCCACAGTTTGAACACGAGATAAAAGCACAGAGTGTGATTCAGCATAACATTTGGGAGGTGGGTGGTGCAGAGGACAGTGTAGTAAGTGCTCCACCCAAAACACACATGGAGGACATAGACAGGGCAGGCGGTGGTGATGGGCATACTAGGACCCTGAGAGATAATCCTATGAGTCATGGGTGTAGCTCCTGTGAGGGTGGCTGTAGCTCAGTTGGAATAAGGCTGTTGTCCATGAACCATAAGGTCAATACTCGCAGTTACTGCTTATGGGTCAGGTGAGCACCGTCATTGGTGCATTTGCATTATCCTGGAAGGTTCCTGGCCTCGAAAAGGGTGCAGCTCTAACGGACACCTGGCTCCTTATGTTGTATAACGACAAACTGGTGTTTGGGGATACTTTATGGCTTTTCATTAACTTAAAGAAGTTCTGGCTGAGTTCTTGTGCCTGTCTTGCTGGTCCATTTGGTTGTCCACACATAGTTTTTTTTTCCATTTCATGTATCCAACAGCTTGTAGATTTTCAAAACTGCATCTGATGAACTAATAAAAGCTGATGTCATATTGTACATGAGGCAGCTATGGTTTAACGTGGTTAAATTCAGCTCCACCTTTGCCAAGTGCTGCACAGTTCAAAGTAATAAATAACTATAATCTATAATATAATACTAACATATATTAGTCTTTATAATGAATATCTTTTTTTTGGTGATTTTTCATAGTAACCAGTCAGAAATCAGGTTTTTGAGGTGGATTGCTCCTTGAATCTGTACATGAGTTAACCTGAACATTTAAATTTTTTGCAGAAACTTTATTTTTAAGGCACATGTGGAACAAACCTGGACCAGACATGTACATTCATGTTATCAACAGCATCAAGTTAACCCGTGTTTAAATACTTTTCTAAGGAACTCAGAAAAAACACTTTATTACTGCAGTACTGCTAGTTTTATACTTGAAGTACATTTTACAGTGCTTGTACTTATTGCTGAGTACTATTTAGTCATGTGCTTGCACTTTGTATTTCTGCACCTGTGCCTTGTGTTACTGCTGCAGGGGTTTAACCCAGCTCATGTTTGCACACACACACTTCTCCAGCTAACGTGTGTCCATCACGTGTTCCATCACTTTGTGCTCCTCTTTAAACTCCACAATCTGAGACCAGACTCAAAGTGTGGCCTTAGGCATCTTCTCCGATCACACTGAGCTGAGGGGAGGGAATCAGATGTGAGTAAACGACTGCTGGCCACCACTTCCCTTCTTCCTCCTTTTCAGCCTAATTTTCTTCTAATTTTTGCCAACGTTTCACAGTGTGGACATGAAGCTGGTGTTGTTTTTATCCGCTGTAACAGTAAAATAAGCCTCAGTGACACGGTCGCCATCGTAGCCAGCAGCCAGGAGCCACACGCCTCCTACAAAACAAACGTCCCATGTGAATGCTTTCTGTTTGTTGGACACATGTTGGCTTTCACATGTCAAATCCAGATGTCTGCCAGGTTTTCCCTCGGATCACTTTTCTGTTTAGTTTTTCCTGATCTTCATGCACAGAATGGCCTAATTCCAGTGTTTACCTGTACAGTATATTAACGCATGAAAAAGTTATGTAAGAACGCAGTAAAAAGTATTAAAATATTTTTTTAACCAGTTTTAATGAGACCATCTTTGTGATTAGTGTTACATCAAAGTACAAATCAAACTGTACATAAAATAAAACACATTATCAGACCATGTGGCATTTAATTATATATTTTTCTATTGTACTTCAATGTCACTTCATATTAATTCTGTTAACAAAAACAGTATTTTTTACACTGTTGAAATGATATTTATTTTTAAAAATAAATATTAATAAATATTAATGCACCATTACCATTAGTACACACACCCCTAGGGAACTTTGGAGACCTGTGTAACAAAGAACTAAATACTTCAAACAAATGCTAAACTTTTTTGCATTATATAATTATTATTTGTATTTAGAAAATTTTGCCTTAAATTTTTAACAAGAACATTTTGCACCTGTTTTCACCCGGAATTTATATTTACTGTTCAAGAATTATTCAAATAAGATGCAAATATTTTAAAATGTTTTCTAGAGTTTAAAGTCAGTTCAATTCATTTCAATCATGTGTTTTTGTAAAAGTGAAAATCTAAAAATAAAAATATGAAATTGTTTTGTGTGAATCTTCAGCATTGTTACTTCAAAGTAACAATTTTTGTGTTTGCTGAAATAATAACCTCACATGCACTGTTATTTTTAGTTTTGTTTTCATATAATTTTTTCCGCTACACGTTTGATTGAAAAGTCTTATTTCTAATTCTGTCCCTTTTTCCAGAATTCAAAACTACAAAACTTTATTTCCGCATGTGCCACTACAAACTTTTCACGGACTCCGCAAAGTAAAAAAAAAATTACAAAATACAAAAATGTATGTATAATTCAATTAAATCAAAATATATTTGTATTTAAATCCCGACACATGCGTTTCCGGACCGGAGCGAGCCTAATTTCCTCCTCCTGAGGTCAAAAACATTTTCATTTTGTTAGTTTCATTTTGATAGTTTCTTTAAAACTGATGATTTATACGGAGTTTCTTAAAGTGTTCTGGAAGCCGTAGAAGAAAAAAACTGCATAAACTCCAGTTTTACGCAGGCAGCGGCAGAGCGGTTTCTGCGGGAGGAGCTTGCGTCATTTCAGCTGTTGACAACACGTACAACATGGAACTGGTCATTTTCTTTTGCTATTTTTACGACATATTTTTTTTATTGTAAGTAAAAAAAAATCTAAAAAATAAAACAACGGAAAAACGGGTTAAAGTCAAATCTATGACGTGACACAGAAACATTTCATCGTCTTCCTGTGTTGCGCTCCACAGTGGTAAGAGATCAATCTAATAAATGATAAAAGCTGTTTTCCGTTCATTAAAACTAATATCTCTATAAAAAAAAATGTATTTACTGCACATCGTAAAGAGTTTATTACTGTGTTTAAATTTGAAAATAGACTCAGACTTATGTAATAATGTCATAGGCTGGAAAATATACTAAATTCTTCTGATGACAAATTAAAAAAGTAAAAACCTAAAAAGACAAACATAATAATGTAGTTAATAACAACAATAGCCTAATATTTTTTTTATTGTATTTATTGTTTAAAGTTAATAGAGTCTATTTAATTTATTGTAAAATTACATACCATTAAAGGTCCGTAAAACATTTTAGCTCCTTTCTAAAACATGTTTTTCCTCTACCTGACAGCCACTGGTTTCCATTGATTTTAACATTTAGTTATTATAATTATTATCATGGGACACGTTGATCTTTGCGCCTGTACAAACACATAATGAGTGCTCATATTGTAAAACACACCTGTGCTAATATCAAATTCAGGAGACGTATATTTGACAGTAATAAACACATAACCACCTTTCATACAGAACATTATTATGTGTTTACTGCACAGCTTAAAGTGTAAAATGTTATTTGATTTTGATTTTAATATAGTGTAGACAAAAGAAAACCAGTGGATGAAGTAAATTGTTTAAATCATTGGTCTGTTCCTCTGAAACAGTCAGCTCAGCATCAAAACTCAGCTGTAAATTAGTGTCAGTATTTCCTGTGACTCCATGCAGAGCAGCAGGAATAATGTCCAAAGTTCAGCTGCTGTACTAACATTTATAGTAAATATAATTTTGTTTACTACTACAGTTGTCTGTGCTCCAGCATTGACCTTTGACCTTTCAGGGAGCCCCCTGTTGGTCTCAAACATCTCGCTGCAGCTTTAATAACCAGGAGCTGAGCCAATCGGCCGATCAGAGCAGCTGTGCTGTGCCGGTAGCGGCCGGGGACTGGAGGCGTGATTAGCAGTCACGCGATGGGCCTGTGCTGAAATGCACGGAGGCAGGGGAGGAAGAGGAGGAAGAGGAGGGAGGGGGTGATGTTGTGCTTTCTGGTTTTCCCATTGGCTCACAGGCAGGTTTTAGTAGACCGTGATTGGCTGGCATAGTTCCTGGAGGTGAAGGAGGAGGAGGGGGGTCAAACAGCTGACAGTCTGGTAAATTCAGAAGGTTTTAGTGTTTATTCTGGGCTCCCCCCCTCACCTCCTCATGTTGGCCCTCATCGTCTTTGTAAACTGCTTCACTACCCCATACTGTTTTCATCCTCTCTCCACTCCCCACCACGTCCTCCTTCATTATTAAGCTATCCCTCCCCCCTCCTCCACCTCCCACACTAACACCTCCTTCCCTCTCTGCAAGTTGCAAACTGTTGATGCTGAACATGTCAAACGTTCACTGATTGAATTTGTTCTCCCGCTATTCCAATGTCACCTCCTATTGCAGTAACTACAGTATTGTACATGAATGGATTAGTGCCCTGGGTAAAGTTTAAAGGCAAAATTACCATAAAGAGAATGTGAAAAAGTGTTGGATTCACATTGACACTCGAGGTTTGAGGGTCGTCTTTGTAAAACAAAGGTTAAACAGTGATTTCTTATGTGATGTTGTGCCTCACGACCTCCTTCTCCTCCATTTTCAGCCTCAGTCTCACCTCCTTTCATCCTTCTGTTCTGTTTTCTTTTTCTCCTCTCCCTCCTCCATTTCTCACCATCATCCTTTCTCTCCTTACTCTTCTCCTTCTTGCGCTTCTTCTACTACATGTAGCGTCATGTCTATCTCCTGCAGTTACTCTGCATCACTTTTACCGTCCTGTATCAAGAAGAAATTAATCTTGAACCTGAACTTTGGATTCCTGCAGACTCTGCAGTGCAGCAGTGTGAAAACCACTTTAGATTAATGAACAGAACCCAGACCAAAACCTGGAATCACAAGCAGCATTTCAGCTGCTCAGTTCTGTCTCAGCTCCAAGCCCACTCCAAAGAACTAATCTTTGAAAACACCCCATACAGAAGCAAAAGGTATGTTTGTTGGAGACTATTTTTTGTGGTGGATGAATCTACATTTGGTGCTCGGTGAGCAGCAGGAAAGTGAACACAGAGGGAGAAGAAACATCGTGCTGTTCTTGTTGGTGAGAGACATTCAATGTTAACTTAGATGTGAACAGGAGTTTTGTTCATTAGAAGAAAACCAGACTAATCACTTCAAAAGGTCCCACGACACAACACCAATGAGGATGTGACCGTGGTGTCTTTAGATGTAGGCGTAGCCATGGTTTTCACACACTCTCACCAAAATGTGATGAAAGGCACGAACGTAACGGAGACAAACCTGAGCTTTTTGAGCCTGAACTGTACATTTCGCTTTTTTTTTTTTGTCCAACTCCCTGCCTGTTTGAATTTCAGCGTCTTCTTCTCCCAGTCCCTCCAGCTCACACACCTGCCTGTCTCTATGTCTCTTTGACTGACCTGCAGTCTGCCTCACTGGATATTTTCTTCTCGTTTCTGTCTCTTTCCTCTTCCCTGTCTGTCCATCCGAGCCGTGGCGGCCTGTCCAGGCTGTCCATGTTTGTGTCACCTTCCCTCCTGAGCTCTTCCTGCCTCTTCTCATGTTTTGGTCAAATTCAGGGAAAGTTGGCCAAACTTCTGCCGTAAACCCTGTCAAGTCTTAACGTGACTCCAGTTCACGTTTGCTGTTAGTGGCAAATTTCACAGCTGTGTCTTTCAGATGTGTCCCACTCAAAGTGTCTTTTTTTGCCCACTTTTAGTGCTTGATGAGTCAAATCTGCTGCACCCATTGTCGGGGACTGTCTCTGACCTTTTGGCACCCTGCTTATAAAGCTAGAGACTTCGAGCTCAAAGCTTTTTGTGTTTTTGCACTGGCTGCATCTCTCTTTGAAGCGAGTGTCAAGGATTAAACTCGAACAACAAAGAACAAATTAAAGTGCTTTTAAAGAAAGGAAAGAGTTTATTCTCCAGCTTTTTGGGTTAATCTGCAGTTAAAAGAGGAGGATAAATGGTTTCCTTCCTCTCTCAAAGTCAATTACCCAACGATGCACCAGCATCTGAGCTGGTCAGGTGACATCCATCACTTTTCACCTCTCCTCTGAGTTCGACCCCCTGCTGGATCCCACCACAGCAGCTTAACTCTGCAGCCCAACAGTCAGACAGAGAAAGTGGGTTAAAAATGGCCGACATCTAAGGAGAGGGTCTGCAAGAGGGGAAGGTGATTGACTGCACCTTTTTATGCACATCTCGAAAACGTGAAATGTTTCCATGAAAGCCCCCTATCCTCGACCTCCCCAGACCAGATGGTTGTAGACGTAAAAGATAAGAAGTTAAAGCATGCATACATAATAGAGCGTGAAGCCACGAGGTGAGGATGAAGAGCTGGATGGGATGTCCCCCTTCCTCGCCTTACTAGTTTTCTTTCTCATATGTAGAAGAGAGGGGGAAGGGAAGGAGGAAAAGGGAAGGCCATGCTTCTGATGGAGCATAAAGCAAGAAAGAGGATGGAGCAGGGGCGGGGTCATGGGGGAAACTAGCATGTCGACGGGCCAGTCACAGCGCAGCGTTTTACGAAAAGAGAAAATAAGCATAAAACCCTGGTGGAAGATTGAGATAATTCTAATTAGAAGTGACTGTGCGTGCCAGTGATCCATGCAGACTATTAGTGTAGTCACGAAAGTCTGCGGATGCTACTGGGCATGCTCAGTGAGCGCGGCTGTTTGGCGAAGGGAAGGGAAGGTCACGTCGCCTGGGTGTGCAGCAGCGAGCTCAGCACGCTCTGGGTTGCCTGGATTCTGCACGCGATCTTTACTGGGAGGCGGGGTGGGAGCGAGCGAGGGCCAACAGTCGGGTCAGAGCTTTTTTAAAATTTTTTGCGTTGTTTGTTTGAAAATACTGCAGTACAGTTTTGCTGCATTTGGCTGCGGCCTTTAAACGGGGCACGGAGGGTTCATCGACCCCGTGCTCCATTGCTTTTAACTCAGCTGAACGTAAACATGAAACCGGGCGTCGCTGTTCGGCCATCGATGCTCCTTCAGATGGAACCAAACCTTCTTCGTATGTCCAAACCGCTTCAGTGTGACGCAAACACACATTTAACCTTTGTGGCTTCGGAAAACAACAATTTCATTTCACACCGGGCTCACCCTTTAAACTTTTATATCCACATTAAAGTGAAACAGAAGCGGAATTTGGTGACAGTGGTCGCTGAAACCTCTGAATGAGACGACATCATCATCAATGTCGCGTCTAACATATTAAAATTAAGTTTAAAATATGAGTTTAACGTTTGTGTTTGGAGCCTGACTCGAAATGTTGCAGATTAAGAGAGATTTAAGGAACCCTGAGTGTTTATTAAGAGGTGTTTACATACATGAAGCGATTATTAAAGACATCAACGGCTTTTAAGACATTTTGAAATTTGCTACTTAAACAAGGCCTCATAACAGATTTGTTTCAAAATAAAAGAGCTAAAAATGTAAAATTGTCTCTGTGACTGTGCTAAGTTGAAATATGTGAATATTACATTTAAGGACAGGGGGGGGAGGGGGGGCTTGTTAGTGGTCTACATTCCTCTGGATTTTAGCTCCAGGACTCAGAGATTATCAGCTTTCCTGCACTTCTGTTTGTGAAACTGAAAAATGTTTCTGCTTGATCACACGATAAAACAACATGTTGTACATTTTAAAGTTTATTTTATTAAAATTTTCTGTGACGCAAAAAGGCAGCACAGACATGAAAAAACAAGGTGCTTTTATTTGCAGGTTAAGGGTTTTTTTTTTTACATTTACTTAATTATGTTTTGTAGAATTTATAAAAACTCCTTCATTTCCTTCTATAAAACCCCTTGTAAATGCAGCACAGTATCAAAACAGTAGTGACACAATATATTTGTCACATGAGAAAATACACTTTAGTCGCACGTGTTTGCTCACAGAGCTGCAGGCTGCAAAAGTAAAAGCTATTTATAATATTACACACATATTTGGATTCTCAAATATTATTATTTTTTCTTCACAAAAGAAAAACTCCAGTAAAATAAAACCAGGTATAATTTTAATATTTACTTGAATTAATTTATTTTTTGGTCATTCATTTCTGCTTTCACAACAAAAACCTGTCATAGCTTTTCTTAACTTACTAACGTATGTTGCATTAACTCTTATGAACATTTCTTGTTGTTTTGTTCGTTATTTAACTTTTTACATTTCTGCATTGTTTGCACCACCCAAACTTTCATTAGGTTATTCAGAAAGTGTGTGAATGTTTGCAAAAATTTACATTCAGAGGAACAATGTTGCTTAATTAATTTCATAATTTTTTGCAGCTATGAGAAAATTCAGAGAGATTTTAAATAAGAAGACTCCAGCAGCAGTGAACAAATCAAACTGTAACAGGTTAAAATTAGCATTTGATCTTTGGGTTACGGGTGAAAAATGAAATTGAAACAAACAGAAACTATTGAAATATTTTTCATTAAATTCAGTTTGTTTACTAAAAGCATAAAAAAGGAGAAAAGATCAGGAGGAAAAGTTCAGGTTTGAGCTGTGCTGCCTTCACTGGCTGTTAGCAGGGTGGGAAATTACCACCATTCTCATAAATCCTTGTTACTAAAAAGTCTCTGTGGTGAAATAGCTGCTGATGTTTCATACTCATTGCCTGCTGCTGTGTGTTAACATCTCTCCATCCATCTCTTCAGAAAAGCTAAACTCAGGAAATTAAATTCCTCAGAAAAAAACTCAGGAAATTAGAGAAACCTTGAAATGAGCTGCTCCATACAAATAATCTGTAACTATCACCTTTACAAAGTAGTCAGGTACTTTTCAATAATAACACATTTTATAATTTACTTCCTGTTGATTTTTGAAATAAGCAAATTGACCTTAAGACTCCAATAATGAATTAAATAACTTAAACACACCTTTCTGCTTCTACAACAAGCTGATTGGTAAATGGAACACATTTAGGAAAATACTGGTTTAAAACTTACAAGTTCTCAATGCAGTTCCAGCTTCTTAAACATTTTTCCAACAAAAAAATGCTTTATAGTGACTCATTTTGATGAAAATAACATTTCATCAGCAGGATAAACAGTTCAGGTAAAATCATCAGCTCACCTTTACAATCCGTTAAAGCAAACTCCAACTTTTAGAGAGTTTTTATCTTAAAGGAAGAGGAGCAGTTCCCTCAGCTAAAATCTCTCTCCTCTCCTCCTCTGAGGTCTCATTGGGTTGATGAAGCAGCTCCGTGCACATTAGTCATAAACAGCAGGAACAGGGAGATTAGATGATGTGACACAAGCTCTTATTATCTCATCTGTGTGTCCGTGACCCTTAATGATGAAGAGTTCGACCTGAAGTGGGTCCTCATGCTCATCTTACTACAGCGGCGTGCACTTTCCTGCAGTTTTGCACTTTTCTGAACTTATGAAAGTTTTGAAAGTCTTCTACAGTTAAAACACTGTTGATTTCTAATCACCAACCACCAATAACCATGTGTTTAAAAACCTCTATGTCAATATGCATGTAAATGCATAAATCACTCAGCAGGCCCTGCAGATTTATCTGAACTGACTGTGCACTCGAAGCGAAAGACATTTTCCAGACATTTTTGCCATAAAACTCTACATTAGTGTGCGGCTTCCTTAATTCAGATCTCTCTACTCTTAGATGATATTAGGTGGTTGTTTAGAAACCTGAAACAACAATGAAAACGAAGAAAGACAAATGGAAACATAATACAAAATAAGAAATTTACCATTATCCAAAAGGAGTCTGTTAAATGACTTTGTTTGAACAAGCAATTGGTTCCAGTCTTGTCCCACAATGATCACAATTAGTATTTACCATACATTCCGTCACTGTACCAAGAAAAGCCTATCGAGTTTTGGTTTGTTTCTTGACTATTTTTTTTTCTGATGCAGGAAAATGTGCAGGAGAGTGAAAACATGTTTGCCGTTGTTGTTGAGGACGAAACACACAAAGCAATATTTCAGGATATTTAAGCCACAGTTCTGTCGCAGTGTTCTTATTCTGAAGAATGGACAGATCATGAAATATACAAAACTACAATTAAACCAATGACCAAATCAACTATGCCTGCAGCACATCCTGCAGAGCTGAACACTGGTGCAGTAAATAAAAGTAATAAGAAAAGTAAAAGTTTTCATTGGGACATGGTTCTTAATTCTTTCATGTGTCTGTGTAAAAAATATAAATCCAGTACTAACTACATAGTGTGGTAAAAACATTTTCCTCTGAGGTTTAGTGGATGTTTTATGAAAGTGTTGTATCAAGTTAAGCTGCTGCTCGATTTAATACATTTTGACTCTTGGCAACAGAAAAAAAAGGAGCACTGCGTTTTTTTTTAAAGCCTTAAGCAGATAAAGTACAAATTTGAATGAGCAGGGAAACTGACAAACAGTTAATAAAATAACCTGAACTGTGCAGAGCAAAGATCCCACAGCAGAGAAGCAGCAGTGGGACTTAGTGCCTAGCTGTGCTCCGTGAGTCCGATTCTTATTTCAGGTGCATCTGGATCCAGATCTTTGATCTAACCAGTTACATACTACTTCAAGCTTTATATGAGAAACACTGAAAATCTCAGCAGTGTCATACCTGTAAAAGCTTGGTCTCAAAGTAAAACACAAAGGTAAGATGTTAGCTTTTTTTAGAGCTGAAAAATCTAAAACCTAGTTTTGTTCTGCCCAGATTCCATCTTTTACATGCAAACTTTATTTCAAAGAGAATCTTGCAACAAATGTATAAATACCTATGCATACTACAGTATGTCTGTGTACTAGCTGCACTTTATATGTAAATAATTATAGTTTAATTTAACCTAAAGATACATTTAAACTTTTATTACCCAGAACAAAAACCATGTATGATGGATTAAAATATGCGCTCATAGTTAAACACTGGTAACAACACTGGTCTTTATGCTTACTTCATATTTTTGTTTTCATCAGAGGTTCCAGGCACTCGGCCCCTCTGGTTTCCCCTGTCCTGGTGTCTGTCGGCGCTTCGACAGCAGCGCAGGCCGGGATAAGCTGCTGGAAGCTGGTGCTAATGACTTGTAAAGGACTTTGTTTAGCAGTGCAGAGGTCAGTGGCCCGACACTCACCTTTGAAACGTCTGCTCTGCAGCAGATTAGACGCCACTTCACACAGAGGCCCAGAGGCCGCTCAGTACTACAGCTCACTGAAGTTTCTGCAACAGCTAAAAGTTCTGAAAGCTGAGGCTGAATATCTGCTCAAATTAGTGACGTTTAGTTTTTAAAGCCGTATTTTATTTGGACTAAGTTCCTTAAAGACTAAACAACATTTAATAGAAGAACTTTGGCTTCCTTTGTATGAGTAAATAATTACTGTAAAAATTATCAGTATCTGTGAATAAAGACTTTGTAGAAAAGCAGTAAAACTGACTGTCAATGGCAGTCGTAGCAAACTTTCATGCTGTTGATAATTTCCAAATCTTATTCACACACTCTCTAAAATGTTAAAACATAACCTGGTACCAAGAGCAGTAGATTTAAAATTAAATGTAAAAACAGTTGAGTACGAGGGGAAAATATTCACATTTAGTTTTCAAAAAGTTGTAGAGCAATAATTTCATTTTCAGATGAAGCAGCAGCATCACACACATGTTGACTTTAAGAAAAACTAACGTAAAAGGGAGAAAAGCATAAACTCTACATCACAGACAAACATGTATTTGTCTTTGTTCATGTAGTTTTATAAAAATGTTAAACTGACATTTGTTTTCCTTCCTTCCACAAAAAACTATCCCTGTTGATTGACAGTCACCGTGGTGATCGGACACGCAGGTAAATGATTTCCTGCATTGCTCACTGAATTTAGTCACACACCGTAGAAGCAGCTTAATCTTCTACAAATTACAGACAAATTACTTAATGGTTTTGCTGCCTGCATGTGGAGGAAACATAATTCCTCAGGTAAACTTTGAATTAAACCTCTCCTACACAATCAAAGGTCAAGAGGGAGAAAAAGTTGTTTCTAAGACTTTCATTGGGGATTATTTTGAAAAAGCTACACGAGACATGAGTTTATTATTCGAAGTGTCCCACAGTCACATGACTGTGTTATAAAAGTTAGGTTTTAATTTAAATTTGAGCATAATTAAATCAAATTCTGAGAAAATATGAAAGAAAATGAAGATAACTCTGGGTTTCCAGCAACTACTGCATGTTGTCAGATTTTGGCAGCTAGAACAATTTGACTGCAGTTGGTGGATGATTTTGTAGATTAGATGTAGATATGGTCCGTGTTCTGCCAAAGGCAACACAAATGTTAAAAATGTTAAAAATGCAAAAGATAATTTGCAGGTTATCACAAGCAACTGTAACATCACAGCCAATGTGACAGAAGCAAAGAAGAAAGTTGGGTCACAGTTAAAGAGGAACAATGTAGCTGTTGTGCCTAGACCCAACAACATCTTTGTGTCTCAAAGAAACCGAACCGTGATAGTTCCAGAACCGTAACCGTGTGTTTGGATAAAAGTTTGCAGTGAGAGCTGCCACAACAAAAATGGGACATTTCTGTTGGTTTTATGTGCAAGTTTACACTTTACACATGGATCCATGAGGAGGAGACGCTGGACAACTGATCAAAAAGGACAAATCTTAAACAAGTTAGCGGGTAAATTATTGTCCTGGACGTGCTGAAGCTATGAGGATCAGAGGCATTTGGGGTTTCTGTAGGGAGCAGCTCTTATCTGCTAAGATGTTCATGCTGAGTTTGAATGAGCTTCACCAAAATGTTTGCTTCGAGCTGCTGGCTGATGATCTTGTCGATGATCCGCATGCTTTGTGTTCTATGAGGGATTCTTCTGTTTGAGATAAATACAAGGCAGATGGCCTGTGACAGAAACCAGACCCCAGAGTGAACATAGTTCAAAACCAAATCTCACCTTTTACATTTTCATCCCCGCAGCCAGACTCCACCATCACGTCCCCCAAGGACAACCAGCTGCCACCACAACATCTCATTTGATTGAAGATTTAGAATGACATAGTATGACCGGAATCTACACGCCATAAGACATGATATCATTATGTGATTTTTTTGAGGGGTGTTGCTCCATGAGAACTTTTGATAAACCACTTGATGAACTGGAAACGACCAATCTTTGCCTTTTTACCTACAGAAGTACTTTAATTCTTCATGGCTCAGAGTCAACAGATTTTGGGCAATATTTACATGATATCATCATGCAGCTTTTGCAGATTTGTCAGCTGCACATCCATGATATAAATTTCTTGTTCCCCCAGCTTGTTCCGTCAGATCTGGTGACGGTGGAGGCCATTTGAGTAAAGTGAGCTCATTATCAATTTCAAGAAACCAGTTTGAGAAGATTTTATCTCTGTAACATGGTGTGTTATCCTGTTGGGAGTAGCCATCAGAAGCTGGCTTCACTGTGGTCATAAAGGGATGGATGTGATCAAAAACACAGGTACTGTCGGCTGTGGCATTTAAATGCTGCTCAGTAGGTACAAAGGGGTCCAAAGTTTGCCAAGAAAATATTCCCCACACCATTAAACCACTGGCAGCCTGAACTGTTGATGCAAGGCAAGATAAATCCATGCTTTCATGTTGTTCATGCCAAATGTTTCCCAGTCTGTGCACCTCAGTTGGAACTAGCAGTTATTTAAGTTACTGTAGCTTTTCTATCATGTGACCTCTGACATTAACTTGACATTGTCACCCGGAGAACTGCTGCTCATTGGATATTGTCTGTTTTTTTTGACTGTTTTCTGTGAACTCTAAAGATGGTTGTGTGTGAATCAACAGTTTCTGAAATACTATGTCCAGCACAAACAACCATGTCACATTCAATGTCACTTAAATCACCTTTACTCCCCGTTTTAATCCTCACTTTGAACTTCAGGAGGTCATCTTCACCATGTCTACATGAGTTGCTGTGATTAGCTTGTTAGAATTTTGCCTTAATGTGCACTTTAAAAGGTGTACTTAATAAAGTGGCTGTTAAGCGTATATATATATGCTTTTAGTCTTCGCCACAGTCGCCCACATGTCCACATACATTTCCTCTGCTGGTCATATTTGTTGTTTTCTAAATGTTAAACGACGTAAACTCCAAAATTATCATAGAAATTATCATAATTATTTTATAACATTTCACAAACATTTGACAATGGCTTTTTGGTCTCATTCACTGTATCTGATATCTGTGGCTTGTCTGAACATCACACCAGCACTTGAATTGCTGGCTTATTGCATAGGGGACTTTATTGTCCCGTTGACATGTGCGTCTGTCCAAAAGGCTCAGTCAGGCAAGAACAGATGAGCAGCGGAGATGAAGCCTGCAGGCACATGTTTGGATCTCTGAAACCATCTCTATCACACAGATTTACAGTGGAAATCTGATGGTTGACATGATGGTTGAGATCAAACCTGAGTGTGGAGAGTCTGAGGTGCTGCTGTGTCAGACCAGAGGGAAATGTGGGCTGAACACAAGCAATACTGTAATTTTTTTGGGCAAAGCAAAGCACAGATTCCCATTAGTGGTTTTATTGTTCATCATTGTGATTAATATTTTTGGTAATACCATGTACTGGGAGTCAGTATAGCATTTTAGAGGGAGGGAACTCCAACCTACCCAAAAACCTTAAAAGATAAAAAAAACGTATGTGTTATGACTAGAACAACACAAAAGCAAGTAAAACCCTGCACATATGCATCATACGGTGTTTGTGTAAAGAATGTCTTTCTTCTTGTGCATCGTCCTTCCTGTGCTGCTGTTCACAGCGAGTGAGGCTCTCTGCACCCTGAGACAGTTCGCACACATCCACAGAGGACCATGCACCACAAGAAGCATGTGTATAGCTTTAGATATGCTGCAGGAAATAAGAGAGACAAGGCCTGAAAACATAATGAGATGTCCCATGTTGAAATCCAAGACAATCTCTGACATTTGTTATTAACAACTAAACAGGGGGACTCAGGCAGCTGTAGCTCAGTTGTCTGCAGACCACAAGGTCAGTGCAAGTAGATTTCCTGTCCATCTCGGCTACATGTCGAAGTATCCTTGGGCAAGACAGTGAACCCCAAGTTGTTCCTGGTGGGTCAGGTGAGCATCTTGCATTGCAGCCAACACCATGTGTGTGAGTGTGTGTGTGAATGGGTGAATGCGAAGCAACATTGTAAAACGCTTTGGATAAAAAGTGCTAAATAAGCGGCCATTTACTGAGATAACAATGACACCTACGTATTACATTAAAAAATAGAAAATAAGCATCTGATGTCGGTATGAGCAGTGTAAGAACCACTAACTTGTTTTCCAAGTATATTAGTTACAACTACAGGCAGAGGCCTAATAATAGATTTATTGTGGGTAAATGATACGATGACACATAGGAGAATTTTACAATAGTCCAACTTGCAGCAAATAAAAGTGTGCATTAGTTATTATCTCTTTCAGCCATCACCAAAATCCTTCCCTGACCTTGGATGACTACTTTCTATTTTGTCAGACCTTTTTTGCTTACTGTGATAATTCTTCCTGGTCATACGCACCATAATGGCATCCCTGGTGTGTTTGTGTGCAAATCAAAAACACAAAACTTATGCATTTTTGTGAATAAGAATAATTACATTTATATATTACAGATTCAGACTCAATGTCTTATTAATGTGCTGTGGTTGTATAGGATTTTTTAATAGAAAAATAGAGAAGAAACCACCAGATTCTTCCATTAATTTAGTAACTGAACACATTGACACTAGCTTTGACTTTAGTGTTAAATGAGTTTTGTTCTTTTTTGCAGAGTTTGAACCACAACAAATAGACCCGCCTCATCCATCCATCCGTCCATGAAGCTCTCAGAACATCAGTGACGCAATATCTGCTTCAGCATCTGGATCACAGTCATGACAGCCAACAGTAAGGAGGTCAAAGGTTAGTCTGCATGCTTTATTCATCAGGTCAACCCACTTTTAGCTCCCGAAAGCTCAGAAGTGTCCATGTTGGGAGGAGAAGATTGTCAGACAGCACAAACGTAAAACTGGAAACAAATTTTCTGACATCACATTTCCAAATATAAAATCAGCTGCTCCGTTGGTATAACACACACAGTGTTTGTGTGTTTTAGCGTCCAGAATGATTCACGTAAAGATGAAAAATGAAGCATACAGGTCTGTGTGTGTGTGAGTCCACGGAAACGTTTTGTGAAGACTTGAATTTGTAGCCTGAAAAACTCAGTGACTACACTCAACAATGACTCAACAATGATGTTTCATTCTCTTCAGAAAGAACTCCTGAAGAATAGTGTGACAGCGGTAAAACTAAAGCAGTACAAACAGGCATATTGATGGTTTATATGTTGGTTAACTGAACCTGACAGCATCTCTTCACTAGTTTAAAATACGAACATGTTTTAATTTAGAAGCATTTTTGCACATATCACTGCCTATGTGCATGATGAAATTAGACTTATATGAAAAACAATAACTGTAAAACTATCATGTAGCCATTTGCTAAATATCCGTCCATAATGTGGCCATAACATTTGACAGCATGTTTCCCACCTGCTGCTGTTCAGTAACACATTTGAAGTTATACCTTATGTGTTCTACCTCTTTGGCTAAGTTTGTTGAATTTTAGCTCCATGATGACATGCAGTAAAATCAATGTCCCCCATAAAGATCTTGTTAAGAGCATTAACACTGCAGCCACTGTCTGTGATTCAAACACTTTACATGTTTATTGTGTTAAAAAAAAATGTATGGCAGCTTCAGAGCAGAAGTCAGTGCAAGTTGATTGCCTCCGTGTCGTCCACATCCTATTCTGTTCTTTGGTTCCACATTAAAGTGAGCAGATGGTCTGTTCTCAAGTGGTTTAACAAGAGAGAAATGTGTGTGTGTTTGTGTGTGTGTGTGCTGACGGAGTGTAATGCCACGTTCCTGCAGGGGATGGGGACAGTCCAAACCCTCCATCACCATCACTTATCAACTCTTAACTCATCACAACTCCAGATTGTTCACGGCTTTCGGCTTGTCCCTTCAGGGGAATGTGTTCCCACGTTGGTTTAACATGAGTTTTTACGCCGGATCCCCTTCCTGTCGCAACCCTTCCATTTATCTGGGTTCATGACCAGCACCAAGGGCCCTCTTGGTGGCTCGGTGGGGCAAGATTTGAACCTGCATCCTTCTGCAGCCCACCTCAATGCTGTACCACTGAGCCACTAGGCCCCCCATTCACATGTTCACATTATGAAGCAGTTATTCTCTGTTTGATGGCCTGCTTTGCTTCTTGGGCAAAAGTCCTCTGTCTTTGTGCAGACAGTGGTTGGTAGAAACTCCACTTTATTTTCAATTCAAATTCTGACATTGTTTGAGGCTGTGTAGTGTCTGACCTTTGAACACTTATCTAATTTTAGAGAGTTTTCTGTAACATTAACCCCAAAAACCGACTGTAAACTAAAAATTAGTTTTCAAATTTACATATTCACCATGCCAGTATCTGAAGTGATCTTAGGAATTGCACTGTATGCACTGGAGGATTAATCGCTTAGAAAAATTGAAAACCGTTGTCATAATCACAGGATAGAATGATTTTTAGAAATTCACCTTTTATACCAACATTAATAAAATATATATCATTTGTAAGTGTAATTGTTGAAGATATTACTGTAGGCTCTTAAGTAATAAAAGAATAATAAAAATAATCGTGCTCTCAGCCTCTTCCTATTAATGTTGCTCATTTCAGCAGTAAAATATGTGGTAATGACTATGCTACATAAAGTGAAATAAACCACCTCAATGATAAACTGCTGTGCAGTCTTTAACTTGTAATGATGAAGAGTGGAATCAAAATGCTGCCTTAAATTCTGCAATGAGGACGGCAGACAGTAAATTCCCAGTTGACATGTCCCTGATCGTGGCTGAATGTAGGTGCTTGGCTGTATTCTGGCAACAAACGGCCAATCATGGGCCGGATTTGCTTTTTACATGGCGCTTTGGCTAAGTTTTAGGGGTGTGGACCTGCTGCTGTCCAGTAAGTTTTGCTGGTCTGGGTTTGACATCACTGGCTCTGGCACAAAATTACATCACTACACCGGCACACACACACACACTCTCACACACAGACACACACACACACACACACACACACACACACACTTACTCCTCCGCTTAGCCCCACCTCTCTGGGCTGCCCCAGCTGCCAAAACAAGTGAGCCGACAGAAGCGCCGTGCTGACCTAAATTCTCCCTGAGAGACTCCTCTTAAAGCTGCAGAGACACCGACAGAGGACAGAAAACCCCTCATTAGACTACAGATTCACATGCACAAAAAGACAAGGATAGAGACAACAGACAGCCACAGACATAATTAGGAAGACATTTGTAGATACAGGGGAAGACAGCAAGACAGGGAAGAAATGTACAGACTGAGACACAAACTTAGAAACAGTTAGAGAAAAGACATGTACAGGAACTGAAGGAGACATGGACAAAAGTAAAGACAAGACAAAGATGAACAACAATAAAAGACAAAAACATATACAGAGAAAGAGAAAGACAAACATGGTGGACAAAAACAGGGTAAGGACAAAAAATAGACAGAGATCCAAGTACTGATGGACATTGGTATAAAAAAAGACATGAAAGAGGGACTAGAGGACAGAAAGATAATTATAAGAAAATTTTAGCCATATGGGAAGACACATCAGCAGAGAGAAAGACAAGGCTGTCAGAAACTCGGGCAGACAGACATTGAGTCAAAGACAGAGACAGGCAGAGATACAGACAGAGACTCAGGCACAGACTAAAGAAATGAGAGACAGACTGAGACAAAGATAGAGACAGAAGGAGACAGAGATTGAGGGACTACCAAAGACTGGGACTGATAAAGAGATAGACATAAACAGACACAGGCAAAAAAGACAGAGTGGAGGCAGAGACTGACAAGGACAGATGGACAGAGACAAAGATTAAAGTTCCAGAATGCAACTTATTAGCATGAGGCTGAATCAGTCTAGTCCTGCTGTTCTGAAACAGCTTCGCTTTGCTCCTTCTGCTCCGCTCTGCACAGCCCTAAAACACTCCATCACAAGCTAATGAACTGACTAAAGGTGAGAAAGGACAGCCTCACTCCAAACTCTTTTAGAAGAGACAATCTGTACAGCACTGCCAGTGATATTCAACAACTCTGTGTCCCCAAAGGCTTCAACAGCATGTCTCCACGTTAAGACGGGTGTTGGAGCATATTTCTATCAAAACCATGTGGAAAATGTTGCAGACTGTAACTTTAAAAAGACTTAAGTGGAGAAAGAGAGGGACGTTTACTGATGGAGACAAGGATGGACAGAACCAAGCTGAAGAGTGAGACACACAAAGACAGACAGCAACAGACTGAGGACAGGGCAACAGAGACAGAGAGTTTATGTATGAATACTGTTGAATATTTGCTCAAACAGTTTTAAGTACTGAAGGAATATTATGGAAATAATGTAAGAGGTTGAAAAAATACTACAGCATCACAAAGTAAGAAGTACTTCCAGTTCACTGCAATTTTGAGGTACTTGTACTTTACTGGAGAATTTCTATTTATTGCTATTTTTTAATTTTACACCACTGCACATATCTGACAGCTGTAGATTCTACATGAAAAGACAATTGATATATTATAAAAAATCATTATGGGTGAAACACACATACAGAAGAAGACATCCTTGCCCCCTGTTTTTTATTTTTTATTTATTTATTTTTTTACTTTTGTTGTTGTTTTTGCCAAACTTTTCACTTTTAAAAGTTTAATGAACAAATCTGGACCAAAATCAATGCTACGAAATGCATTTGTGCTTTTGTACTTTTTAAAGCATGTACTTCAACTTGAATATAAAATACTTTCTTAATATAATATAAAGTACTTGGAGTATGTTTTAGACAATTACTTGCGCATTTGCTTGAGTTTTGTGTTTGTGTGTTTCTACCATCACAATGAATGTGACAGTAGTGTAAAAAAAATAAATGTATATTGAGGCTTTAGGCACAGCATTACTCAGTGTACTAAAAAAAATAGCATATTAAGACTAAAAACTCAGGCAGAGGTAAACTGGTTAGGTTCGAGTCTCCTCCTGAGCTTTGGGATCTAACGCTGACCATAAACCGTCTACAGCGAGTGGGTGCTTCAGCGCTTCTCTTCACAGTGAGGCCATTGAACCTGCTCTGCTGCTGTAGTGGTAAAATTTAATCAGATGAAATTTTTGTCTCTGTAAAATTTACTTAAAATTAAGATTTACAAAATTTGGATATTTCAACCTTCATCATTTTTAATGTTCAAATAATTAAAACAATTAAATCAGTATTACAGCCTGAGCTAGACGCTGTACAGGTGTGTTGCGCGTGTTTGTTGTAAAACATTGAATGCACCACAATATAAAACTTTTTACCAGACATGTAGGTATAGACAAGACTTTTAATTCATTAGACTTTTTGATTGTGTTAGAGTCCAGAAAAATCTTTGAATTTTGAGTTTGTTCAACGTGGGCACAGAAGCCTTTTTGTGAGTTCACTGAACTTAAATTTAATAGTTAGTTAAAGTTTGTTTTATAAGTTTTAAAAATGTAAATTGTTAAATTGACTGAATCTGAATAAACACGCTTCAAAACCTTTGTATCAGTATCGGTACAAAGAAAACATTGTTTTTATCAGTATGCAAATACACAACCATATTATTATGAATCATTTATTAGAGAGAAACTTTGCATTATTAGTATTTGCTTCACTATCCATCTGTAAAATGCCACTTTGGTGTGTTTAAAATCTGAACTTAATGAGTTGAGTGAATTTTGCAGTGGATAATAAATCTAAATATTTCTATTCATGTTTTTCAGGGCAAGAACAAAAAGTTAACACAAACTAAATAGTTACATTCGATTTAGGGGAAAAGCAGAGTGGATTTCACTAACATCCTGTAGGTTGTATTCAGAAAAATTGTGTTGAGGTTGAAAACATTAACAATTATTATTATAATTAAGACAAAGGACTCAGTTCTAATAAAATCAGTAGTATGTGTGTGTTATCATTCAAAGACTATACAAATAAATATTAAAACGCAATTTGCTTTAATTCAACTTGACGTTTCTAAAACTTTGATTTACATTTTAAAAAAATGTACACTTTTCTCTAGTTTTTATCTTCAGGTCAGTACAGCTAGAACACACATACACACACTGAATAGGCGAAGCAGCAAAGCTCAAGCTGTGGGTGAACTTTTAGATACTAAAATCCGATCACAGAGGAACGTTCAAAAACCTTCATAAAAGAACGTCAGAGCTGAGCTTTATAAAGCAGCTTCTGCAGACATAGAGCCCAACTGCAGTGATGAGGCCTAAAACTCCCTTTGGAAGCTCTCAAAGTGACACTTCACCCCACTAAACTCAAACAAGTGAGCAACAAAAGTCTTGGGAATATAGATTAAAATAAAACTAAACCAACACACTAATTACACCTTTCTTCTGATTGAACAGTAACCAATTAACATCCAAACTTAAACACAGCCCAACTATCATCATTTGAATGTAAATTGTTACATCTAAAATTAAAGAAATTAAATTACACAGAATACATCCACAAAACTCCAAGTGCATCCTGAAAAACTCCTGTAATCGTGTACAGGAACAATATTCAAATTTTATAACAATTAGGCAGAAAAATCAGGTCGAAAATGAAGAAATGTTCCACGTTATGAGAACTTGTAGAAATAAACTGCAGCTGAGTTTGTTTGTTTTGTTTTTTGATTGTTTTTTTTGGATAAAACACATTGAAGCATCAGCCAAACCCACTGATAGAAAATAAAAATCACTGACAGAATTTTACATGGCCTGTTGGACTCTAACAAATGTAAATATTCTTTTTTAATTTGTCCATGTATTTATTGGTTTATTCAGAAGAGAATTAATTTGGAAGATCAGCACTAAAAAGCAGCAGTCAGTGCAGTTTTTTCTATTTTCAGGAGTTTTAGAATAAAACTGCACAAAGAGCCATTTATTGTAATTTTTATTAAGAAATGAAATAAAAGGAAACTGCTTTAAGTCAGCAGCATTAAATTCAAACTCAGACCAATCAAGGAAAAAAGAATAAATAACTAATTCACTCTTTCACCCGCCAAAAAAATAAATGAATCAACGGGGAAAGAACTCACTTTTGAGACTTCTAAACATTAAATAAGGTATAAAATGTAAAACTAACTCTTAAACCATCAACCTGGAGTAAAATGGTTCAGGGTTGTATCAGTAAGGTTATTCAGAAATACAAGATCTGCGTAAATTCCTGTTCATCAGTCCTCTCTACACTTGGTTAGTCTGCAAACATGACTCAGACAGAAACTCGGCTTCCGGTTATTTCATTGTTTTTAATCAAGTTTAGTTTCTCTGCAAAACAAAAACAGACAAACTGCAACAAAACAGACAGTACAGATACATACATACAGGTGAACGCTAAGGACAAAAGTGCAAAAAATTAAAAACAAACATTTCTTTACAAAACCAAAGTGGGAAAAAGTGACATGGAGAGAAACAATCTTTAATTTTCTATTTATTTACCGGTGTGATGTGTCTGAGTGTGTGTTAGCTTGGTGTGTGTGTGTGTTATGTTAATCAAAGGTTATATACGTTTTGGAGAGTTCCTCCACTTTGCTGTTTGCCTGCTCAGTGAAGAATCAACAATTTTAAACAGGCAAATTCGTTTTCAAAGCTCAGAAACACAAATTTACCATAAGATCCATTAAATTTAACCTGCAGCTCGTTTACAGCCACTACAGGCCTTTTATTGTGCAAATGAAAATCCCCAAAACTGGAGAGTTTTGATGCAGATCAGTATATTTAACAGTGTCTTTGAATGGTGAACTGAATTTATTTCTGAAGTTTTTATTTCCTTTGAATGTTAAATGTTTTCCATGCAACATTTCTCTTTACTCTGTTTCTTAAACTGTATATTTGTCTATTATTTTTGCTCCACTTTGCCATTAACACAAATCAGCATCATTTTCTGCTGCCTTCTGTTCTCTTCAGCTTTTATTGGTTATATTTTTGCAAATGCACCATTACTTTGATCAGGATTATGTTGCAGAGCTCAGACAGCACAGACCTCAAACCTGAGGCCAGACCGATCAATACCAGAGCCATCAATATTCGATAGTCGATGTTGATGTTGATAGTTGATGTGCTTTTAATAAGAAAAATGTAATGTTTTTCTAGTGCTCTTGCTCATGTTTAACACCTTTGTGCAATTTTTGATTTGATGTTTTTCTTTGTAAACAGTCAGGATCAGATTAATTTGTAAAATTTTTATTATTTTAAAAGCTGCTGATTCAACAGTAAAGTTTGTTATTTTTCTATTTCTTAAGAATCATTTAAAATCATTATTTATTAAGAAATTCATGATATAAGACTTAAATTAAATGAAAGTGGCTGTGGTGTTTCTAGTTTTAAAGGTAAATTCGGAAATCTAATATTTACTTAAATATTACAATTTATGATGAGGTTTTACATCTAATTATGAAACCTGCCACATGTTGAATAAAGTCAGAAAATTTGTTCAAATGACGATTTTTGCGACACTAAAATGTGTAAAAAAATAAAACTGACTTTTCCCCAAATTTGTGTATCGGCAATATGCTGATGTCAAAGCTTGATATCGGTATCTGGTTGGAGATAGCGGCCTTCTCTGCTGACGCCCCAAAATTAACAGCATATAAAATAATCAGTTGGCTACAAACTTGTGTCTCCAGTTTTCTTCTTTTGTGTACAAGTTGAACTGTGGCGTTTTCCAGCGTCTGTGGTGCGAAGGCCTCCACAGGACCCGCGTCTCCTGTGAGCTGAAACTCCAGGTACAGTGGGGAGTGGGAGGATTTGGTGAAACCGTTTTTTTTAGGTTAAATCTTTAATGCTTTATTAAAATGATCCATCAGTTTTTTGGTAATTTCCAAATCCAAACTTGGAGAAACAAGTTTTCACCTGCAAAAACGTGAGTGTGTTGTGTGTGTGTGTGTGCGGGCCCGGTGATCGTTCGCTCCTTTGATTCTACGGAAAGGAAACAGTTCCAGAGCATAAAGGCCTCCGGACTTCCGGTCTCTACCGGTTCCTGTAAGGTTGTCACCGGTTAACCTGGTTATGCAGCAGGACGTTTTTATTTTTTTAATTAGCAGACTGTTTGTTTATATGGCGGCGCGTGACGCACATGCGCAGCAGGTTTTACGCTCATCCAGGCCCACAAACACACACACACACGATCAAAGCATAATAAAGTGAAAAGGACAACATACAAAAACATACAACATCGTCTCACAGCTGCTTGTTTTGCATAATTTAATATGTGAAGAGTTTTATTCCGAAAACGTTCTTGTTTTATTTGTTTGAAACTGAAAAGCAGCAGCAGGATGTTTTTGCCACAGCCTTTGTCGAATTAGAAAACCTGGGATTTTCGGAGGAAAACTCTCCACAGGGAGCAGCTTTCTTCTGATTCATACGAATGTGGTTGTTTTAGGCCTGTCCGGGGTCGAACCTGAGTACAGATATGATTTCTAGGCTTATCGTAACCTCTGATTGTTTTCGCTAACTTTAAGGCTTCGTTCTTGCGTTATTTACTTATTTTTAGAAAAAGGATGTGTCTCTTGTCCCCTTGATTGTCTCAAAAAATCATAAATAATAATTAACCCTGTAAGTCTTATTTCAACCCCCCTCCTCGATACTGATGAGTGTACACACTGACGAATAGAATTTAAATACATTGTCCAATAAATACAAAACATAAATAAAAGACTCAAAGAAAGTACTGAAAATCTTTGTACAAGATATAAATAGTTTGAAATATACTCGTAGCGTTACCTTTGGCAAGTCTAGTTTACAGTTGTCCAACCCGCGGGTAACAAACGTTTGTCCCTTTTTCAATAAAATGCAAAATAAACCCGTTGCACTTCGGGGCAGAATATGGCCAGAAAGTTTCACTTCTTATATATTTAGTTAGATATTTACCACTCAGTGTTTGCCCTTAACATGACCATGTCTGTTGTGCGTCCTCGTCCCGGAGCCCTCCGCAGAGAGAAGACGGGGAGGGAGGGGGAGTTCAGTTTAGGAAGGCGTTTGAGGTTACTCTCTTTTGATGGGACAGCATCCCGGGAAAGCCCGCGGACACGCCCGGGGAGAAGGGCGGTAAGGAGTTGTTTCTGAGAGAGTCCGACAGCAGGGACTGCGGGGAGCTGCTGGTCGCCAGGCCGCCGAACCCCGGTGCGCCCTGCTGGAGATGCGGCGGCGGAGGGGGTGGCGGAGGCGGAGGTCCTCCCCCCGGCTGCCCCGGTGCCGCTGCAGCAGCGTGTTGGGTCCCTGAGACAAAATACCCAGCAGTCTGTCCAGAGAGCAGCCCCACCGGCGATGTGCTCATCCCGTAACTGTTCGTTAACCCCAGCGCCCCGGCGGCCGACCCGCCGAGAAGGGAGCGTCCGAGGTCCCCGTTGCTCAACTGCTCCACGGCGGGCAGCAGCGACCCATAGCCGGTCGCCTGGTTGAGAAATCCGGTTGATGATCCGTTGTAGTGCGGGTGATGGTGATGGTGATGGTGAAGGGAGAGGAACGGAGAAATCTGCCAGTAGAGCGGGTTGTTGGCCCGCTCGTTAATCCCCAAGCCGAGAGGAGCGAAACGCAGCCCGCGCTTCATCGCCAGCTTTCCACGGGAGGTGGCGGAGCGCCTGCGGAGCTTCCCTGTAGTCCCCCCGATAAAAACGTCATCGCTGCTTGGATCCAGCATCCAGTAGTTCCCCTTCCCCGGGTCGTCGTAGTGCCTGGGGACCTTAACGAAGCACTTATTGAGGCTCAGGTTGTGTCGGATGGAGTTCTGCCAGCCCTGCTTGTGCTCCCGGTAATAGGGGAAGTTTTTCATGATGAACTCGTAGATGCCGTTGAGCGTGAGCCTCTTCTCCGGGCTCTGTCGGATGGCCATCATGATCAGGGCGTTGTAGCTGAACGGAGGCTTGTCATATTTCCCGTTTTTCCCGCTGTTATTACCGTTTGTGTTCTGCTCCGGTGTTGCCTTGGCGCTGTCCAGTCCTCCGCCTCCCCCTCCGTCCTCCTCCTCCTCTCCCCCATGCTCCTCCTTGCCCGGTTTGTCTGCGTTCAGAGTCGCGGCTGTGCAGTCCACGTCCAGCGGGTCCAGCGACTTCTCAGAATCGGAGCCCAGTGAGGGTGAGAGGGTCCCAGGGATGCCGGCGACCGCGGCGACGGCGGCGGCAGCAGCAGCAACGGTGTCCGGTCTGTCGCACTTAGAGGGCAGCAGGAGGCTCTTGATGCTAAAGGAGGAGGACCGGTGGACGGTCGGTGGGTCCTTTACATCCTCCATGGCCGGTGGACGGTCTCCAGAAATGAGGAATAAATAATAATAAAATAATAATAATACCAACAACTCCAAGCTCGTCCACCTCCGTTATCCTGTCTGGAAACGAAAGAGAGACAGAGAGGAGAGAGGAAAGGAGGGTCAGGATGAGAGATACATGGATGGAGGAGTGGAGAGAGAGAAAAGAGAGAGGGGGGGCTGGAGAGCGCGGCTTGGATGAGGAGAAATTAGTAATTAAGGAGGTTCCGACTCCACGACATCACGGAGAGGAGGAGCTTCTCCAACTTAGTAATTTTGTCAAAAAATCCTCCTTTTCGCTCCTTCCTCTTGGTCCTCCGTCTCCGAACTGAGACTCCGACGACATTTAATGTCTCCAACAACATGAACCTGTCATTTTTATCTGCTTTCTTTAATCTCGCGCGTGCACCTCCCCCTTAAAAATCGCTCGTGTAATTGTACCGTGCGTCACATAACCTCCTCCCTGTGCATGTGTGCGTAAAATCCCTGTTCTGAGCTTGTGCGTAAAAGCGAACGTCCGTCCTTTTGTGTGCGCGCCCGTGCGTGTGCGTAAAAGCGCACGGCTACTCAGGACAGGCTTTGTTTTCCCAAAGACAAAAACAGTTTAAACTCGTGTCGGCAAACACAGCGCGTGCACGCTCAGTGTGCTTTCACATGTGTGTTTTTACTGGGGGTTGGGCGGAGGGGGGGGGACCGAGCGCCCTGCTATTGTCTACTAATAAAAATCATTGTGCCGGATAGAAAAAAAAAAAACAACACACACATACACAAACACACACTCAGCCCAGAGGCGGCAGGTCTGACGCTGAGACCAGAGCGCCTGCTGTCGGTAACAGTCGGTCCTGCGACACATTATTTTCGGCCTTTTGTGTCAGTCAGCAAAAAGAAGATATTATTAATGACAATAGACCCCCTCCCTTTCGTCGTTCTGTGTTTGTTAAATTTTATATTTGTATCTAGAAGTTTCGTGTCTGTTGGTTGGACCACTATGATCATTTTTGTCTGTTTTTAGATGCTTTGTGTATGTTTTTAGTGAATTTGCATTGGTTATTGATAATTTGCCATTCGTTTGGATAATGTTAATGTTATTCTTTTTAGTTTTTTAATTGTTGTGTATATGTTTCTGGTCATTTTGTATCTTTTGACTAACATTTTCCAAACCAGGAAAACGAACAGTAACTTCAGAGGCTGTGGCCCATGGGCCTCCTGGTGTAGGCCTGTTCAGGAAGTCATCCATGTAATAAACTATAAACAAAAAATTCATATTTTTTAGTTTTTTAAACCTGCAATTCAGGAATTCTCTGTATTGTTTCTAGGAATTTAATCATTTGAATGGCCTCAAAATTACATATTGACTATTTTAAAAATTCAATTGCAATAAAATAAAAGGACTAAGTAATTTCTCACTAGAAAGATTCTTTGAAAATGTAATTATGCCGTTTTTAATGAAGCCAATAATTATGTAGGATGTTATAATTTATCAATACAAAGTATAAACAAACAAATCAGAAAAGTAATGTCAAGACGCTGTATTGTTTTATCAGTGCCTCACATTTACATTTAGTCATTTAGCAGATGCTTTTATCCAAAGCAACTTACAAGTGAGGTACAAGGCAGCAAAAATCTAAGGCCAGGAGAAAACATCAAAGCAAAGTGCTATGAGAAGAAGTGTTTACATTTCATGAGATGCATGTGCAACAAAGAGCAGAAAGGACTTTTTTTTTTGTTTGTTTGATTGTTTGTTTTTTAATAGATTTAAGTGCATAGGAAGGTGTGGTTCTGTTTTCAGCATTTTTTTGAATATTGGGAGTGAGCTTGCCGAGTGTGCAGAGTTTGGGAGCTCATTCCAACATTGTGGGATCACTGAGCAGAAGGGTTTTTGCTTAATATCTTTGGTGTGATGCTGGGACCACCAGACATTGTTTGTTGGCTGGACAGGAGGGATTGTAGACCTGATTGTAGACCTGAATGAGGTAGTTGAGGTAAGCAGGAGCTGTTGAGATGATTACCCTGTAGGCAAGAGACAGAGCTTTGAACCTGATGCAGGCAGCTACAGGAAGCCAGTTTAGAGATCTAAAGAGTGGTATGACATGAGTCATTTTTGGCTGATTAAAAAAGATGCATGCTGACACATTTTGGATCATCCACATTACCAGGGCATTGCAGTAATCAAGACAAGATATGACTAGCGCCTGCACAATGAGTTGGGTATTCTGTGAGGTGGGGTCTGATCTTTCTGATGTTGTAGAGGGAAATTTTGTATGCTTTAGATACTTAGAACATGTGATTCTTAAAGCTCAGTCGGTCATAGATGATGACCCCATATTTCTAGCCTACTTGTTGGGGACAATCTCTTGAGATGTTGATGCAGATGTGTTGAAGGTCTGGCTGGGAAGACAACAACTTTGGTCTTTGAGAGGTTGAGATGAACATGTCTTTCTCTTATCCAAGCAGAGATGTCAGCGAGACAGGCAGAAATGCGTGATTAGACAGTGGAGTCATCCGGTGGAAAGAACAGGAAGAGCTGTGTGTTGTCAGCATAGCAGTGTTATGAAAAGTCATGTGAGCAGATGATAGAACCCAGGGATGTAGAATAGAAGGAAAAAAGTAGAGGACCAAGAACTAAACTCAGCAGCACACTGGTAGGCTATAAGAGTGAGAAACACTGCCAGGATACCTTGAAGATCTGTCCCATTAGGTAAGACTGAAGCCAGGCTAGAGCTGATTCAGAGATGCCCAAGTCAGAGAATGTGAACAATAGGATCTGATGCTTCACAGTGTCAAAGGCTGCAGATATGTCGAGCAGGTCAACCAAGCCAGACTGGTTGACATCGAGAATGTTGTCCTTAGAAAGAAAGTCTTAGAGTTGATTGAAGACTCGTTCCAGGGTCTTGGCCAGAAATGGAAGAAGAGAGACGTGTCTGTAATTCCATGCAAGGGAGGGCTCAAGAGAAGGCTTCTTAAGCAGTGGGGTAATCTGGGCCTACTTGAACGAGGTTGGAAAAGTGCCTGCTGTGAGAGATGTGATGATTTGTGTAATAGCTGGCATTAGTGTGGATGCAACTGCTTGGAGGAGAGTGAAAGGAGTCAGATCCAGGAGGAGTGGATATGTCGTTCTTAGTCAGAGTTGAAAATGAATAGAGCAACGCAGCGTTGGAAGAAGAAGGAAGCAATGTTACAAATGTGGTGGGAGAATGCCAAGGTCTTGAGAGGAAGACTGTTAGCTGAATGAAGAAGTTATCCGATAGATGCAGAGGAGTGACCAAGATGTTGTCTGTGCTGGTCCTGGTCAGGTCCAGGTTGTTGCAAGCTTTGTGAGTCAGGGGATTGTAGACCAGTCTCAGGTCAAACGTGTTTAGAAGAGCAAACAGTTCAGTCGCCTGATGTTTGTCCAGGTAGATGTTCAAGTGTCCCAAGATGATGAGGAGTGCCATCTACAGTGAAGTGTGACAGCAGGATGTCAAGGTAGTCACAGAAGGTCCCCAGCTGGACTGGTGTTCAATAAATCAAAATTAATTGAACTGTAATCTGTGCCGTAATCCTAATGGCATCATATTCCAGAGATGACATATTGTTGAGGGGTGCTGTCGGGGTAACTTTCAGGTGTCAGCAACGAGAAGTCCACTCCACCTCGCCCCGACCTGATGAGCAAAGGAGTGTGACAGACGACAAAATTGGTGGAGAGTGCAGCTGGAGTGGCCGTGTTCTGTGGTGTGAGCCAGGTTTCTGTAAGTGCAAGCAGCTGAACAGCTGACTGTGTAGCAAAAGCTAGAATGAAGTCAGCCTTGTTCACTGCAGACTGGCAGTTCCACAGGGCAAGAGAAAAAGAGGTGGGTGACAAAGTGGTCTGGGTGAGGGTGCACATGTGGGAAACGTGTTGTCTTCTAGTAGAGCACCGTGTTCTGCTTCAGCGGAGAACAGATGTGTGCTGAAAACGCATAGGGACCATTAATACAGACTTTCTGGAGTAGAAAGGGGTTTATGTGAAGCAAAGTGAAGAAACGGAGGAAGTGCAAGAAGCTAGGAATACAATGTCTTATGGTCTTCGTGCTCAATGGACTCGGGTAGGTAGAAACCCTGGTCTTTACACAAGTTGGTCTTCGCACAAGGAGGGCCAATCACAAGGGCTGACGCTCCAGCCCAACAGGTGACTTAAATATGGTCTTGAATGGCTACAGCTCAAACTGCCCCGTTGTTGAAGCCAAACTAATTTGTGTGCCTTTGTTAGTTCAAAGGTCTAAACGCTCTGTGATTACTAAGCTGAAATTACCACCAATAACAGTCCAAATATCCATTTCACAAGAAGAGCAAAACTTTCTACCTACAGTTCTTAACACTATTAAAAACAAACAAAAATTCAGGTCAATCAAGCACACACTCAAGTGCAACACAGGTAAAAGGACGTGAGCGTGATGGTGGAAAACATATAGCATCAGTTTGCATGCACATGGTTTTATGTTTATCCTTCTCCTAAAAATGTTAACAAAAATTGTAATTATGTTTGTCCAGCAGTAGAAATAAGCTTTGATTAAAATAAACTGTATTATTGTATTTCACTTGTCATGTGTCAGTGTGTAATCCAAACCCAGATGTCTTACGTTTAACAAATACTTTGAGAAAATGCAACACAACTGCACTTTTAACCAGTTTTTTACACAGGGACCCCCTCAGAGACAGGTCACAGTGATCAGGCAGAAATCTGAGAGGCTTTTTAGGTCGTTACGTCTGTTGGTACAGTGTTTTATGGCTGAATAAACCCTCACATTCTCCTTAAACAATACAACAAAGCACTCGTGCCACAGTAAGCCTGAGCTTTCTGGGGGTCTGGAGTTTTGCCCAATTGCTAATCCAGCCGTGGTTCTGCTACCAGCTGGGGAGCGTGAGAGCTATAAATCATGTTCTTCCAAACATATTTTCCAAGCTGCAATAATAATAATTTAAGTTTGGCCTCACAGCGACAGAAACCTGAGCACTTGTCGACTGTCACAGCTCCTAACGTTCAGGCTCATCGTTAGTAGCCGATCAACGCAAAATTTGTCAGTGACTTAGTTCTGAACAAACTTCCAACTTCTGCATGGTGATGATACTCTGCTTCACGTCAAAGGTTCAGTTTGAAGCAGTTCAAATCCCATCACATCCTCGCTTCAGTTTCTTAATGAAATTCTCTTCGTCACCTGATCACCTGATAGTACTCGTAGATGTAAATCTTATGTATGACTAAACAGACGAGCTGCATTCAGTGACCCCCCCACCCCCCCCACCCCCCATGAGCTCAGTGATCACTGTTTGTTTACACTCACTGCAGATTTTGTATAACAGCTGAAATCCAGATTACACACACATACACATGCACACACACACACACACACACACACACACATCCACCTCCATCCTCCAATCTGCCGTATTAAATCTCTGCTGTCTTTTAGTGCCAGATGGTGTTTCTGTTTAACTGGATCTGAACCTCCAACAAAAGCTCTGCCTGTGCTGCATTCACTGTACATCTGAGACCGTTTCTTTAGATGGACCATCATCTCAGTTCATGGATTGCCTTTTTCAGAGTCACTAAAGGATCTGTGAGCAGCTTTAAGTGTGTCTGAGTGAGACACGGCTTCATTAAAAACCTTTAAACATTAGGATAAGGATTAATGCACATTGGCTAGTGGTGATTGTACACTGGAACAATTTAGTGTAATTTGCACAGTGTATTACTGCAATATGCAAAGTAATATACTGTAGAAGGTCTGGACTGTATATAGTTGGAAACCCACCATGGCAGGGAACCTTGAGGAGCAGGGTTGGTAGCTGGTACTTTTGGATATTTTGGAAGACAACGAAAACAATTCTGCTTATGTTAGGAAGAAATGACAACTAAGTACTGTTAAAGCAGTAACCAAAAATCCATGAATCTGAGCTCTGTGTGGGTTTATTATCAACAATATTAAAACTGAGGACACCTTCAAACCAGCACATTAAAGTATTTAAAACCCTAACAACATATAAAATACATTTAGAATTCAATGCTATCAACAAGTGATAAAACATAATCTTCTTTTCCTTTGGGCTGTTCCATTTCAGGAGTTGCCACAGTGAATCATGTGCCTCCATCTAACCCTGTCCTCTGCATCCTCTTCTCTCACACCAACTAACTTCATCTCCTCTCTCTCTACATCGATAAATCCCCTCTTTGGTCTTCCTCTAGAACTGCCTGGCAGCTCCAAGCTCAGCATCCTTCTACTAATATATTCACAGTTTCTCCTCTGAACAAGACCAAACCACCTCAATCTGGCCTCTGACTTTATCTCCGAAACATCTAACATGAGCTGTCCCTCTGATGTCCTCATTCCTGATCCTGTCCATCCTCGTCTTTCCCAAAGAGAACCTCAACATCTTAAGCTCCGCTACCTCCAGCTCTGCCTCCTGTCTTTTCTTCAGTGCCACTGTCTCTAAGCCGAACAACATCGCTGGTCTCACCACCGTCTTAAACACCTTTCCTTTCATTCTTGCTGATACTCTTTTATCACACAACCCACCTGACACTTTTCTTCACCCGTTCCAACCTGGTTGCACTCACCTCTTCACATCTTTTCCACATGTATTCTGTCTTACTGTGGCTAAGCTTCATTCCTGTTTTCCAAAGCAGACCTCCACCTCTCTAGATTTTCCTCCACCTGCTTCCTGCTCTCGCTACTGATCACAGTGTCATTTCCTACTTCCTTTTCCACACCATTCCCCTCTTGTACTCTCGGTTCTTTCATTTTCCTCATTCATCAACTCTTCAAAGTACTCCTTCCATCTTCCCATCACACTCCTGGCACCTGTCAATACATTTCCATCCTTATCTTTAATCACCTGCTGCACATCCTTCCCATCTCTATCTCTTTGTCTGGCCAACCTTTAAAAATCCACCTCTCCCTCTTTAGTGTCCAACCGAGCATACAAGTCCTCATATGCTCTTTGTTTGGCCTTTGCCACCTCTACCTTCACCTAACGCTGCATCTCCCTGTACTCCTGTCTACTCTCTTCAGTTCTCTCAGTGTCCCACTTCTTCTTAGTGAACCTCTTTCTCTCTATACACTCCTGAACTTCCTTGTTCCACCACCAAGTCTCCTTGTCCACTTTCCTCTTTCCCGATGACACACAGAGTACCCTCCTACCTGTCTTCCTGATCACATTAGTGGTAGTGATCCAGTCATCTGAAAGCACGTCCTGACCATACAGAGCCTCTACCATCTGTCCTTCTGCTTTTCTGTCCTGAAGACCAAATCTGCCCATTACATTCTCATCACCTCTGTTCTCTTCACCAACATGTCCATTGAAATCTGCACCAGTCACCACTCTCTCACCTTTGAGCATGCTCTCCATCACTTCATATAGTCATATAGTCCTTTCACCTCTAGAACGTTCCTCACAAAGTCAAATAATCCCAACATTCAAAGTCCCTACTGTCAGTCCTACACTGTTTGTTTCCTCTTCTCTCTCTGCCTACGGACACATCTTCCTGCTCTCCTTCTTCGACCAACAGTAGCCCAATTTCCACCGGCACCCTGTAGGTCAACTGCACCTGTGGTAGTCGTTGTTAAGCCGGGCCCCAACCGATCCAGTATTGAAGTCTAATTTGGTGTGAAAGTCAGGATTCATGTTTAATTTAGCATGTGTTTTACGTCAGATGCCCTTCCTGACACAACCCTCTGCATTTATCCAGACTTGGGACTGGCATAAGAATACAAGGCTTGTACCCCCTTGTGGTACCATTACTTAATACAAAGTTAGTAATGCACCTAAAGAAAAAAAATTGAACAAATGTAAATTAGTTTTATTCATTTATTTATTTTTATTGAAGCTGTTATTTTCATGGGAATAAACTGGAGCACCCAGAGAAAACCCATGCAGCCATGAGGTTAAGAAACTTTTTTTCTTGGAAAGTTAAACAATTTTCTCCACAGTGACTTCTTTTTCTCTCTATCAAACCCTGGCTGGTCATCCAGACGCTCTTCTGCAAGCTGTAGTTCCTCACTGAAGTCTACTTGTCCACCCTGCTTTCTTGAGTGTTCAATGCACCCATTTTCTTGCAGAATGAACTCTTCACAAGAGAGTGTTGCTTTCTCTGGGCGCTCACGAACACACTTCTCAATAACCTCATCTAGTGTTGGTTTGTTGTTCTTATAGATGGTGGTAGGAGCTATATTTTCGGCTGCCCGTGTTACCCTGTGTTTGTCATTAGTCGTTGTTTCCCTCTGCACGTGGCTGAACTTATCAATACATGTCTCCATAACCACATCCAGTGTTGGTTGGGTGTCCTCATAGATTGTGGTAGAAGCTGTGTCTTTGGCTGCCTCTGACACCATGTGCCTGTCCTCAAATGTTTCCATCTGGACATGGCTGTACTCATCAACACATGTCTCAATAACCACATCCGGTGTTGGTTGGGTGTCCTCACAGATTGTGGTAGGAGCGGTGTCTTCGGCTGCCTCTGACACCATGTGCCTGTCCTCAGACATTGTTTCCATCTGGACATGGCTGTACTCACCAACACATGTCTCAATAACCACATCCAGTGTTGGCTGGGTGTCCCAAAACATGTTGGTAGGAGCTGTGTCTTCGGCTGTCTGTTTCACCATGTGCCTGTCCTCATACGTTGTTTCCATCTGGACATGGCTGTACTCACCAATACATGTCTCAATAACCACACTCAGTGTTGATTGGGTGTCCTCACAGATTGTGGTAGGAGCTGTGTCTTCGGCTGCCTCTGTCACCATGTGCCTGTCCTCATACGTTGTTTCCATCTGGACATGGCTGTACTCACCATCACATGTCTCAATAACCACATCCAGTGTTGGTTGGGTGTCCTCACAGATTGTGGTAGGAGCTGTGTCTTCGGCTGCCTGTGTCACTGTGTGCCTGTCCTCAGACGTTGTTTCCATCTGGACATGGCTGTACTCACCAACACATGTCTCAATAACCACATCCAGTGTTGGCTGGGTGTCCTCACACATGGTGGTAGGAGCTGTGCCTTCGGCTGCCTGTGTCATCGTGTGCCTGTAGTTTTCTGCTTCTGAGTGAAATGCTAGTGCTTGCTGCCATACATCAGAATGATTTCTTCTTCTGGGCTTCACAATTTTTTCTTTGTTTCCTTTTTGAACATTTCTGTACTCACCAACATATGTCTCGTTAACCACAGCCAATGTATTTCTGGTGCTCAGGTACTTTTCTGTGTCCTCCACTGCTGCCCTGAGGTCCATGTTGGCCTGAATCACTGACCTGTTGTAGTCTCTCATATCCTTCAGTCGCTGCTTAATATCTTTAATCTCCTGCAACTTAATGTGATGCTGCTTCTGAACATCACTGATCTTGGTGATGAGCAGATCTAACTCATTGTTTTTGTTTTCAATCATGGATTTGACGCCCTGTAGTAGTTTAAGCAGGTGGTCCGTTCCTGGGTCCCTGTCCTCTTTATCTTTCTGAGAAGAAACACAGCTCCTAAAGGCCTCCAATGCACTGTTGATTTCTACATGTGCCTTGAAAATGTTTCTGTAGCTGCCCAGAATCTCCTCACATTGTTTTTTTGTGTACTTAGTCTGCTGAATGTCAGCAGAGAATTTATCCACAACTTCAGAAATGGCTGTTTCCAGCGGGTGATGCTTACTGCTTTTACTTGTCATTGTCACCTCCAGGTTTGGGTGTGTTTTCTGTTGACGTTTATCTTTCTCATCAGCTGGTTTGGTTTTAAAAGTTGAACCAGGGCCTGCTGTGTCCTGACATTTCGCTTCTGTTTCTTTGGCCACTTGTATAGCTAAGCGAAATCTCTCCTTATACTGAGAATGTTCTACTTCATCTGAAAACATGAAGGACTTTGGTTTTATCCCTTGACCTCTTGCTTCCCTTTCTTTGGCCTGATGTAGGGCAAAATTAAATCGTGTCAGACTGTCACACGGATCCGCTTTACTTGGAAAAGTAGACCTCTGGAGACATTTGTCCTTATTTTCTGTCAAAACGGGGTCCATCGGCTGATTTTTCAGGACAGGTTCAATGCTTTTTTCTGCAAAATCCATCATGTCCAGTAATTTAGTGTTTATCAATTTCTTGTGAAATTTGTCTGGTTTCGGCATACATCAAAGCCATGCCATGACATCACAGCATTCTAACATTGGAAGCCATGTCATCTGTTTTTTTTTTCATTCAAAAAACTTTATTGGCTATTCTTAAAACAGATGCAATGTGTGTTACCATGGTTACTGTAATTCCACAAGTCAGTAATCAGATTACTCCTGTACTTAATATGAAAGTGCTGCTCAGATTTAAACTGTGTAATGAGAGAATTTACTACTTTCTCCATGTGTTATTTTGTAGTGTTTGTGTGTGTTTTGCTTTTAATTTTACTCCTTACATTTTAACACAAATTTTAACTTTCTACTCCTTACATTTTTAAACGATGCCTTTGCAGCTGCTATCCAGTTGCAGGAACAGTCAGTGTAGACTAGCAGCTATGTACAGCATGTTAACCTGGACAGGTTCAGCTGTATTCCAACATTAGCTTAGCTCTCCTCACTGACTACAGAGTGACTTCGTGACAGAGTGACAGCCATGAGGATAATTTAAGATTTTTTTATAATTTAAGATTTTTTTTTTCTCAGGCAGGTATCACACATGGTTCTGTTGTCAGTGTGTTTGTAAGAGGGTTAGGGTTTCCCCACAGAGATCTGATGCAGCCTGTGTTCCCTGGTAGTGTGTGTGTGCGTGAACCCACACACAGTTTGGGTTCGGTTGGCCAATTTGGTTTTGACTTGATCTTTTTGCTGCTGCAAACCAATCGCAGAGACTATCCAGACACCATGAAAATGTATTGCAGAGACTGTCCGTGGCTGCATCTGTATCGAGGGTGGAGAGATCCTGTGTTGGGGGCAGAGTTGCAGAGACCAGTGAAGAGAACTGCTCCAGATTGAGAGGCCTGAGATCATGGCGGAATGTTTCAAGTGTTGTAGGGGAATGCGGAGGTTTGGGGATGAAGACTGTGAGCTGAATGAAGAAGTGATCCAATAGCTGCAGAGGAGTGACCAAGATGTTGTCTGTGGTGCAGTTCCAGGTGAGAATGAGGTTCAGGTTATTACCAACTTTGTGAGTCCAGTCTCAGGTTAAATGTGTTTAGAAGAGCAAACACGTCAATCACCTGACGTTTGTGCAGGTGGATGTTCAGGTCTCCCAAGCTGATAGGAGGAGAGCCATCTACAGGGAAGTGGGACAGCAACATGTCACAGGAGTTCCCCACCTGGCCCGGTGGTCGATAGATCTTCATCACATGGACTGTAATCAGTCCCGTAAACATAATGGCATGACATCATCTCAGTTCATGGATTGTCTTTTTCAGTCACTAAAACATCTGTGAGCAGCTTTAAGTGTGTCTGAATGAGACACGACTTCATTAAAAACCTTTAAACATTAGGATAAGGATTAATGCACATTGGCTAGTGGTGATTGTACACTGGAACAATATAGTGTAATTTGCACAGTGTATTACTGCAATATGCAAAGTAATATACTGTAGAAGGTCTGGACTGTATATAGTTGGAAACCCACCATGGCAGGGAACCTTGAAGAGCAGGGTTGGTAGCTGGTACTTTTGGATATTTTGGAAGATAACGAAAACAATACTGCTTATGTTAGGAAGAAATGACAACTAAGTACTGTTAAAGCAGTAAGTAACCAAAAATCCATGAATCTGAGCTCTGTGTGGGTTTATTATCAACAATATTAAAACTGAGGACACCTTCAAACCAGCACATTAAAGTATTTAAAACCCCAACAACATATAAAATACATTTAGAATTCAATGCTAACAACACATAATGAAACTTAATAATGCAACTAAAGAAAAGAAGTGGAACAAATGTAAATTACTTTTATATATATATTTATTTATTTTATTTTTTTTATTGAAGTTATTATTCTTGTGGGAAGAAACTGGAGCACCCAGAGAAAACCCATACAGCCATGAGGATAATTTAAGATTTGTTTTTTCTCAAAAACTTCATCAATCTTCTCCACAGTGACTTCTTTTTCTTTGTCTCCGTCCCTGACTCCTCATCCAGATGCTCTTCTTCAAGTTTTATTTCCTCAATGAAGTCCAGCGGTCCACCATGCTTTCTTGAGTTTTGAATGCACCCATTCTGTTGCAGAATTAATTCGTAAAAATCTTCCTCTTCATGAGAGGATGTTAGTATCTTGGGGCACTCACGAATACACTTCTCAATCCTCTCATCCAGTGTTGGTTGGGTGTCCTCACAGATATTGTAAGGAGCTGTGTCTTGAGCTGCCTGTGTCACCGTGTGCCTGTCCTCAGATGTTCTCATCTTGATGTGGCTGTACTCACAAACACACCTTTTAAAAACAGCCAGTGTATTTCTGGTCCTCAGGTACTTTTCTGTTTCCTCAACTGCTCTGCTGAGGTCCATGTTGGCCTGAATCATTGATCTGATGTGGTCTTTCATATCTTTCAGTCGTAGCTTAATATCTTTAACCTCCTGCAACTTAATGTGATGCTGCTTCTGAACATCATTGATCTTGGTGTTGAGCAGATCTAACTCACTGTTTTTGTTTTCAATCATGGATTTGACCCCCTGTAGTATTTTAAGCAGGTGGTCAGTTCCTTGGGCCCTGTCCTCTTTATCTTTCTGAGAAGAAATACAGCTCTTTAAGGCTTCCAAACCACTCTTGATTTCTACATGTGCCTTGAAAATGTTTCTGTAGCTGCCCAGAATCTCCTCACATCGTTTTTTTGTGTACTTAGTCTGCTGAATGTCAGCAGAGTATCTGTCAACAACTTCAGAAATGGCTGTTTCCAGCGGGTGATGCTTATTGCTTTCACTTGTCATGGTCACCTCCAGGTTTGTGAGTGTTTTCTGTAGACGTTTATCTTTCTCATCAGCTGGTTTGGTTTTAAAAGTTGAACCAGGGCCTGCTGTGTCCTGATATTTTGCTTCCATTTCTTTGGCCGCTTGTATAGCTAAGCGAAATCTTTCCTTATGCTGAGAGGGGTCAACTTCCTCTGGAAACATGAAGGTCTTTGGTTTTATCTCTAGACCTCTTGCTTCCCTTTCTTTGGCCTGATGTAGGGCAAAATTAAATCGTGTCAGACTGTCACAGAGGTCCCCTTCATTTGGAAAAGTGGACCTCTGGAGACATCTGTCATTATTTTCTGTCAAAACGGGGTCCATCGGCTGATTTTTCAGGACAGGTTCAATGCTTTTTTCTGCAAAATCCATCATGTCCAGTAATTTAGTGTTTATCAATTTCTTGTGAAATTTGTCTGGTTTCGGCATACATCAAAGCCATGCCATGACATCACAGCATTCTAACATTGGAAGCCATGTCATCTGTTTTTCTTTTTTTTTCATTCAAAAAACTTTATTGGCTATTCTTAAAACAGATGCAATGTGTGTTACCATGGTTACTGTAATTCCACAAGTCAGTAATCAGATTACTCGTGTACCTAATAGGAAAGTTCTTCTCAGATTTAAACTGTGTAATGAGAGAATTTACTACTTTCTCCATGTGTTATTTTGTAGTGTTTGTGTGTGTTTTGCTTTTACTTTTACTCCCACATTTGTACTCAAATATGTGTACTTTCTACTCCTTACATTTTCAAACAATGCCTTCGCAGCTGCTATCCACATCTAGGTTCGGTTGGCCAATTTGGTTTTGACTTGTACTTTTTGCTGCAGTTACTGTTACTTGATTGAACAGTTGATTGAAGTACTGTTATAACTGTTACTTACTTCAACAGTTATAACAGTACTTTTAGTTTTACCAGAGTTGTCTTTTTTACCCAGGTATCTCTTCTTTTACTCGAGTTAACAGTTTACTGTGAACATTGCTAGTACCAGGTCGGACCCCCTTTTACCTTCAGAAATGCCTTAATTTTTTATGTCATAGAGTCAACAAAGTGCTGGAAATATTTCTTAGAGATTTGGCTCCATATTAAAATGACAGCATCATGATGTTGCTGCAGAAAAACCCTTTTCAGCCACTTGCATTCATAATTTTTTCAGTCACTACTCAGAGCTCAGGAACATAGGTGACTGTTGTAGGACTTCTCTAAAGTCAGGACAGAATCCACATATAGAAATATTCTCTAGAACATATATTAATGTTGGGACTGTTGAAGCTACCGAGGCCCCCTCTTTTCTCCCCTAAATACGTATGTATACAGTCATATAGTGCCTGTAAGGATTTATCAAATAGATCTGAACCTGAAATTACAAAGTATCACTAATTTATAAATCTATTCACTGTAAAGAGACATGAACTCTAGAGAGTGTGAGGAGGATCAGGTCCTGACATTGTCTGGATTTTCCCTTTCACACATGCAGCCAACATCGGGAGATATTCCGTGAGAATATATATCACTTGTGAAGAAATATTCTATAATTGGGGAGGTGTTTGGGCATTTCGAGCAAGGGGCAGGACATGACGCCAAAAAAGCCTGGTTTCGTAGCAGTTGCAGGAAATGGACGTAATCTACATGTCCACTCACTCATGGTGAATCAGGAGTGTTACCTCCTCTATTCACAAATGAGGTCTGTTGGAAATAATCTGGACTTTGCACTAGGGAGCTGACTGGGTAAAAACTGGAGTAATGTCAGGGCCAACAGAGTTTCACATATTTATCCACCCAAGAGAACATCTAGAAAATGTCTGAATTCCAGTGCATGTCTGAAAGGGCTTCAGTAAGAGTCAGTTCAATTGTTTTGAACTGAGACCAACCAGCTCCTTCTTTCCACCTCCTGAACTGTATCTCTGCTGTAGCTCGTTCACTAGAAGCTTTGCAGACAAAAAGAAAAAAAGATGTAAAAACAGACCTGATGTTTAAGAGTCATCAATTATCAGACTATGTTGTGTATTTTCCACTTTCTTTGGGAGTGTTCATGGGAAATAATTAGCCTGGAGGATGCTGCACAGGTGTGCGCGGTTTTTCTCTCGGCTCACTGGATCTGCCGACCTCCGACAGAGACGGATACGAATGTGTCCACTGTACTGCCCCCATCAAAGAAGACTTCTTTTGTTCTCAGCAGATAAAGACAGCAGGTCTAACAGGTTGTAGTGAGAGTTAGTTACTGTTCACCGAGTTACACCGTCGCAGTTTGGACTGTATACGCCGAGCTCCAGTTAAGCTAAGTGGCGCCAGCACTTAGCAGCGCAGCTAAACATAGACTGACCTAACATTGGCTCCACTAACATTGTTATAAGTTAGGTGTTCTATCTGTTCTATCTTTGTATTTTTTGCAGGTGCTTTTCATATGTACATTCATTCTCTGTCCTGTGTGCCCACTGTAGTATCCCTCCTCGCCAGCCGAGGCTCCCTCGCTACACCACTCATCCCCTGTCTGTCTCTGCTCCTCCTGGTCTCTGCTGCTCGGCTGGGCCACAGGTGCAATCACCTGTACCATATAACCATCATCACCACTCCTGCTTGTTCTGTGTATTTAAGGGGCTATGTGTGAACAGGTTTGCCCTAGTCGTATTCATAGTCTTTAGTTTCCTCTTTGTGGAAACTTAAAAAGTAAGTAGCTTTTGTATCTTCTAGTGAGTGACTTGTTTGTAGATTTATATTCCTGCGTTTAGAGTGAATCTCAGTTTTTAAATTAACTTTCTCCTTGAGAGTCATTTTTTGTTTATAGCATTAGTTTTCGTAGTGTTAGTGGTTTGTTTATAATGGAGTTCCCTCCTACCATCTGTAGTGAGACTATTGTGACTATTTATTTATTATTAATAGACTATAAATGGGGGTGGATTTTGTTCAGAAGTTGGTCTTCTTTTGTTTATTTAATGTTTGCCCACAGTAGGTATCACAGCAGGTAGGTATCAGTAAAGTACACGGTTGAGATATTTACCAATATTAGTGACTTGAGTATTTGAGAACTGACTAATATTGAAACTGTTGAGTATTTGATCCATTTGACTTATTAACAAGTAATACATGGCAGTAAAAGCTGCTCAAATTGAAAATAGCCACTTAAAGGAAATAAAAAAAACAACCTTTTATTTCTTAATTTTTATTTGGTATAATGAATATCTCGTTTATAGGTTACATGCATCTTCTTTTGTGTTTACTGTTTATCCGTGGTGATCTACTTCAAAAGTCGAGACTTCGTCATACATTCACCCAGACACCAGCTAATTAGTGTAGGTAATCAGAGTACAGTAACTAAACCAGTCAGGATAAAGTATATTTATTTTCTATTTAGCTGTTGGTAAAGAGGCCTAGGGTCTATTCTACAAACCTGGTTAGAGTAGAACAGTGCTACAACGTCATTTTGATTGACAAAAAAATTCAGTTTTATTGAAGTTACCTAATCACCTATGCATGTGAAAACCATAAACAAAAAGTAGAAATTTATCTGAATAAATCTGCAGATGATGTTAAAACCGTGTTTTAGTTTTGAGATCATGTCAAGTGAATAAAGTGATGTTTGTACAGTTGGGACATAACCAAAAACTAAACGTATTCAAAAACTTATTCATGTGCAAATGATATCTATTGCACACTAAGAATTATTTAAAAAATATACTTAATTGTTTTGTGCACATGATCATTTTTCATGTGCACAGGAAATGACTTAACAATCTAGGTGTGTTGTGCTAAGGTTTGCTAGCTACTGTATATGTGCTTTGGTGCTAAAGTGAGCTGAAAATAAGCTTGGCTGCTTTTGGGCTATTGGCTTATCAATATCAATTTTATGCACGTGCCTAACATGTATTACTCTACAGTATAATTTATTTATGACAAACAATGTGCTTCCTCTATTTCTGTAGGCAGGCAGGTGTTACAATCAAATGATGTTACCAATGTCATATGTGGGGCATTTTTAATTTACCTGCATTCTGTAAATGTAATATATAATTTAATAGCACACACATCTGAATTTTCTACTTAATAACAACCATAATCTGATATAATGCAGGGCTGCATTACTCAGCAGGTACGGTGTGTCCTGCTCTTCTCTCAAGTCTCCTCTTTGCTTTCTCAGGCATGATTACGGTCTGTTTTTAATATATTTGATTTTAGACCTACAACACACAAATAGGTGTAATTTAGACAATTTTATTATATTATTATTTAACTCCGTGAGGTTTGATAGAACATCCAGTCTGGTTTTTGGGGTTTTCTCTGGTCTACCTATGATCCATGGTTCCAGGGTGTTTGAGGTACGGTGGACCGTCCTTCTGACTAGAGATCCAAACTGATGCTCCAGCCTAATTTAGCATCTCTTTCTTCTCCAATGACTAATTCCAGCTGAGGATCACAGTTGGCTTTATCATCCAAAATCTGAGAGCAAGCAAAGGTGGACAAGTAAATTACACCTGTAATTACACCAAAGATGGAATATAAAGCACTGTTTAAGCAATAAGTAACCATAAAGTATTGAATCTTGAGCTCAGTGTGGTTGTATTATCAATAATATTAAAACTGATAACACCATTTAGCACATTTAGTTATTTAATACCCACAACAACATAATTTGTTCCCTGTTACAATTTCATAAAACTAAAAAACTGAACCCAGTAACACTGTTGCTTCTTTTCCTTCTTGCCTGCAAATCTCCCAAACTTATTGAGTCACAGACAGTAAGTTACTTCTTGTACCGTTCATCATGCTCCTACATTTATCATTGAGGACTTAAGCACTTACCTTACTGTAAGCAGCCTATACTGCAAGCTTGCAATGTATGGGGAAATTCCATGCAGTCATCATCTGTTAATCTAGTACAGGGTTGGGGTCCTGGAGTCTATTTCACTTGACAAGGGTAAGGTTCACCGTGCAAAGGTTCATCACAGGACCGCCACATGTACGTAGGCCTTCACACTGTGTACTGTAAGTAAGCGGTCAGGCCTAAAATAAGATGTGTTCATTTAGTCAGAAGGTCAGAAGTTAAGATTGACTGGACCAACAGCAACACATACTACATGCTCCAATATATAGTTAAGTCTGCACCTCAAAGCTAAATTTTATCACCATTATGAAGGCAGATTTAATGTCAGATGGTGAAGTAAACTTAATAAAGTGGCAACTGAATGTCATATAGTCCTCTTTGCTTTCACACACCAGAGTTTTACTGACAGCTTTTATAGCAGCTTACAAATCAAACCAACAGACCACTGTGAAGTCTGAGGTGTTCACTGAAATATAAGCTGCAATAGCAGTAGTAAAGACTCAAAGGTGACTTTGTCCAGTATGGCAGAAGAGCCTTGCAGCACTCCTCTTCTCCTCACCGTGCAGACACTTGTCTGTGCCGAGCTTCATCTCCACAGTCCGAGAGGTTCAGCTTCCACCGGTGGTGTCACTTTTTCCGCTGGCCAAGCTCACCACCAGCTGCACAGATTAGTGCGCTGTTGCCAAAACAGCACAGGTATTTATGAGCAGCTTTTTAAAGAGTTAGATTATCGTGAGTCTGCTCTCACCAAACATGAACTTGGCTGACTCCCCCTTCACTCACCAGCTATCATAAGTTCTGCACTGAGGAGGCAGACAAAAACCTGATGTAAATTCTCTGCTTTCAATTTACTTTTTAAAAATGAATCCCCCTTTCATGTGGCCTTTACTGGGTGCTTCGGACTTCAGGAACAACTGCTGTTTTCTAGGAAGAAGTGAATCACGTTGAAGGTCTTATTGATTTCACCTGTGAAATCCAATTTAGTCATCAAGGAGAGGAGATACTGTAGAAAGAAGATTTAAAGCTCCAGCTGAGACAGGGATTCAGTTAACAGAACAGAGGGAGGTTTTTTATTTTTGTGGAACTAGTGTGTGAAAATCAGACAAATCTAGACAAAAATCCAGACAAAATTTATAAATTCAACTAAGTACTTTAGTTTACCATGTCTCTCAGTCCAAGCCCAACAATTTCCTAAAACAGCTGGTCACTGTAGTTTTTAGGAAGCAAACAGGTGAAAAATATGTTCTGGGGACTATATTCAGGGACAGATTATTCCCCATTTGGTGGTGTAGGGAATATTTGATTGAGGCAAAATTAATTTGATGTGTTTATATACCCACGCTGGAAAGAATCACCTTAGGTAACCTTTTATCTTCTGGTATTCTTATCATGCGATAGATGTCACAATTCCGTTCCTGGTGTTTAGTTTGTCCCTGTTGTCCCCAGCTTTACTTCCTGTCTCTGCCTTTTATTTTGTAGCCCCTCAGTTCACGTCCTGTCTTAGTGTCATTAACCCCTGATTATTTTCACCTGCTCCCCGGTCCTTTAAAAACCTCAGTTCTTTGGCAGTTCATCTTTGTTGTTTTGTATGTCTCTGGATCTTTTCCCTTTCTGGACTCTTGTTTCCCTGTTCTTTTGATTCCCTGTATTTGTACCCGTCCGTTTGGTCCGAGGTTTGGGTTTGGTTTGTTTTCACACCTAGTTTGTTTTATTACCTAGTTTGCCTTTTATTTAGCCACCTCTGTTTTAGTTCTGAGGTTTAGTACTGGTTTTCTGATTTTTTTTCAGTTCTTACTAGTTTCCTTAGTTTTCCTATTATTCTTTGTAGTTTAGTTATCTTCCCTCACACCTACAGTTGCAGTTTTGATATTTGGAAGAGACTCCCACTTGAAAGTCTTCTGTGTTCATTCCCTGCCACCCACCCAACCTTCTCCCTAGGCCACTCCTACTTCCATAATAGTTATAACAGCCACTAGATGTTGCCTCTGTCATGTCTAGAAGTTAGAAAGTTAGCAATTGAACCATAAAGATGGGCTGACAAGTAGTTATTATTGTCCCACTTTAGAACTTAGTAAGTCAAATTACTTGGTTCTTGGTAGTGAGGTACCATGTGACCATCACTGTGAATACTGATGTGTTGTAAACAGTTTTTTGATAACAATGGATATTGTAGACATAGGAATGAGATATATTAATTCCTAGTAGAACACTGAGTTTTACCTGGTCAAGTGAGGTCTAGTTTTACTGCCATTGGGGACCATGCACAGAGCAGAGAGAAGTTAGTGGTAAATCTGTAGACGAAGCTGTGACTTTATCATTTAAGCAAAAATTTATAAGAGAATAAACACCCAAGCAAAGCTCTTGTGTTTTGGTTGCCAACTGCTGAGTAAAGTCAAATAATGAGGAATCAGCTTTCACCCTGCAGCAAAGGAGGACCAAGATGTTCAGACTCCAGTGAGACCAGCTGGTTTTTTAAGTGTTTGCAGCTTTAATATGTTTTGACAGTTCATACGAAGTCATCCAGCAAACTGCATACACATAATATCTGCTGGGGCGTATGTTTGGCCTAAGGACTGTGTTTATTTACCCACCCTTGTCTATTCGAATTAAAATACAATACAACAAGAAGCCCGCAGACATTTATTGATGAAACCATTGTAGAACTACAGTTCCCATAATGCTTTGGCAGATGTAAACAGGAAGTATAAAGATGCCATCAAGTCACTTACTCTAAGCCGTAGTTTGATTTTTTTGGCAATGTTAAAGCTATAATGAACAAGCTATTAGCATTTGATAGATATTGAAGATAAAATATATGATATATCAGATTTGACTGAGTTAGGAGGAGTACAAATTCTGATGCAAGTTATAGAAGTTGAGCATTGAGGGACTAAAGTGCATTAAAGGATACCTTCTGTTATTTTCTAAAAAATAAAACTGTATTCACATTTAGTGTCCGTCACTCTGCAAACCTGGATTGGCTCTTTTGTCTGTGCGGTGACATTTGTTCATTTAAATGGTCTGAAACTCAATAGTGCTAAGATCTCATGGATGTGCATTTAACTCTTGCTCACATCACACCACTGAAAAAACGTTTGGAGATTTGTACAAATGCTTTTTTTAAAAACATTTGGTAATGACGTAAATGTTGCCCAGTGGAATACAACTTTTTTCTTATTGGAAACAACAGAGGTCTACAGCACAAACAAAGAAGCTAATTCAGATTGCAAACTCAGGAGCATTACCAGAGAGTAGAGGCAATATGTGGTTGGTTCTTGTGTCTGTATGGCGATTATTCAAAATACAATTCATTTACGAACAATCTCAACAGGTCCTTTGCCTGACAACTCACCTATCCTGTCCCCCTCCCCTTTGAAGTTCCCCTCACAGTCTGAATACATCTGATCTACAAATCAGATGACTTTCTTGTTAGAAGACACATTATTCTGTGAACCAGGGAAGGTATGTCAAGAAATTCATCGATAGTTTGTGCACAATGATGATGTGGTATGACAGAGTGTCTGTCAGTGTGGAGGATAACCAGCGCTGTTTTTCAAGCATGAGCTGCCTCTCCAACTTGGCCGCCCTGTCTTTGACCTGTGTGGCCGGTCTTTGATTGACCTCTGTCATCACAGTTTCAAAGGCCACAGATTTGTATTCGGAGCTGTCGTCATGAACTGGATTTCCAGGATCGTAGACCTTCTCCCTGGATGTTTGGCAAAGACTTCTCAACCTTATGTTTTTGTTTTCCAGGTACCTACACGAGCCTGTCATTCGCCCAGTTTCCAACAGACTGTGACAGATATGACAGCATCTTCACAAACAGTATCATATCCACTTATTGGGCCTGACATGATCCAGCGCCAAACAGTTCTTAAGTTTAAACCAAACTGTTTTGGGAAGAGGAGGAGGAGGGAGTCTCAGTGGAGATATGAGGATAGTGGACGGGAACTTGCTTCCTGTCAAAGCAGGTTAAGAGTGACGGAGTTGTACTGTACCACGGTAACTCCCTCTGGAGAGTACAGTGCACAAAGGAGATGGGTCCTGGACCTCCATGTTGGCGATATTATTACAGCTTGAGCCTTTACACCAAGATACGCCAAACTAGATCAGGCTGACTCGCCGGAGCTTCAGGGTCATCCAGAGTTTAAAGTTATTAATAGCACTGAGTGGAGTAGAACCCCCTTCCCCCTACACACACACACACACTGCTTCTCTCATACACATCCTGCAACACACACAAAAACTGAATATATTCACAAGTGCATTCATACATGAAACCACCCACAAGGTTTTCCCCACACACAAAATACAGTGCATTAAAACATATACACGTTTGTCACTGACAGAATGATGGCAAAGAGGAAGAAGAGTAGGAGGCGGGTAGAGAAGGGAGGAGGGGGAGGATGAAGCCAGGCCTGGTTGGCACGGTGTCAGAGCATCCATGTTGCCAGGAGGCAGAGAGACAACGAAGCGTCCGTTACAAATCAAAACATTTGGTTGATTCATTCTGGGATGTTTTTCTTTCCTCTGCCCTCCCTTCTTCCCTCCCTCCCCATTTCTCTGTCCCTCCTTCTCCCCATTTTCTCCTCTTCTCTCTCCCTGCTCTATTTGGGATTCTCACACACTGACCTACATTGGCTAAACAGCGATGGGGCTCGTGTGTTTGTGTGTGTTTGTGCGTGTGTTTGTTGGTAGCAGTATCGGGTTGGTGAGTGTGTGCAACATAAATGCATGTTTGCCACTGCGTACTTGCACCAGTGTTTGCATGTTTATGCATGAATTTGTATATGACCACATTTTATGACGTGCAACATGCAGCATGTAGCTGCTATTGGAAGCTCAAAGGAAACCTCAGTCTGATTGTCTCTAACAAACCCAATGTCTTTTCTATAGTCCTTACACAAACACAATTGTCTGGAAACAGTTTTGTTTTATATCAGCCATGTCTCACATCAGGCCCCAAGTCCTTAGGAACTGCAGCTTCTTTTCCTGAGCAATGAGCGCTCCAAAGGTTGGATTCCTTGTGGCTCTACCTATCCCAACATTGTTTGCATATTGGGAATAAAAACTGAATATGGGGCATAAAGAGCCCTTGAATGTAAGGGTGTAAAGGTGGGAACAGCTGCTGATGCAAATAAAGACTGTCGTCTTCTGATTTGGCCTACGCGTCCACCAAAGAATGAGGTCCCTGAGCTGAGACACAGACACTCTTAGCATTCATTAACTATATCTCTCATGATGCCTTCAGAGCACATCTGTAATCAACAAAGAGGGTTTCAGAGAACTAGACGTCTCACTACTTCTTCAAGAAGCACAAATAAAACAATTTCTGAAAGAAATCTAAAAAGGCTTTCCTGTCTAAAATGACAGAATTGCATTTTGTGTCACCGTTTTCCAAGTATAAGAAATATTCTGCACTCTCGTGTGCATCAGGTGACTTCTCATTCCTCGTCTCAGGGCAAACCTGTTATTCTCCCTCTCTCCTCTGCTTATGCAACATGGTCTCCTTTGGTATCTTGTTGGCTCAAGTGCACATGTTTGGTGCTTAGCAGGTGTTTGTGCTTCTGCAGACTCTGAACCAGCTTGAGGTGTTCCTCATGAGCTAACGTGTAGCCCGCTTTACACCTAAAGTAGATTAATGGGTCAGTTTAGTGAAGTTCAGCCAGGGTTCAAGACAAGGTTCAAACAGAGTTCAGCCGAGCGGAGACAGAGGGGAGGAGGGAGAGACAGAGCTGCCCTGCAAGAAAACACAGATAGAGACACAGGACCATAACAAATAGAAAGACAGAACTAAATCCTGCAGGAACAAGGACGAGATTTGTGTCAATGGTCTATATAGTTTTACTTTTACGCTGTTTTGTAACTTAACCTAAATGCCTAAAAACAGATCAAAAAATAGACATAAAAATGACTTAAAACATAGAGTAAATGACCAAACCCAGGCTCCAAATCTTCAGTAATGCATACAAAACAACAAAGCAAATAACTAAAACAAAAGTCTAAAAACGGATATAAAATATCCACATGAAATAAAATAAAATGAAATGAAATGAAATCCCAAACTAGACACAGACAATGAAAAACTGCTTCTCATCCATGGCTGAGGCTGCAGATAAACCACGAATGAACATTTGTGATAACTCTATAAAAATCGGCAGACAAATATCTCACCAAAAACATGGATAGATAAGAATGTAAGAATGTCCTCACAGGAGACTTCACGAGCTTGTAATGATGGGATTTGTTTCATTGTGAAATAACGTTAAGCCACAGTGTCTGTGCAGTTTTCCATCACTGGTTGAATCTGATCAGCTCCTCAGCTTTTTAATCAACACCTTTCACTGAAGAAATGAGGACTCACTAAGACTGAACATTTGACCATGCTAATTTGTACAAACTCACCGTTGTTTCTCTTGCAGTAAATGACCAGAAAAAGACGAAAGCACTTTTAACTCCATCTAAACACTCGCCTGAAACATCGGAGCTTCCTCTGAAATATAGATTATGGATGAAATAAATAATGCAACACAGCGAGAATGTTTGCATCGCCACTGCTGTGACATTTGATTAGCATGAGGCTGGTACAGTATGTGACTTATTCATGACACCAGAGGGACAAAAGGTTGAGCTCCAGAGATCTTGCAGCTCAGCGCTGCTAATGTCTACAGTAGCTCCATGATTTGCTCTGGCGTTTGTTTTAACGTACAGGTCTGACAAACATGATGACAGATTAAAAGTCAGGAATAAGTAAGCTGCAGATTCCAAGATCAGCAGTTCAAACAAGTGTAGTTTTTAGCTGACCACAAGGACAAAGGGGTGACATTTTGTTGTTAAAGGAGACGAAAATAGAGTTGTTTGGCCACCAAGTAAGCAAGCAAGAGGAAACAGGTCATTTTTAACAGAAGAGCCCATAGAAAACGGGGAAGCCAAACCAAACTAGAGTCGACTGACTTTAACCAAAGTTTCTCAAAATAAATGTACTAACACAATCAAACTAACCTACAAAGTGAACACACAAGGGTATAAAATGGCTGATCAGACCATCTATGACACATTAAGGCTTAAGTGAAAGACAAAAAACTCATTATTAACTTATAAAGAACTAATTATAACAATAAATCTAACGGATGCTAATTATTATCCAAAGCAACTTTTTCAAATAACTAACATAAAATACAAGTTGGCAGTACATTCTTTTTTTTAATAAACAAACTGAATACACAAAAATGAAATTACTGTGGTTATTAATTATACTATGTACAATAAAACAATGTGTTCAAAGTGAACTAAAGAGATTACAAAAGATAAATTGAGGAAAGCCAAGTGTGCTCTGCAGGTAAGTTACGGACATTTAACTCCATAACAGCCACAAACAGCAGAGTTACGTTTAGAGGAAGAAAGGTGAGACATTCATACCACAACAGTGTCAGCATCAGACGGAGGATGGAATCATGACATGAGTGGAGGTTTACTGTACCTCACAATAACAGTCTAACATTGGGCTTTTGGAATTATCTTCCCAAAATCATGATCTCAGCTCTATCAAAAGTATGTGAACCCTGCTTAAAAGTCTGTGCAACAAAACTACCAACTTTAATTGAACTCCACCCGTTCAGAGGTTCTTACGGGAGTTTGGTGACAGCCAAATGCTCGGTGTGTTGAATGTGTAGTTTTTACCTTGTACTTATAATTGTGACCTTGTATTGATGTCAGAAAATACCAAATAATTTTAATCCTGTCCACCAAACAGCAATAAACAGTTAAAGGAAGTCGTTTAAAGCCCAATACTGGTATGACACTCATCATGAGTGAACACAAACTTTGTACTACATTCTGTTTTTTGTTTTACATTTCGTGCTTTGTTGATCTGTATTTTGTATTTCATCTCCTGCACTGAAAAGTACTTTACAAATGTACTTGAACTGAAATGTCCAAACTCACCTTTTTCTCAGTTTTTCGATGTTCCCTGTGTTCCCTGTTTTTAGCGTGTTCATATGTTATATTTTTTATGCAAAGTGTATCCGATTTTCATGAAAAGCACTAATGTGTTAATATTAAGGTACATGAACTGGAAGCTTGTGCAGGATGTTCAATCACCTCTGATACTTTACACTTTTACAGTCGACAAATCGAATAATCACAATTTAGCAAAGTTATTGCCAGCTACAGCCATGGCTGCAAACAGTGAAGTGATTAGTGCTCTAACAGCATGCTTCCGGTTGGTGCTAGAAAGACTTTTTAGCACAATGTTGGAAGTAGAGATAAGAATAAAATGCAGGAACTGAGATTGTTCTTTCAGAAGAAAAGCCCTGAGCACAGATAGTTACTGAGATGCCACAGAGAGGCAGCACCTCTCAGGAGTGGGTCCAGCTTCCACAACTGGCTCAGAAGTGGGCTTAACTCCAGGAGGGATCCTGATGAGACTATGATGTCACAGTTTTGTGTGTGACATCATCGTTAGACAAACATGGTGCATTTACTAAGTTTATTTTCTACTACAACAGCCTGGCATTTATTCAGCCCACTAACGTGTCATATCAGACACTGAGCCTCAGAAATAAATTAGACTTAATATTTACATTAATATTTGTTTGATTTGAATCTTTTATACACACACACACACACACATACACATCCTGTGTACTGTTTGGAGTCAGACGACAACTAACAGAAAAAAGTGTTTTTTACTTTTTCTCTTAAACACTGTCGCTGGCTAGCAGTCAGCTGTGTGTGTGTGTGTTTGTGTGTGTGTGCGTGCTTCACAGTGTTTGCATGACATTTTCACTTTAGATTAAAAAAAGTTACGATTAGGCTTAAGATGCAGATGCTGAGTTGAGTTTTTATGATTTTATATTTGATTGATCCCCCCTACCAGGATCAACCTTTATTTACATTGAGCACATATGTGTTACAATGACAATCTTTCTCCGCATTTTACCCATCCCAACCCATGCCCGGGGAGCTAGCGCTGAATGTCTCGCTCAGGGGCACACCTGGAGGGTAGGCAGGATTTGATCCCACAGACTTGTGCATCCCATGCTAAATCCCATCACATGAAGACCTCCAATATGGCTGCCACAGTCACTAAGTGAGAGGACTGAAGCGATTGTAATGAAAGTCAATGAGACTGAACGATAGTGGATGATGGGGTAAAGTATGTGACAATGATGACTATAAAGTCGGTGACCGCAATGTATAAAGTATACGTCCTGTAGCCTTAATGCATGAGAGCCTGTCGAGTCACATTGGAGTCGCCCTGGCTGCTTATTGTTTTACTTAGTGAGTGAGTCTGTGTCTGTTGTGTCATGTAGTTTGCGTGTGTGTGTTTGTGTGTTGGATGACATTACTAAAAAGAGTCGACATGTTACACAGCAGAGGAGGCTTTAAACCCTCCAGCATCTCACACACACACACACACACATACAGCCTCTCCGCTTGGCTCTGTGCCCGTATGCATGACAAGACCTCTGGGACCCCTTAAACATACACACACACACACACACACACACACACACACACACACACACACACACACACACACACACACACACACACCACCCCCACCCACCACAAACTCGGCAGCCCGGCACCTAATAGCGCCCAACGTCTTCCCTTGACGTGGTTCTGTGTGTGTGTGTGTGTGTGGCTGTGGCAGAAAGAACACTGCGACCTAAAAACGCAGCTCACTGAGAGCATGCACGCTGAACAGAAGGCTCATCCAAGTGTAAACACACACACACACGCACACACACACAGTGATGCACATAGGAATAAGTGTGAACACGCACAAGGCACATGAATACACACTCACTTGGATACACACTCACACAGCAGATGCAGACATATAAACACAAATTAACACACTTGAATGGAAGAATATAAATGTACAAACACTCTTAACACACATTCCTGTGTATGTGTTAGACCTGAGGTTGTGTACAGTGCCAGCTGACTGATAAAACAGGTGAGGTGAATCATAACTGTGAACAGTTCTGGCTTCAGCATCTTAAGCCTAAATGATCACGTTACAAACTTTCTTACAAGGTTTTCCCCAACACACCCACCCCTACACCCAAAATAAAAAAGTAATAAATGTAGATATGTTGTTGTTTCCTGAGACTTCTATTGTAAAAAGGAGCAGCTCTGCAAGAGTTTTTAATGTGGTCCATCAGGTCCGGTAGTAGTGCCATAGACCACCTCAAGTACAATCAGTTATCTTCCATGAATGTTGACAGCACATGAAGCTGGTTAACTGCAGGAAACAGCTCTGCAATGCAAACAAAGTCCACCTGTGAGCACGTCTCCAGCTCACTGAAGAACGCCTATCTGTGTTTTCTGAGAAATGGTTGAAGTAAAGAACTGATAAGTGTCTAAACCAACATGAAGCAGAGAGACAACGTGCTGGACAGGAGACAGTAGAACTATGTGTGTGTGTTGAAGCTGTATGTAGTTGATGTGGTTTGTTCTGACCTCCTGGCTCCCTGGGATTAAAATCCCGATGAGCCGTTATTTGAGGTCTTTGGTATTTTTACTACATACATTATTTGCTAATACAGGTGGTTGTGAGTTTTACATAGTACCATATAGCACATAATAGCAGCATTAAAAAACACGCTGCAAAAAGCTACAACACAACAGAAAAGTGTCCTGGAGCAACTAAAAATACAACTACAAATCTAACTGTCCGTCAGTTTTTAGTGCCCCCTGAAAACATTGCTATGACAGTGGTGTACAATGGTTCCGGGGGACACCTAAAGGTGACAGATGCAACTTGGACACACTAGTACTAGACACTAGATAGTTTCTGACACCCAAGTTATCCTGTTAAAGTAATTAATCACTCTAGTATATGTACATAGTTGACGGGGTTGACAGGTGCTTTTTAGTTGCTAAGACATTACTGTTGTCTTCTGTTTTTCCATTTTGTTGGGTTGAAGCATATTTTGCAGCATATTTCTTAATTCTGGACCTGTGTTGTCAAATTAGGTTGTGGTTTAAATTTGCATGTGTTTTCTGAATTTGCAGTGCTGGGAGCACTCAGGGCCACGGTAGTTTTCTCTTTATGCATCAATCAGCAGTGCACAGCGGCTTCAAACCAAAGCCAGCAGACTGCAAGGACCAGGAAATATATACGACGAGGAAGTTGTAACTTGTAAGTTGCTGTGGATAAAAATGTCTACTAATTAAAATTGGCAATGAACAAGAATAAATCATTTAACATAAGTAAACATTATTTATTTTTTTACTGTAACATGCAGAATGGATGAAAATGCAAAGGTGCAGTTACCACTCCCCCGTTCACCTCAGGGTGAAGCTTTTGACTGTTCCCTGAACATGAGTGGGGCAGCACGGTGGGAGAGTGGTAATAGGTGACAGGTTCCTGCCCCTGCTGGCCGTGGCCTTTCTGTGTGGAATTTGCATGTTCTCCCTGTTTCTGCGTCAGTTTCTTCTCATAGTCCAAATACCTGCATGTTAGGTTAATTGGTGAATCTAAAAAAATGCTTGTAGGTGTGAATGTGAGTGTGAATGGTTTTCTCTCTCTGGCCCTCCAATAAACTGGCGACCCCACCTCTCACCCAATAACAGCTGGGATAGGCTCCATCCTCCCTGCAACCCACATAGGGTAAGCGGTGACTGATAATGGATGGATGAACATGAGTGTGTGTGTGTGTGTGTGTGTGTGTGTGCAGGTTGTGTAGATGTCAAGGTTAAAGCCATTAGGACAGAGCTGGAACAAACCATGACTCAACTTTGTTTGAACATGACTCAGCTCTGCTCGTCATAATCATCATCATCATCATCATTTCAGCTGCTGCTGCTGCTGCTCCACACGTCTTTATTTCTTGTGAAAGCAGTTACATCAGTTTTCATCACATCAGTTTGTCTAAAACTTAACTGTGGAAATTCTATATGTTGGTCCAGTCATGCAAGGGTCAACATAAGAAACATGTTCCTAATGACAGCAACAGAATGACATTAAGTCTATTCTTCAACTAGACTACAAATAGACCGCAAACACAATTATGTTTGCCTGGGCAACATAATTACAACCACATTATGTTTAATATATAATATTAATGCTTGATGATAATGCAGACCAAATTTGTTGATACTGAACATATCATAAAAAGTTAGCTGGCAAGGCATTTTACTCTGCCAAAGTATCTGATTTAGCAGTAAAATATCCTGTTGAGTTTTCAGGGGAAATATGTGATGCTGCAGGACAATGCCCAGTTTGTGTGACTACAGCTTTGTTAAAGCATTTTAATGATTGTGATTAGGTTACAGCAGCTGGTTTTAGTGTCAGGTAATAGAAGAAAATGTAACAAACCTTTAATCACATCCACCATCTTTCTCTAACCCTAACATCATTGGTTTTCTAGCCTGAACCGAACCAGACACTGGACTCTGCAACTGATCTCAGCTCTTTGGCCTGACAGTGTTACACTTTGCACATCCACCCCCCTCCTCAACCACCTCTTTGTAACTAATTTTCTCTTGATAAAAGTAGAGTTTCATTCTTTAAAAAAACTACGTAGTATCAGGACACGGTGATTAACTCATTATGTTTCTCATTATGGATTTGACGACTATGGGTTCAAGTCCCACTTGGGTTGTCCTAATTGACATTTGTTAATATATGTAGAGCATCTTCTCCCTGAAAACGTTAGCTGTACAACATTGTCTGCTCTGCGTTCTTCTTAATCATTTTGCACCATCACAAAGGTCAGACCTACTTTCAGGATGCCCCAGTAACTCCCTAAAGAGCCTGCAATTAATCCAAAATGCTGCAGCAAGAGTGCCGACTGGAAAAAGAGAGATATCATATTTCACCTTCACTAGCTTCTCTCCATTGGCTTTTCATTAAATCTAGAATAGAATTTAAAACCCTGCTTCTTATATATAAAGCTCTGAACGGTCAGGCTCCATCTTATATAAAAGACTTCGTAGTTCCATATCATCCCAGCAGAACACTTCGATCTCAGAATGCAGGCCTACTTGTGCTTCCCAGAATTTCCAAGAGTAAAATGCAAGGCAGAGCCTTTAGCCATCAAGCTCTTCTCCTGTGGATCCAGCTCCCAGTTCAGGTTCAGGAAGCAGACACCCTTTCTACTTTTAAGTCTAGGCTTAAAACCTTCCTCTTTGATAAAGCTTATAGTTAGTTATTGTCATTCTGCTATAGGCTTAGACTGCCGGAGGACCTACCCTAAGTGCAATGAGCTCCTCCCCTCTCTTCTCTCTATACATTTACATTTAGTCATTTAGCAGAGGCTTTTATCCAAAGCGACTTACACGTGAGGTACAAGGTGCAAAAATCTAAGTCAAGGAGAAAACATCAAAGCAAAGTCCTATCAGAAAGTGTTTACATTTCACAAGATGCAAGTGCAAGAAAGAACAGAAAGGATTTTTTTTTAAAATGCAAAACATTATGTGTGGCTGAAAACTAACACTGCACATCACCCTGAACACACCATCCCCACCTTGAAACAAGGTGGTGGCAGCATCATGTTGTGGGGATGCTTTTCTTTAGCAGGGACAGGGAAGCTGGTCAGAGTTGTTGAGAAAATGGACAGAGCCAAATACAGGACAATCTTAAAAGAAAACCTGTTAGTCTGCAAAACACTTGAGACTAGGTAGGAGGTTCATCTTCCAGCAGGACAACGACCCTAAACACACAGTCAGAGCTGCAATGGTTTAGATCAAAGCACATTCATTTGTTAGAATGGCCCAGACCTGAGGTCCAGACCTGAATCCAACTAAGAATCTGTGACTTGAAAAATGCTGTTCACAGACGCTCTCCATCCAATCTGGCTGAGCTTATGGGAAAAGTTTCACTCTCTACATGTGCAAAGCTGGTAGAGACATATCCCAAAACACTTGAAGCTGTAATTGCAGCAAAAGGTAGTTTTACAAAGTATTGATTTAAGGGGGCTGAATACAAATGCACACCACACTTTTCAGATATTTATTTGGCAAACCATTTATCATTTTCAACTTCAAAATTATGCATCACTTTGTGTTGGTCTGTCACATAAAATCCCAATACAATACATTTACATATGTGGTTTTAACATGACAAAATGTGGAAAAATATTGTATGAAAACTCAAGGCACTGTCTTGATTTTGTTATGTAAAGTGCCTTTAGATGACTTTGTTGTGAATTGGTGTTATATAAATACATTTAAATTGAACTGAAATACTCTTCTGAACATGCAACCAAACTCCTGATGTAGGCACTGCTCATATTTTTTCTTGACAGAGCTACCAGCAGCACCCTGCAGATGATCCAAAATGCAGCAGCATGTCTCTTTTTTAATCAGCTGAAAAGGACACATGTCACACCACTGTTCAGATCGCTGCACTGGCTTATCAAAGCTCTGACCTTTGCCTTGGTCAGAATGGTCAACTTAAGAGCACCTTTGTCCCTGAATTCCCTTATCCAGGTCTACAATCCCTCCAGCACAAGATCCCAAACAAAGCTCTTCAGCTCAGTGGTCCCTCTATCTGTTCTTTCCTGCACTTGCATCACATGAAACAGAAACATTTCTTCTCACACCACTTTACTTTAATGTTTTCTCCTTTGATTTTCTTTGTCCCTCATTTGTAAGTAGCTTTGGATGAAAGTGTCTGAGAAATGACTAAATGAAAATGTAACTGATCCACCTTAGAAAATATAAGAGGTACAGTTGATTAATGCGTACTGCAGATGCAACCATTATCACTGGTAGTTACAGTGTTAGATTATTTTTATTGTTATTTGCATTATTCATTTGGTTGTATCCAAGGGTGCAGCCAACAGGAGTAAAAGACCCCAAATAATGCAGATTTTATGTTGGAGGCTGCTGAAGGACAGAGGACAATCTGTTTGTAAAGATACATTTAGAGAAATCTGAGCATTATCTCCACGTAAAAATGACACAGGATACCAGCTCTATAATGCTTTATTTTGTCACAGAGTACTCAGGTGACCACTGTAGAAGCTTATATTTATACAGCTGGCTAGTGTGATAACATGTGCAAACCAACATATTTTTTTGTCATTTTGTGATAATTTTTGTGTCTTTGGGACCATTTTCATCTTTTTGGGTACATTTGCATTTACATTTTATTCATTTTGGTCATTGTCCAACAGTTTGTGGCCGTTTAGTTTTTCTTTGGTGACTTTGCAACCATCTGTGGTCATTTTTCTTTCTAATTATGGTTTTCACATGACTCGCATTGGTCATTTTGGTCTCTTTGTGTCTGTAAACTGTGACTTTCAAGGAAGAACATTATCTCTCACTTTCTGTAACCATCCATGAATATACTGCTTGGAAACATTTGCCTGTATTTTCATAGGTTTGCAGATGTTGCGTTTGTTTGCAGATCTCCAGGTTCCTGCCACGAGGCCGAGAGCCTTGAGTGCTGAAGCACAAATGTGAGCAGTGTGTTGGATTTACAGCCTCTTTAGCTCCTGGTGTTTGTTTTGACGCTCACAGATTAGAACACTGTTACCCTGGCGTGTGTGTGTGTGTGTGTGTGTGTGTGTGTGTGTGTGTGTGTGGTTGGGGGGCAGGGGTGTTAAAATCGGTGTGTGTTTGCCGTAATTGGTGAATGTACTCCGTGCATGTGTGTGCGTGTGTGTCTGTGTGTGTGTGTGTGTGTGTGTGTGTGTGGAGATTACAGTGTGTTCTGTGGTATTAAAGGGCTTACAGAAGGACGTGGTCGTCTGAGCCTGCACTAGTTTCCTAGATAGTGTTGACACATACAGTACATATACACACAGTGGGGCTCAAGTGGCAAATCTTTGCAGCTTTGAGGATTTAGAGCTACAAGTATTTCAACAGGTATAAAATGAAGAAGAATATTTAGAATTTTGTCCAATTTCTGGGTCTGAAATCAATTGTTTCCACATTGTTTTTCCCTTGATCATGTCTCTAAATCCTGTAACTTTCTGATTACTCTAATATCATAGATTTTAGATGTAGTCTCTGACCTTTGAGTCACACTTACCTACAGTTTAAAGTATTTTCCCTCAAACCTTTGGGCTCACAGCTTCTCTCATACAGTATATTTCCACATAATGTCCAAACACAAACGTGAATCAGTTAAAACCCACACTGACCCAAACTATGAGAGGAATGTCAGTGTAGACTCTTAGTCATCCAGTCATCCAGGTTTGGTTCTCCGAAGGTTGAATCGTGTCAACTGGACTTCTTTTAGTAGCGTTTTACTACTTATTGAAGCAACTTCTTCAGTCATGAGAGAGATGATGTTCCTCTCTGGAACACCTAATTCTGAACTGGGCTGATCACATCATGTCCTCACACTTCCCATCACTTATTTAAAAAAATGTACTCAAGTAATTTGTGAAACCTTTCTCATTTTCCGCAGATGAACTTTAAGGGATTAATTCTTAAATCTTCACAGCTCCATGGCGAGAGAGTAACATACACAGTGTGGGGGGTGAAGTTCAGCTTAGGAGAACATTGCATTATGTCGATGAGTCTCCTCACAAAGACAGAAATGAGACAACAGAGCTGGATTCAGTGAGGTCTCACTGACATCTAGTGGAAAACTCAAGTACTGAACAGGCGATAGACTCGACTGCTTCGTGATTTCATTGTACCATGTCTGTCATGTTTGGAAACGTTCATTTCAGTGACTTTGTTCTTGAGATGTAGGACATCACAGTGAGATCACAATAAATCCCACCTGACCCCCATTCTGTTTTTTTGATTCTTCTAAAGTTGTACACCTGTGTGAAACCTTAATTTCAAGTTTTCTGGTCTCACTGTTAGAAGTTATCAGAAACGTTCTCACATGTTTTGTCTGAAAGATCTCAGCTCTAAAGGCACGACTAAAATCCAAAAACAAGACGTTTAAAAAAAAACTATTGTTCACTGTAAATAGTACAAAGACAAAATTCTAAATTGTTACAAATTTTCATTTTATTCTCATTTCTCATCAATTTCTCATTTTAAAAAAGTTGAGACAGTTGCAAAAAAAGAATTGGAAAAGCTGTGTTAAAGGAAAAAAAAAACAACTGGAGAAACATGTCATGATTTGTGTCTCAGAGAAACTGAGCAGTTAGGATGGGGTGAGGTTCATCACACTATGAAACACTATGTGGAATAATAGTTAAACAACTTAAAAAATAAGGATTTTTAATGTTAATTGCAAAGAATTTCATCATTTATGGCTCATAGCATCATTCAAACATTCAGAGAAAACAGAGAAATGTCTGTAACCAATAAGGTCCAAGGAAAAAAAACAATATTGTCTGTCTGTGATTTTCAGGCTGCACAGCATTTAAACCAGACAGCAGTGGAAATCACTACATGGGTTCTGAAACATGTCTAAAAACCACAATCAGTGAACACAGTTTGTCTCTGCATCCACAGATGTAAAAACTCTAGCATGCAAAAAAACGCCAAACCACATTCTGCATGGATTAAACCAGCATGGCTCAGTGATAAAAGAGTTCATGTGCTAAACAGACCTGCCTGCAATCCAGACCTGCCACCCACAGAAAACACATGAAGAGAACTGCTGAGCAGCTGAAATCTGAAATCTGTGTGGGAACAACTGCTGCTTTCAAAGTTAAAGAGTGTTGATACGAGGTGAGCTGATGCAAGGCAATAATAAACATGCTCCTGTCCCAGACTTTTTGACAGACTTCGATCAAATTCAATCAGAAAATGTTTGGTATTTTTTAGAGAAAATAGCAGATCTGTGATAAAAAAAGTGCTCCTTTATTTTCATCCACTTTACTCTGTAAATTGCAATTCTCACAAAAAGCTTCTTAAGAATCAAGCTTATAAATCAAAATAGTATCAAAACTGACCCCTCAAAACCAGATTGACTCCTTTACAACCTACTGAAGCTAATGTGTGACACTCATTTGGGCTCAGACACTCTGTCACACCTGATGCATTCTGGTCCCTGTTGGTTGATCCAACAAGCTCTAATATCTGCTGAAATAAATGCATGTAGCTTGACTAAACTACAGATACCATAAGCATAGGCTGAACTTCCAATGTCTGCGGTGGTGAGAGTTTCCTTTAAAAAGTCTGGAGGATGACATGACCATGTTGGTGCAGAGTGGTGAGGAGAAGGACAGAAAGAGAGAGGACAGGGAGGGGGACTCTGCACTCATTCTCCATTGCCCTGTTAAAGGGACAGTTTAGCTTTTTCTCTCAGCATGTCTGAACATGAATCAGCGGGAAGAAAACTGGTGTCGGTGGACTTTGAAATCTTCGGTTATGTTCAGGGTCTGTATGTTTACTCCCCCCTTCTGCTTCTGCTTCTTCTTCCTCTTTCCTTTTTATTGCTCGGCCTGTAAAATGATCTGCTGCTGCTTAATTTAGGAACAAGCTCAGCTCTGCTGCTGCGGCCTTAAAGCAGACCACCATGATTGCATTAGATAAACTACTGTGTTGTTCCTTTCCTAAAATTTTTATTATATCAAATGAACCATTAAGATTTAAATCTTAATCTTTGCTGTTTTCTTATTGCATAATTTAAATCTCTGTTTCTGTATCTTTTTTTTTCCTTTTTACAGGAGTTTGTTTCAGAATGGTGAGTTTCACTTCCTGCTGTTTCCCTTACGCCATGTTTTTAACTCACTGTGACTTTATATGCTCTGAACTTTTAATAATCTGCACACAGGTCTTCCTTATGTTTCTGCAGATGTTTTCAGACACTAAAGTCCTAACAGCAGGACCAGCTTCATGTGCTCATATTTACTGTAATTAAGTGAAGTAAATGGTTGTGTTGCAAACAAGGGAGGGGAGTAGTTTTGTGGTTCTTACACTCTTAGAAATAGGGGCACAGTCCTGTTCTGTCCCCCAAGATACAATCTACACTAATATACCCCCTCTTAGAAGTTCGGATGATGTCATCTGGAGGAGCTGTAGAAAAGCAGGTTGGCCATGATCACAACCTTCATCTTCAGGATGACATAATCTGAATTGAAGGTTCCTCCAAGTGATGACATCTGGAGCTAGTTTTCAGCTAGACAAGAGAGATATTTTGATATACCGAAGTCAAAAGAAAATTAATGGCATTTATGTACATGTACTACCCAAACTAGAACCAAAAGAAGTTCAGTACCAGTAATGGCGTCCTTTAAGTAGATTTGAAAATTAGCTTTTACAATGCAATAATGTAATTATCATTGACTAAATTAAATGCAAAGCAAAGATATATATAAACTCAAGTAGCAAGTTGCTGCAGAATTATTACAGCTATTATGACAAAGGTACAATTGGGTAACCAATATTAAGAGTAGAAATGTTGCATTCTAGAGGGAACAACCCCAGTATAAGCTGTTGTACCCTTAGAGGTCCAATAATGTCACCTATTTTCTAAAAGTGTATGAAGATGCTCTTATATTTTCATTCACTGATTTCCAACATGCCTCCTATGGTTGTAGTTTGGGGACTCACTCAAACTAGAATCACAAAACAAGAGGAAACTCCGTGAAATCACAGGTTATGGACTGAAACTGACCAAATCTGTAACCAAATTTTAAAATTACACAGTGATATTTACATGAAAACTAAAATAGCTCTAAAAAGCATAAAATACAACTGAAACAAATCTGCATTGTTCCAAAGGTGACTAAAACCAAAGAAAACAATTTATTTTTAAAACTGGGGGGCTGTTTAACCATGTTAGTCCCTGTTGACCTTTAGTTGGTGTTGACCCCTATGACTGCACACATTTAGAAACAAAAATCAAGATTTAAATAAAAAATGTTAATACGTCTATATTTTTTTAAACCACACTGGTCCTAACATTGTGTATATTCAGGCTGAGGCGACATGTTCTGTGATGAACTGTCAGTAGCTTTGCTGTACAACACAAACCTCCTCCTTCTGTCCCGGCAGTACACAGAGAGGGAGGGTCTGCGCCTCGGCTTGGTCGGCTGGGTGAAGAACACCTACAGTGGAACGGTGGTGGGACAGGTCCAGGGTCCTGCTGACAGGGTGGAGGAGATGTACGTACAGCACAAGGCTTGAATACAACAGACTTTTTTTTGCTGCTGTTTGTTCACATTCACATTTAATCATTTGACAAATGCCTTCATCAAAGTGACTCACTGTACAAGTGAGATACAAAACAGCCAAAAATCTGAGAAGAACATAAAACATTAAACTGAAACATGAGTTTAATGAGACACAAGTCTCATGGGCAAATAGATGGGCAGAATGTTTCACAGGAAGTTTGAGAAGAGTTGAGTTGGAGAAGAGTTCCATTGACCATAAGGGGCCTGCTTTGTGGTGTAGCAACCAACAGATGATGGTCTTCGGCAGAGAGCAGTGGGTAAGCAGGATTGTGGACCTGGAGGAGACAGTTTAGGTAGATTCAACTAGGTGAGAGTCAGAGCTTTGAACGTGATGAAGAGAAAATTGTTGTAATGTGTCCTTTTTATTTGATCAGAAGTGAGATGTGTTGTTGCACTTAGGATTAATTGATACAAGATGTGAAGTGCCTGCACAGTCAGATGATGTACAGAGTGAATTGCAGCATTCTTGTCTTTTTTTTTAGGGAGAAGAATATTCTTTTAAATTTACACACATCCAGTTGTATGTTAGGATGACCCAGGTGGGACTTGAACCCACAATCCCCAGCTCCGGAGGCTGATGCCTTATCCATTAGGCCACTGGGCCTCGTTTCAGTTTGCTTCAGAAAGACTCTGCTCTAAGTGACAGCAGTCTGATCCGTGGTTTAGTTTTAGTACTGCTTTTCTTACTAGTGCTTTTTAGCCTCTGGGTGGCGCACTTTACCTTCACAACTTCACAGTCAGGTCATCTTCAGAGAGCTGGAGTCTCTCTGCAGGTTTATAGGATTGTTTGCAGAAGATTTACTTGAGCTATTTATTGTTCTGTTAGCTGGATCTTGGTTAAATCTGACAAAAATTAAATTTAATACAAATAAAACCACACAGATGAGTAAAGCTTATACAAACACCAGACCAAATGGGTCATTTTGCCCAGTTTGACATGAGATATTTCCTTTATGGTCCATTTAATATTTTTGTAACCAAAATACTGTAACAACTGTAAAAGAAATGAAGTCAGAGTAATATAATATTGTTATTGAATATTTTTAAAGGAGAAGAACACACAACCCAAATTCCAAAGACGTTGGGAAGATGTGCAAAACACAAATAAAACAGAATGCAATCATTTGCAAATCTCATCAACCCATATTTTATTCATAATAGAACATATTTCACATTCATGCCATTTCATGCAAAATATTAGCTCATTTTGTATTTGATGGCAGCAACACATCTCAAAAAAGTTGGAACAGGGTGAAGTTGACCATTGTGTAGCATCACTGCTTCTTTTGACAACTGTCTGTAAACGTCTGAGAAGTGAGGAGAGACGTTGCTGGAGTTTTAGGAGAGGAATGTTGTCCCATTCCTGTCTCATGCAGGATTGTAGTTACTCAACAGTCCTGGGCCTTTATTGCCAGATTTTTTGTTTTATGATGCACCAAATGTTTTCTATTGGTGAAAGGTCTGGACTGCAGGCAGGCCAGTTCAGCACCTGGACTCCTGCGAAGCCATGCTGTTGTCATGAACACTGTCTTGCTGAAATATGCAAGAATGGGAGCAAATGTTGCTCTAAAACCGCTATGTAATTTTCAGCATTGATGATGTCTTTCCAGATGTGTACGCTGCCCACACAATAGGCACTAATGCCCCCCCATACCATCAGAGATGCAAGCTTTTGAACTGTCTGCTGATAACAAGCTGGATGGTCTTTCTCCTCTTTAGTCCACAGGACGTGGCACACCCAGATGTGGTGAAAGTGTCTGATATCTTCCCTCCAAACAAAAAATAGCAACATAATTCTTTTTGTACATCAGAAATCATACCTTATTCATGCTCTGTTGCCTTACATTTATCATATGTCTGTCATATTCTCTTAAACACAAAAAGAGAAAACACTCAACGCCTCTAATGTTCTCCCAGACCATAAGGCTCTAGCTGGGGCTCCCTTTGTTTTGACAGTGTCTCTGACCACTGGGACTGATGTCACTAGGGTGTGGATGTCTCATTTAAATGACATCACCACCTCATCCTGCTACTCTTATGCTGCGTTCCACACTACTTGTAAACAGAGTGTAAATTTACTCAAACAATCCACTTAAGTACACTTTTAAGGTAGTTGTACTTTACTTAAGCATTATATGTTACTTTTATTTTTATTCCAATACAACTTGGAAGGATAAAACCTGACTACATTAATGTCACAACTATAGTTACTAGTTAATACTCAATACATGCCTAATAAAGCGCTATAAAGTACAGGCTGTAAAATGGACTTTTGTCAAGAGTGATAAAATCAAAGTGGTTGATAACATAAATGTACAAGACAAGTCAGATTTGTTCCACGTGTCCCTCATAAATAAAGTTTCTGCAGAAATCTAAAGTTCTTGTACTAATTGAAGGAAAAAACCTACTTCAAAAACTCTGATTTCTGATTAATTACTGTAAAAAACATCAACATCCATTTCTTCTGTTCACTAATTGGCCCTTTAGTTCGTAGCAAATAAAAAAGCAAATGTTTGGGGAAAGAAACGACATCTGCAGCACAACTAAAGCTATCAGATTACTGCAGTAGTACTGTTCAGTAATAAATCATTTTTACACACAGGCTTATTAACACCGGAGAGATAAAACACACTCTTACTGTTTCCATCCATTATTTCATGTCTCTTTTCCGCTCGCACTCTTCCTCTCGACTCCACTTTCACCGCGACCTCACTTCCTGCCTGGCCTGGGAAACAGGAGGCAGCTGCAGCGAGGAGGAGATAGACAAAACGAGGGAAAAGGAAAAATAGAAGGGTTGTAAGAAATGGGAAGCCGGTGGAGGTGGGAGGTGGATGAGTGGGTGGTTTCTACTTTTTCCTGAGAGAAACAAGAAGCTTAAATATGTAGAAGAGGAACAGTTTGGAATGTGCTTAAAGTGGAAGTGTGAAAAGGAAAAGAATGTAGCTACAGTTTCACCTCCTTTCTCTGCCTACATCCCAGAGAAAGGACATGTAATGTGTTGGATAGAATTACTGTACAGTACATTTGTGCTTTTCAATTGTTTTACGACCCTAAAAAAACAACTACACGTGAGAATTATAACCCGGAATTGACTGGTTTGCGTGGCTAAAAAGAAAAAACACCTGTTCTGCATCTGTTCTGGTCATTTTACATTGTTTTTGAAGAGGAATGGTAAAGAGAAAGAAGCAGGAAAGTTGAATGTTCCATGATTAGTTTTCCATCACATTTCTGCAAAGTCCCTTCATTTTCAGCTTTTCCTGTCCAGTTTCCGTCCAGAGTGCTGTCAATCTAAAACAGAGCTTGTTGTGTTATTGCATTGCATTTATACACATGGACATATGAAGGGACAAAGTGCCAAAAACATCCTCAGCTGAACTCCTAGGCTGTTGTTTTACAGTGAAATATGGTTCAGGCTCAAGAAACCTGGCCACCTGTCTTCAGTTTTCATTATTTGCTGTTATACTTTTGAAGCAGGCCTGCACAGGGTGGAGCTGCTACAGTGCTTGTTGGATGTGTGAATGGATCAAACCGATCAGAGGTTCACAAAGATCTTCCCACGCTGACACGCTAAGCAGCAGGAAGCATCAGATTCAGATTTGCTCTTGGAAACTTGTGAACTTGTACAAATAAGATTCTGTCTGCAAACTGTAAAAAAATACATTTGCAAGCCTGAAGCTAAACACCAAACTTGCAAAACTTATAAACCTCTTTTCATTGCACAGGTGACACAGCACAAAAAACTTGAAAGTGCAAGTTTGCAAACCGACAAAACTGTTCTCAAACACAGCTTATTCAGTGACAGAGAATCCTACAGACTATGAGACGTACAGAGATTCTGACGTGTGTCTCCTGTTATCTCCACTGCAGCATCTTTCTCTGAGTCATTTTTACACCTGACTCAAACCACATCGTTTGTCAAACCATTCGTTTTATAACGGGCTCTGGCCAAGACTGTCCTCCTGGAGTGTCTCATTAGAAAACACTGAACAAAGGACAAACTTCTTGGTCACTCAGAGCCAAGGTGAATGTTACTGCTTATGACTCGGAACAAGTTTTGGAAAGTTGGGACATTTGGTCTTAGCCTCGCTGCTTTGGAGTTGAATGTTTGTAGTTGTGTTGAGTCCAGTTTAATAGCGTGTAATAGTGATGTTGCTCTCACTCGTGTTTCATGTAGTGGACAGCAGTGAAAGCGTGTTTACAACACAAAGTCTGGATAATAATTTGACAGTTTCTCTTTCTCCCAAACTGTTTGTGTGCTCCCAGTCTGCCACCATGTCCACAGATCTCAGCTGATGACCGGCTGAGAGTGTTGTTGTTATTGCTGATACAAAAGATGAACGCAGCACAGGAGTCAGTTGTTGCTTTAGAGCAAAATGGCAGCAGATTACAAACCCCCATCCTGCAGCTGGAGAATTAACACTGCGTCAGAGTGTGTGTGTACAGTAGAGTAGTGGGTCATGGAGCAGAGCAGTCAACTGTAGATGAAGTTTAGCTTAAAAAAAAGTAGGACATCTCGTCTCTCTTACACAAACTCTCTCTCTGTCCACATCCCGTGTTGTTTTTCTTACTCACTCGTTCTGGCTGAGCTTCAGACAACGCAGCTACAAACTTGACCCTGATCTCCTGCAATCTCCTCTAATCTACCCACACACACACACACACACACACACACACACACACACACACACACACACACACACACACACACACACACACACACACACACAGTGCATCAACAGAGTCATCAGAGACTCACAAAAACAGTCAGTGGCATGGGTGGATTACTGAGCAGGCCTACTGGGCACACACGCAAAGGCCTGAGAGCTCAGGGGGCCCAGAGGCATCAGGTTCAGATGTTACTGTTCAGATTTTCTATTTCAATGAGAGCAAATTACCATGAAATTACCTAAAATAAACCAAAAGAGAGAAAAAATAATAGAAAATTAAAATTGACAAAATGGACTCAAAACATTCCTTCCCCTGTCTGTGCCTGGTAATCCGTCCACAGTCTGTGGTGAGACAGACTGAGATTCTCAGGGTTAAATATAACTTTCACAGGAATGTTTGTGTTTTCCCATCATGTCCCTGGTTGTCCAGATGCTGGCTTGACCCCCAAGTGTGTGTGTGTGTGTGGAGGGGGGGTATGTGTCTCGTCTTCTTTTTTTGTCCCACAAACAGTGAAGCAGCGAGGCCCATGTCTCCCTGCAGTCTTTAGTCCCCACAGTATAAAAGCTTGTTAAAGCTCAGCTGATCTTGTTTCCCCCCATTCACCTTAATTTTTTGTTTATATTAGGTCCATTAAAAACTGTTTACGACTGAAACATGGACATCCACGTCTGTCCACTTCTGTTTTCAGCTGAATTTCTTCTCTTTGTCTTCCTGTCTGTGTGGCCTACAGGAAGGTGTGGTTGAGTAAAGAAGGAAGTCCAAGCAGTCGGATAACCAGAGCGTCCTTCAGCAACCAGAGAACCATCGATAAGCTGGAGCTCTCCGGCTTCAACACTCGCTTCTGACTGACTGACAGCTGCTCCTACTGCTGCATGAATACACATAGTGATCTGATTTCAGCTTTTAGATCCTGGGAAATGTATGAACAAAGACAGGAGAGTTTAGTTTGAACTTATTAAGATAAGACGGACTTCACCTGTTGTGTCATAAATAAACATGTGGAAACATATTTTCTAAGTAAACATGTTTCACCGCGGGGCCGCAGACCTGCTGTGTTGGAAAACATCCCACAGTCCCGGTTGAAGATGGTGCCGCCTGTTTGTTTCTGTACTTACTGTACTTCAAAACTACTCTAAGGTTTTAATAGTACCCTTGTCTGTACATTAAATAGAAAGCTACAGCTAGCATCTACAGCTAGCGTAGCTCTGCTGAAAGCTCAAAAACCTTTGCATTTATTTATTTAGTATCTCACTTGTGGAAATTTTTGGTGTTTTTCTGCTTCACTTTAGTAAGAGTGTCAATGTTAACCCAACATATAATTTTAATCATTTTCACCACAAACATCACTAAAACTAAAAAACTCTTCTGTACTCACCTTTAGTCAGTAGAATGTGCTGTAGACATGTATAGTCATCCAAAAACTAAAAACACCAGCCACAAATAGCACTCCACTGGGTGACATGTTTATTTATTTATTATTTAGTTTCTTCTTTTTTCTTCTTGGTTGTCTTTATTTTCTTCTACTAGTTTATTTCCTTTTTCTTCTTCTGCTCATTTTCTTATTATTATTAATCTTCTTTTCCTACTTATTTTCTTCTTTTACTTCATTTTCTACTTATTCTTCTACGTTTTTTCTTCTTGTTTCTTTGTTTTCTTTCTTTTTTCTTTTCTTTAGTCTCCCCTTTTTCTATTTTATTTTCTTATTTAATTTCTTCTTCATTTTTTTTTTCTTTTTTTACTTTATTTTCCTCTTTATGGAGTTACAGCAGCCAACTCTGGACCATACCGCATTTCTGATGGTCATGATTTAATGAAGAAACATGAATTCAGCCTTTAATTTCTAAGATGCTTTATGTTATCTTACGTGGATTTGACAGTTGATTTAGATGATGCAGGTTGGAATCGCTGCTCTGCAGCTGACCTCTGTGTCTGAACAAACGTGGTTACATAACGGCAAGTCACGCGACCTGATTACCTGCCATCTGATCTAATGAAATCCCTGTAGAGAATCCCTGACACAGCAGAGTGTGTGTGTTAGAAATGTAGGTTTTATAAAATAAAGTCAAGACTGTGGGGTTAATTCATAAGGATATGGAGAGAAAAGCATTCAAGTCTTTTCTTAACGTCTTGTTTGTCATGATATGTGGTCTGAAATTTACAGCAAAAAACCAAAAGATCAGGTCCAGCTGTGTGCATGAGACCGGCTCTCCCTTGGTACACTCTCTCTGTTGGAGACAGGCACTTTGTTGTCATGCCAACGCACTCCGAGACATTACTGAAACGCACACACGCAATCCAGACAATAGAGGAGGAGGTGTTAGTGTGTGTTTGAATTTAAATGTTTAAAGCCACACTCAGACACATATGTGGCAAATTTATCTGGACTTAATACGAGGTTTTAGAAGAGAAAACCACAACAGGGAACAACTTAGGCTGCTGAAACCTCTTATTAAGTCCCAGTAAACACTGAAATTTTATCTTGTGCAAAACAATAACCATGTATTGTATCCCCCATCACTTATAATGAAAGTGCTTTAAAAGGAATAAAACAGTTTACAACTGCAAAATGGGCACCTGTCGTTTCAAGATCCACCTGAAAATTTGTGACCCTGTCCTTTTACGTAAGGACACGCAAACACAGCAGGTTTTCTGTCGTTGTATGGACAAATTATGGAGTCCGGTACAATGAGTGACATTTTATCTGGTCTCTCCACCTTCAAATGGCTGCTTGCCTGGCTTGGTTTTAGAGTCCAGATTGGAATCAGGTTTCAGTCAGAGTTATACTGTAAATTGTTTTTAATCAAAAGGTGAAACTCTGTCCACATGACGATCGACATTTAAACATTCAAAGAGTTCTGTAAAACTGATCCTGACAACATGACCACCATATTACTGCAGGTCTGGAGGTTCTGACAGTCCAGGTTGAGATATATTTGTGGGTACAAACCCCATGATCCACCTGCTCTATTGGTGCAACTCACACTTTCTCTTCTGTTCACTGCAAAACCTGCAAATAATGTATCAAATAATAACAACGCAACCACCCCCACACTCACACTGCTGCCATCTGAGACAGAGAGAGAGAGAGAGAGAGAGAAAGAGAGAGAGAGAGAGAGAGAGGAGCCCACCCACACACTTCAGCCTCTGTGGAAAAGCTGGGAAAAATCCACCGGCCTCGACCTCTTCCTCCTCCTCCTCCATTCCATCAGTTCTTACTCTCCCAGCAACCAGTCTGGCATCCCATAGCAGTCACCATGGAAACCTTTTTTTCGAAATGTCTGTAAGGGAGATACAGAAAGAACAGAAAAGTTGACGTCTTCTCCTCTCTCCCGTCTTCCTCCGTCCTCCTCTCCCTCCCTCCATCTCTCCCATTTCTGGATAGACGCCTGGCTCTTTCACTGCCCACACACTTCGCTCTTGTTCATCATGGTGCACGCACACCTGAGTGGGCGCTGACAGTCAGCTGTTGCCATGCAACGTGTTGAAGTTGAGTCCAACTTTACTGTGAAAGAAACACTGACATTTAACACAAACAGCATCTTTTCTTCTGCGCTAACCAGAACTAGCAGATGTTAAAAAAGGCAATATAAAACTAATCCCCACCGCTCCATCATAAATACTGCGTTTAATCCTAAAACCTGTGTAATGCACATGGACTTTCTCAATTCTCTAAAATTTATCATGATGTTAGATGATATTGACACCATGTTACTGAAGTTCCGTCCTTCCATGAGCAGAATAATGTAACACCTTAAAACCTGATTTAAACATCTGGACAAAACTGCAGAGTTCATGATGTCACATAATAATTATGACTGAAAAGATGATATGTGCATGTTCACGTTTATGCTTAAAATCATTGCAGAAAAAGTATGTGTGCTACAGTGAGTTCAGGTGCAGTGGGCTCCGATGCAGCTGTTGCATGATGGGATTTATAGCTACTACCTTTGACCTTCTCCTTGCCTTCTTCTGCTTCTAAACAAATATGGCTGTGGTGTGCTGGACATTTATAAACAGTGTCTGGTGTCTGAGTGATAATCCCCTACTCACACACACACACACACACACACACACACACTGAGCAGCCTGTGACTGTGTATGTTTGTGTCATAAACATCCCCCCCAAAAAAAACACTTCAAGGCCAGATCAACACACACACACCCTGCTGCACTTCAAGTCACAACAGTTGGACGTCCTTCACCCCCTGAATACACCGTTCTTATTGTGTGTGTGTGTGTGTGTGTGTGTGTGTGTGTGTGTGTGTGTGTGTATGTGACCTGACAACATGATTAGAAACTGACTGACAGTCTTCACATACATTATTTCATCTCATTGCCCATCTTTATCTTTATCCTAACGTCTTCGTACTCCTACCTTAATGAAAACAGTCTTGATCAGAACCTCTTCTTTGTCCTTCTGGGACATAATGCTGAAGGCGTTTCCTCTGCTTTGTCTTTGTTGGCAACAAAGAGTTTAGACAGCTTCTCAAGTTCAATCATATATCAGAGAACTTTTCTCTTCATTGAGTTTTTGTCTTATTGTTATTGTTAACCTTTAAATAACACCAAAGATCAAAGATCAATGGCTTTCGTCTTCTCCCTTAGTTTTTAAGCCAGATCCCCTTCAATTTTATCCGGGCTCGGGAACGACTCCAAGGTCGCCCTCTGTGCCTGGGCGGGGCCACACCTGGTGGGCTGGGATTCGAACCCACTGCCTTCTGCATCACAGAATAACAAAGATCTAGCTTAAATACTGTAAAGTGTAATTTTCACATCCTTATTTCAGTGTGTAGCAGGTCAATCTATATGTGTTAAACACAAATATGTTTTGCATTTAAATCAATTTTCACCAACTTGTCTTTTGTTTTGCAAATCACCTACACTTAAAGTATCCATGAAGTCGTGGAGTGTAACTAAGTACACGTGGTCCAGTACACTTCACTACGTGCCACTGAACTTTGACTATTTAGATTTTATGCAACTTCCTGATTCTAATCTGCTCTATTTGGCTTGACTAAAAATATTCCCAGGGATTCAGTTTATGTGTGACCATCAGTTATTAATTATTTATTATGATTATATTTTTTAATTGAGAAAGTAACAAAATCTGTCAAATAAATGTAATGGAAAATAACATGCAATATTTGCCTCCAACTTGTAGTGGAATTGATACATGAAGTAACATAAAATGGAAATACTCCAGTAAGTACCTCAGATGGTTTATTTGACAATTTCACTTTCATGTTTATATATGAACAAAGTAATAAATTACAGTACACCACAAATTGCACTACAGAACATAAGGTTGTTAAACTGAGCTCCATCATCTCCAGCTGCACTCATAGGAAGAGCCTGGACAGAGGCTCAGTTGTCTGCCGGACACAGGGAGCGTCAGTGGTGGTTAAAGGCAAAGACTGGTCACTAATTACTTCACACATCTGACAAACTCAGTAGTGATGATGATGAGTTTTATAACTGTATATGTCGATGATGACACTCTCCAACTTTTCTCAGTCCAAGCTGTTTGGCATCACCCAGTCTCTGCAGACTCTCCCCCTCCCTCCCTTCTTGTGGACTCTGCCTCTCACTAACATTTTAGGGGCTAGAAGCGCTTCATATGTCTTCCACCACAGTCCTCAGGGGTGGGGACATGGTGGTGGTCAGTTACTAGTGAATCTAGAAAATGCAGCGTCATTTCCAGTGTGAGTAAGGACAGATTATGATGATGATGGCAATATTAACAATTTATTGGCCTTCGGGCCACAAAGGCTCCTGCAGTTTGAATCTATATACAGTTTATATAAAACTACTGTTTGAACAGGTGTTTGTGTAGTGGCGAAATCATTTGTGGAGGAACTGGTTCAGTCACTTACTGAGTAAAATATTTTGTTTCATCTGTTTATAGTGATAATTCTGTTATAGGGAGTGTTTCTTTTTCATGAGCTGCATTAGTCAAATTTACATTTTATGCACTAAAGGACTTAATTATTTAAAATGTAGTCTAATCCTATATTTGAGATACACTGTCACATACAAAGTCCCAGTGCCAAGCCCCAGGATCAAATAAAGGCTGGAGCTTTGAAGAAAGTGCTGACAGAAACCAACACGATTACATGTTTGACTGGAGATTAAACAAAAGAAAGTCTCAGTGTGAAATCTGATCGGTGACAAACTGATCATTATTAACACGGGCTGCACCCAACAACAGGCGTCCTCATCTCACTTTCTTACAAGGCCACAGGCCCAAGACCTGCTTGGACCCCTGGGCCTATGTCCAGAGGATCATTCAGTGCAGCGCAAAGTGACTGTTACCCGACCATGAAGAGACACACAAACAAAACACAAGATGAGCACAAATCCATCTCTGTCTTAACAAGACTCCAGTGAAAACATAACGTTGCAGCTCCGCCCCACCGGTGCTGCGGGGCGTAAGCACCGAGGGCACTGTGCGCTGCAGTCCGGGCCCTGCTGAAGCCGAAGCGGAGCGCAAGGGGGCGGGGGGAGGAAGAGGAGGAGCAGGATTGGTGGATTTGAGGACTCAGTGCTCCTGCGTTGGTTTTGCTCCGAGCTCTCAGCAGTCTGTCTTTCTGTCCTTCACAGTGAGCGGGACTCCACTGCGCTTCCGTCAGCCTTCAGGTGAGTGGCAGCCCGGACCGAGCCGAGCCAAGCCAGGTCAGGCCGGTCTGCATCGTTTACCCTGCAGCGTGTGTAATTAGCACGGATTTGTTTTGGCAGTTTTTGCTTCGGCGGTGATGTTCGCCCCTTCAGTCCGGGTTAGAGCTCACCTCTCTCATTGCCACTGGTCCGAACCGCCCGTTAAACCTGCGGTGTCATTGTCGCGGTGCCGCAGCAGCTCGTTTGCGCAGAGAGGAGCAGCGCGGCGAGCTTCTCTCTCGCCTGAGCGTTTCCGCTTTCTCCCGCTCTCCATCGTGTTGTTGAACTTGTTGTGGTGTGTGTGTGTGTGTGTGTGTGTGTGTGTGTGAGAGTGATGGACTCGGTGCGACAGAGCTGCTGCTGCTGAACTCTGAGGTCTACACTGATGGAAGGCTGGTTTTCCTCTCCGCGGCGGAGGCAGCAGAGTTGGTGCAGGCGTGGTCGCCACCGCTGACCTCGGCCCCAGAGCAAACACACCAGAATATTCCACAGTTGTTCCCACAGGGACGTTGACGCTTTGCAGTGAGCTCGTGCGCAGCTGGAACCCTCTTGCTCTGTGCGTGACCTCTGTGGTTTTAGGTGAACACATGAAGGTGGATTTCGTTGTCTCTTATGTCGGTCTGCGTTAGGTGGAATATTTGTGAGTCGCTGCAGATTTGAGGCGTTGTTGTGTTTTTTTTTTTTTTTTTTTTTTTTTTTTTGCGCAGACCTGCTTTCAAATCCTGTAGAGCAATTATGTAATCAGATACAGGCTGGGCTGCTGCTTTCTCTCTCCTCCCCCTTCTCCATTTCTTCCTCTGGTCTTTATAGCCTCTTGTCTTTCCACCCGTTTTCTCCTCGTTTTGCATTTGTCCTCATACTGTTTTTCTCTGATCTCCTCCTCCCTCTTCTTCTACTTATCTTTAACTGGAAGCTCACTTTTTATCTTTCTCCTCCACTTTTTCCCTTTCTTTGATGCAGCAGCAGGAACACTTGTCAACTTGTTGACTGGAGCCTTTCTATGTCTCGGAGGTGTGGACTTGTTCCCATGTTGCAGTTTCTTTAACAAACGGGTCGTTTTATACTTTGAATGGTTTCAGTGCTAAAAATGGCAAATATTCAGATTTCAGTCTCTGCTCTGAGGCTTCAAACCTCTTCATCTGTGTGAATACCTACCAGAGTTCTAATGCAAATAATCTTTTCTTTGTGCCTTATTCTACAGTGAAAAATGTGGTTCTGACATGATCCCTATTGTTGAGGCTGAAATGGGGTGTGTTAGGCTGTTTTTACTGTACGTGTCCTGGTGAGACGGTGAAATACGACCTGTCCAGTTGGACGCACAGGTTTGTGTGTTTACAGATTAATCTCAGACAGGATTGTTCAGCAGTACTTAACTCGAAAGTTTTCCTCGGAGCTACTGTTTCATCAAGGCTCATGTGACGATGTTGAGCTTCGCTGATGCTGCGTCATGCACAGTGTCAGCGGTAAACTGAATGAAGAGCTGTGATTGTTTAATGCGAAGAAGCAGTCTGAGTCTCATGTTGGTAACCACGAACTAGAAAGTTGGCAGTCAGTTTCAGTACCACTGAAATTCCACGATTTGTGATACTAATTTTGATACCAGGAACTTGAACGTTTCAAAAATTCTTTTCCAACAACAAGAGCAGGTTGGAAGATTGCAGTCATACAGACGTCACCATTAGTCAAAACTACACAACATTGTGCCAGACAATAAAAAGACTATCGGCTCCTCTTACTGTGACACAGGTGCTGCAGGGTTTGTCTTTTCTCTGCCTCTGGGAGACATTTGTCCTGCTCAGCATCCTCGGTCTCATGCTGCTGTAGTGAGAGAGACATGGGTCTTAAGGACATGTTGTCACTGTGAATTCTTTATTCACCTCTGGATGTCTGTTTCTCTCAGTCAAGTTTCCTCCTCAACCTGTTTCTGCACCTGCTGACAGCAGCAGACCATATGTTGTTGGTGCTGTAGCTATACCCTCCTCCTCCTCCTCCTCCTCGCATTTTAAGGTCCGACTGCCCTGGTATGGTTATCTCATAGGGAGAGGTCACATTCTCCAGACCGCTGCTACAGAGCTTCCTGTATCATAGAAAACTATCACATTACATTTTCAGACTTATTGGTTTAGACTTGGTTCTGAAGCATCAGATCTGGTGACATCCCTCCATGTAGCAGCTAATGTTTCATGGAGCTTGGAGCAGAGAGCAGGAGCAGCCTGCAGTTATGCTGCAATATAATTTTTTTTTGTTTTGTTTAGTTTTTTACTCCTTAATACTCATGTTACGTTGGATTTACCACTTTAAGAAATATAAACGTCTTTAAAACTTTTTTTTAAATTTAACTTTAATGTTTAATTTAACAAACTTTTGTCTAAATCAAATGAAAATGAGCAAATAAAAAAAGTGGTTGTTTCACTACAAACTGCTTTGAGAACCAACTTCTACCCAACCTAAATGTTTTCGATTTTAATTTAATTTTATATCTTGATCTCTTGTTCATCATTAAACTTTCTTACCTAAAGCTTCACAGAGTAAAAAAAGAACAGGTTTTTCATTCTGTAGAAACAGTGCAGTTTCTATGATGTGAGGTTCGATGACGTGACCAGGCCAGACACACACTGGAGTAAGGACAGGAAGTAGTTGGTTTTATGGGAAATGTGGCCGTAATTAACCGTAATGCAAACTGCTGTGGACAGAGTCTTTAAGCAGTGTTTTAAGAACCAGTTTGTCTTCAGACGGCTGCTCTGATCACTGCATTGATGCTCCTGCAGGAAACACGAACAGAGCCTCTGGCTGTGTTTTGGCTCTAATTCGTGCTGTGGAGGTGTAGGCGTAGGCTCAGCTCAGCCCGGCTGCTGTGATACAGAGGGAGATCTGAGCTGTACTGTAAATCACAGGTTCTGCTTCTGCTGTGCTGCTGCTTGGTCAGATAGTGGGCACAGTTCTGAGCCTCATCAGTTTAATCCCGGGCTTATATTAGAGTTGAGCGCTGTTGGCGCGTTTCTGCAGCTTTGTGGACAAATGAGGACTTCAGATTTGGACTGATTCAGATTACATAACCATTCTCTGTAGAGGCACTGGAAGATATTTTCTAAAGAACTGAACATGCACGTAAAAGTGTCGAACCTGCTGAGTTTAAAATAAGCAGTTTAAAGCTGTGGGAACTCTGCACACAAATGTGTCGACAGAACCAGCAGCTGAAAAGCGTCAGATTCATGGACCTCTTTGATATTCTTTTTTGGCTGCTTGGTTTTAGGAAATATCCACTTTCTTCAACAAAAGTGAAAGCTTTTCTGATTTTATCTTCTCTAATGTGAGTACTGGTTGTTTTTCTTGGCCATAAATATTTTTAGGGACAGACAAAGCAAACGATTATAAGTTACTTTGGACTGTGGGTAGTTGACGTTTCAAAGACTGAATAAATAATTAATTAATTGAAAAAGTTAAATCTAAGTAATTAGCAGAAATTATAGTGTCAGGCGCTGTATTGGAGAAGTTTTACAAGTACATAAAGGCAGGATCAGGTTCGATGCCTCTGCACTGGCGACAGCTGTGGCCAGAGACATTATATATTCGCATCCATTCATGCAATTAAATTTCTTTATGTTTGGCACAAACATCCTCCTGGATTCAAAGATGCCTGGAGATAAATTAATTATATGTGGCATAAACATTCATTTGAGACTTTTTCACATATGACCTCTGGAGATTGTCCAGAGTTGTTGTTTCACACACAGTGACAGTTCAGAACAGAGCAGCTCTACATGTGCCTAATCTGGATATTGCACTAGGATACAGGATCACAGGATAAAGTCCAGCTAATGTCAGGAGTGTCTCACTCGAACATTTGCATTCTCAATTACAGCCTCTGGATAAAGTCTGGAGAATTTCAGGATTCCAGTGAATGTGTGAAAGGGGCTTTGGATTAATGGATGAACTGATTAGATTAGAGCAAAAGTCTGGAAAGGACCAGGTGAACTGTAACAGACTTATGAAGGCATGCGACTGGGAGGTGGTGATTCTCGTTTGCCCTCAGTTTCCACATCTGTCTGTCCTGATGACTCTTGTTTTAGCTCTTTGACACTGTTTCCGTGTCTCACCTTATTTTTCTTTCCAGCTTGTCCCACCTCTCTTGTAAACAGCTCGGAGAGTGTGTTGCTGTATTAATTGGTACAGTCTAATTGTTTGTCCATTCTGGGTGACCCTGCAGCTAAATCATGGCTTTCACTCCAGAACAGGGTCTGATTCACAGCAGGTCTGCGTTCTGGGAATAAACTGTGTCTGCTGCATAATATCAGGCTGGTTGTGATGCAGAAAAAAACTGTACACAACTGAAAATGTGGTGAATTGTCCCTTTTTAAGAAGAGAACTGTGTTTTTAGAAACAAGGACAGTTGTTTGTCCTTTTTTCTCCTCCTCTTCAACTGCAGTCTCTCCCTCCTACACCTGTGTCCCATCTTTTCACCTCTACTGCGGTATCATATCTCCTACCTCCTGTTGTATGTTGCTCCTCCTGTCCTGTCCATGACTCATACTTCTGCGTTTCACCTCACCTCTTTAAACCTGCCATTCATCTATACACTCCTCTCTTCCTGTCCTGTCAAATTTCCTTACAAGTGGTGTCACGACAACATTACGATGCTTCTTCTGAAAATGGTTATTTCCACTTATGTTGTCAGTAATATTTCCCTTTTATATTATCAGGATTTTGCTGTTCGTTTATTCCTTATCTCAGTGTCTCCTTCGTGGTTTTGATGATTAAAGTTAAAGTTTGAGGAGTTTGGATGATGGAGGAGAAAACTTCATCTTGAGGCCTGAGGATGAGAAGGGAGGTGAGGGAGAGAGTGATGGATGGAGAGAGGGAGGGAGATGAGAGAATTAAGGGGTGGAGAGGGTTTATATGAAGGGAGGAGGAAAAGTAAATGGTGTAGTATAGGGTGAGAGAAAATAAACAGAGTATGTGAGCAGAGCTAAGAGAAGGAAAAGGCAGCACATGCAACAGAAACTGTTACCGTTTAGGACAAAGTTGAGTTGGTCTCTGTAAAGGAAAGATTCAGTTTCCCTGGAGTCAACAAACTGCATGCATCTGCAGATGCATTTTAAGCTTTTCTCTTGCACAAGAATTTTTTTTTTTTTTTTTGCAAAAAGTTAATGTTTATGCATTGTTATCAATAAGTCTGCAGACTGAGTTTGTGTGTTAATAGCAAGAATGTTCACATGAATTAGGCAAAAGGAGGAGAACAGGGTCCTGGGGGTCAAGGTGAAGAGATAAAGTAGAGAGGAGTAGCAGGGACAGGAGTTAAACAAAACAGCTGAAAAGTCCTCCCTGCTAGGGAAGAGGAATGATCTGGAAAATGTCCAGCTGATAGGAAGTGGAACAGTGCGACATAGAGGAGGCCAGCAGAGCGAGCGAGGGAGGAGGGAGAGGTTTTCCCCAGTGGCAAAGCTTTAGCTAAATATAGAGATGCTTGTAGGAGTGGACCAGGTTTTCCAAGCTTTAGTCCATCAGTTACTGATCAGTTATCAGGTTTTTAATGCGGATCCGGTGGTGACAGCGACGAGTCGGCTTGTTATGTAACTTTATACTGAAGTAAATCTTTTTAAATGAAGTGTCCCTGTAAAGCAAAGCACAAATAAAAAGTTTAAAAGTAGAAACATAACAAAGTATCATGGTTAAACTATTAATATTTTACTTTAATAGGGCTTGAAGTAAAGCACTTGCATCAAATTTTTTTGTATAAAGTTGATGATCAGAAAGAAATATTTGGACAGGGATTTTCTGTCTGTTATTGGTGTCTGTCTTCATGGTCTGAGAACTGTGTGTGGGGATACTAAACATACACGCACCTAGGTGCGTGTGTTTGTGTGAATCATCTTGTGTGTTTGTGTGAATGTGTTTGCATAGCTGAGTTCTGGGTGAACAGGTTGAACATCATCCAAGGTCTACTTCAGCTGTTTTTCTTCCTCCAAACCTTCAGCTTCATGAATCATCTCTGAAATGTTTAAATCTTGATAGTTTTTCTTTAATCATACAAACTCATCTCAAGCCAAACTCATCATAAATGTTCATCTGAAGAAGAAAAACATTAGCTCTAGTTACACACCCTTGATGTCTCAGGAATAAAATATTTGAACTGAACGTTTAAAAACTCTGTTTATACTGTGTGGATGATCTTGACTTTGTCCTCTCACCTCCTCGCACTCTCCAAATTACCTACATAGTCCAATCCGAGCAGTCTGCAGTTTGATCTGTAAAACTCATTAGGCAGCAGGAGTTTGATGAAGCAGCAGAACCTGCAGAAAGAGACAGAAGATAGAACAAAAAAGATCAGGTTAAGACTGCACGACCATCTTCTCCTGAGGTCGGAGAAGATGGTGTGCATGTGGTGAACATAAAAGCACAGATCAAATGCATCATGCCACCCAAGAAATTTAAGATAATCCAATAATCTAATTACATTTGAAACAAACAAGAAAGTTTGAATGTAAATGTACAGTATGTCACAGTGAGTATTAGAATTATCACCGGTGTGATTGTTTGCGTTAAACTGAGCATTTATGAATTTTAAAATGCTGAGCTCCATCATGTATTGTGATACAGCCTAAATAATATTACATTATTTTTGTATCGGCCAAGTATTTCATCCCTGTTTGCAGCTTACATCTACAGCATCACCTGTTAGGAGGTGGGATGTGTGTTACGAATCAAGGAAACAGTCACTTCTTGAAGGTGATGTGTTGTGATGTCAGGGCATCTCCAAAACAACAGGTCTGAGAGCCAGCGTCTGCCAAAGTTGCCTCAGTAAGGACAAGGCAAGCAACCACTGAGCTGTCCAGAACTGTTCTGTTGCCCACAGAACAGCTGCACTACTGGAGCACAAACTGTTGACAAATGCTGGCTGTGGTCGACAGGTGCCAGAACAACAGGCAAAAGGTTTTATTGTTGTGGCTGAGGAGTTTAGTGCGGAATACAAACACAAAAACACGATCGAAACCTCTAAAGAGCATCGTGTACAGCAAAGGAGACTTGATTGTCGAGGGCTTGACCGTCAGACACACCAAGTTTCTTTGAAAGACAGGGAAGCCTGATGTGGTTTCCATGTAGCCAAATGCATTTTTCTGATGTGCGCACACACAGCTCACATTCCTGATAAATGAAATCTTCAGTTGGAGACTTCCAGATGTGGTTAGGCTGCACATCTGTAGCCTGTGTGTTTCTTAATTGTGCGTTATATTGAAATGGCTTACGTGTGTGAAGATGGTTCAGGTGTGTGTGTGTGTGTGTGTAAACCATGTTCAGTTTGGGGTGAATTGAAGTTCAAAGTCTGCTTTGTCAATGTGACATTTAGGGTCTGGTATAGTGGTGTGTGTGTGTCTTTGCATGTCTTTGTCAGTGTGTAAATATACAGTATGTCATATACACACCCTGAGGCGTTGCTGTGAAAGTGAGGGTGGGGTCGACGAGCAGAGACTGAGAGAAAATGAGTGATTAGCTGAAAGTGGAAATCTGCAAACCGTGTGTTCTCTATTGATAATGAGGCTGCATTCACCCCCCCCATCTCCTAAACTGTCCCTAATTTTTATTTGTCAGATGGGCTAATTGGCTCCGTTGCTAATGGTTGTACTTAAAACACACTGCATTTATTTCCAAAGACCTGCAGGTCTAATGCTTTTATACATCATGTGCATGCAGACACGTTTCAGGGTGGTTCCAAACAGAAATATTTATTGGCTTTCATATTGTTGTGCCTCAGTAGGTCTGAAGCCTAAAGTCTGAGTTGTATTGCGAACACTCCTGCTCCTTAAAGGTAGATTTTTGTCAGACGGCTGTTAACATGATTGCTCAAAGGAATTTTCCAGGAAATCTAGATCAGGAATGACATCAGCTGCCTTATTTTTTTATTTTTTTATTTTTTTTTTTCTCACTGAGGCTTACGTCATTGACCTCCACCCAGAGCTGTAACACAAGCCCGGATGACTTCATGTACTACATTACATCCGTCTGTGTGCATGTGTGGTTTGTCAGCCGGAGAACTGCACCTGCTTCATTTGAGATTTTATTATTGTTGTGTAAAAGTTTTTGGCAGAAACTCTGTTTTCACATATGGAAAACTATTAGCGATATTAGAGATTAATAGGCAATATATAGGCCAAAACTAGCTGATTTTCGTCGTCATCTTGCATCGTAGGTTGTATCTTTTGGTTTTTAAAAGAATTGTATGTTTGCAAACACAGCACAAGTACAGGCAGCAGAGCAGGTCACATGGAGGAGAGTGAACATGACATAAATCAGGACATTTTGAAGAGAAGCACTCTGATCAACTAATGCCAAACCAAGGGCTTGTAGCTGCATAAAAGAGGGGCTGCTTCAGTTGCATGGATGTGTTTTGGGTATAAAATGGCTGACAGCTGTAAACTGTACTCCAACTCCACTGTAGGAGTTGGCTAGTCACAAATAAACAGACTGCAGAGATCACAAGATGTGGAGGGACAAACACTGATTATTTGCTGCTAACACTAATAACGTCCATCCACAAGACTGGTTATTAACTGATTTCAGTGGACCAAACACATAAGCAGGTGAGCTGGGGCTGCTACTCTGAAGTGATTTTGAAGAAATAAAGTAGCTTTGTATTAAGCAGCTTTTTTTTTGTTAATATTTCAACAAAGGTCCTTTCTGTTTCTAAAATACTTGCATGTAGCCTAATTAATTTGCCTTATTCCTGCGATGTTAATATTTTACACATCATAGAGACAATACTGACTGATGTATAGTTCCATGATCATGTGAATATTGACGCTCATCTTTGTATCTCATCTCTAAATACAGTCTGTCTATAAACCTCAGTGAGATGTGACATGAGCTGGAGGATGCTTCAGGTACACAGCTGCAACACAAAATGGTGTGTGTCTGTGCGCTGGGATATTAAGGAGATTTACACCAGCGTATTCCTTAGCCACAAATACACACTGTTACACTAAGCATCATGGGAAATTAGGCGGTAACACAGAGGGGCAGGGTTTACATGACCTTGACTGAATGCATAAAGAGACACACACACACACACACACACACAGCCCATGTCTGTCACCTTCTCTTCATTTTGCAATTGTCCAACTTCCGTCACGTTAACTGCTCATATCTGTGAGTGAAGACTTGAACAGCATTAAAACAAATGAAAAATAATTAGTTCTTAAAATGGAAACTGTTTTTGTTCAGTAACTACACACCATCAGCAGGTCCAGCCTGAACCATCAGCTGCAGTGTTTTAGTTCAACTCTGACTGAATGACTGACTGAATTGACATTAACATGTTGTCATGGTAACACATGAATCATTTAAGTCATCTTTCAGGTGAAACTGACACAGTAATTGTTGCGTATAGACTCATGTAGATAGATTTTCTTCCTTTTCTCTTTTATTATTACATAAAGACTGTTCGGGTTTGGACTGTTGCTCAAAACATTCTGATTTTATTCTATGTAGTGATTCCATCTAGAAAATAAACCAAAGATTCATCAATGTTAAAAATAATTAGCTGCAGGAATAATGGTACTTAAGCAGGTGGTATTGTGCAAACATGCTTCGTAGTAGTAGTAGCTGGTTTTAAAACAGGAGCTGAGCACTTTTGTTGCACCTTGTAGCTAAATTCTGCTCCGTCTCCTCACACTCCCCTTTAGCATTTAGGGCATTACTGACTTGAAAGCCACTGCGCCTGCGCCACCATGAGACTGACTGACTGAAACTGGTGAAACTGTTTTCCTTTACAGATTCGGGCAGAATGGACATGTGATGTGTGTTAATGAATAAAGTCACATTTGAGTTGGTCTGAGCGATCAGACAAGGTGCTACGCTGAGGCAGAAATAGGAAAACACAGGGGGGCGCTGCAATGTGCACATGGTTGAATAATGCTGCTTAAGGTTTTTAGTTAATGCAATAAGAATATTGGCCATTTTTGAAATTAATGGTGTTTTCAACAATTCCCACACACTAAAAGACACTAGACACACACAGCCAAAAACCAACAAGACTTGCCTCTTCTCACTTTTTCTGTCTGCAGCCGGGATTAGCTTGTTCGTCTGTGCTGTAGACCTCAGTTGTCAAAAAACGATTAAAAACATGTTTCTTTATTCCAAAACACTTTCTCGAGAGGTTTTTAACAAATGTTTTTTCTGAAAGGAAACAGATCTTGCATGGAGCAAGTTGTGGACATTTTAACAAATTTGAGATTTGAAAATACAGTTGGCTTGGTAAGTGAACTAAGAGTCTCTATTTCCTTTCTAACCTCTTATTGCCCAAATGTGACGGAAACCAGATTTATGGCCATTAACACTGATGCACAACAACCTTGTTCACATTGTTTTGTAAATGTGCAGAAGCTCATTGGTTCAATTCATTCATCTTTGCTATTCTAAAAGTGAGATGCAATGTATTTCTGGTGTTACATTAAGTCTCACAGCTCCAATACCAGGACACTAGCAGCTGTGGCAATTTAAAAAAAAAACACAAAACAAACAAACAAACAAAAAAATAGAGCGATAGATGTATATCTTATTTCTTTCTAAAATGGGGCTGGAGTGATGTGGGGCAGACAGGTGAGTGAGTGTCACAGGTGGGCGTTCAGCCGTGAACCTGCACTGTCGAGGAATGTGTTTGATTCCACTTTAATGCTCTGATCAGCAGGATACAGACAGTGGAACAAAAGATCTACAGTCACTGTGGACACACACACATGCTCCTGAGGAATAGATTAGATCTGACATCCCACAATGCACTGCAGCATGAGCTGTGCAGGATTGTGGGTTGGAGAGAGTGAGGAAAAAGCATCTGGCAGCTGGCCAGGGCAAGTTATTGGATGGGTGGCCATGACAACACAGCCGGCTCTCCAATCTGGACTGTGTGTGTGTGTTGACGTGTTGTGAGGGTTTTGACAGTCGGTGATATTTTTGGACTGAAGCTGCTCATAGATTCAGGGCTGAGCTGACACTGAACGTTCATGTTGATCAGATTGAAATAATCTTTTTCCAGGTGTTTACTTTTTTAAAAAGGTATTGCGAGTAAATGCTCTAGTAAAATTACTGCCTAAGTAAAATCCTGAATCAGAATGTGCAAACAGGACTGTAGTACTGCTTCTACTTGTATTTGTCTGCTAATACTTCACTTGTAGTAAATGAACTGCTTCTGCTCTTGTACTACTAATGGTGTTCTTAATGTGTGGCTGCAACTAATGATTATTTTCAACTTGTTTGTTTTTGTTTTTTTTTAGCCTATGGAATGTCAGATTATTGATTATTAAAATAACTGCTGCTTATGGAATAACCAGTTGTTCTGTGTTAGTTTCAGTCCCACACTCTTGAAAGGGTCCAGGGATATTTGCTGATCACCAAAACAAAACTGTAGAACACTACTGCCTTGTTGGTGTCGTCATTCACATTCTTCCTTATGTAGTTTGTGTATCTATGGAGGATTTAAATTATTTGCCACAAGGGCAGACTTGGTCCTAATTATCTCTGACCAGCAACTGCTTTTCTTCTTCATGAACTACTGCTTTTGCGTGGTAACACTTGAAGGTAATTTTGACATCACTTCAGAGAAAACTGCAAGAATGACAACAAAAATGACAGGAGTGTAGATGTGGGCAATAGTAGGTTCACTTATGTGTCATTATATCTGACAGTGTGCACAACCAATGCTCCTAATCAGTGCTGGATACATGAGGGCTCCAGTACACGTAGGTGTAGTCAACAGCAGGCATACACTGTTCCTAATACTAGGAATACAACAGCTTTCCTCATGTGTTAGTCTGCATCAATTTGAATGCTCACTTTATTATTTCTGGTATGAAATTGAATGGACAGTTCACAGGGATACACATTATTTACATCCTTTAAAACAAGAGCATCTTAATGGACTGTATGTTAACAGTCAGTGAAAATAAAATATTTACATTGTACTGAAGGACTTCTGTTTGTATCGGTGCAATAAAGGGAATCAATACATGAGAGGTAGTTAATTATGTCATTTGTTAGGAGCTATTATGAGAGTTTGGAGTGAATGGATTTAGCGATGGTTGCTTTAAGTGCTTTACGTCTGTGCTGCTCTTGTACTCCAGAACTCAAGTGAACAGATCTTTTAACAGACAATAATCTTTAGGAGACCATGATAAACAATGTAAATCTTTTTCCGTCCATGATTGTGGCACAACCCTAAATCATGATGCTGCGTCCATCACACTGTTGGAATGAGGTTTTCATATCAGTCCAACACACGTTGTGCTGTGTGTTCTCTCCAAATTATAAAAACTGTGTAGTGCCGCTAAAGTTTGCCAAAAAGCATCTTGATACTGAAAATGATTTTGTGAGCAGTTACACTGAAGTTGAACTATCTGGGAAGGACATGCAAAGTCTTATAGATGCTCATGAGCAAGCGTGTTGTACATTTGGTACATATGGCTAAAACAAGGGTTCACTGTAGGTCTAGGGTTTGAATTTATCTCTACAGTTTCTGTTTCCTCTCCCACTACCGTTCTGCGCACTGAGAGGTGTGTGCTGATGGACCATTCAGGTTGTAGTCCACAGTGCCACATTTGGACAAGGTCAAACTCGTTGTAGATCAGAATTTGAAACCAGCAGCAGCAGGCGGTGATTTGTCCTCAGACTGAGCAGAAGAACAGTGCAGAAAATATTTCTTTTGAGTTGTTTCTCTTAAGACGGTCATCTGAAGGATGTGTAAGCGTTCACAAGACATCTGGTTCTGTGGTTTTGCAGGGTGTGTGTCAGATTAGTTCTGGCATCACTGAAAATCATGACTTAAGACCGCAGGGTGGATGAAGAAGCAACAAATAAAAATGACAGGAGGTGGGAAAGAAAATTGTGATTTGGGAAAAGATGGAAAAGTACTGGTCAAGAAAACAGGGAGTAAAGAGAGAGAGAAGGTGGAGAAAGAGAAGACCATGAATAGATGGGGAAATGGAGGGAGGGTGTTTTTAGTGCAGAGAAGAATAAATGGGTGGAGGACGGCAAGGACTGAAGGAAGAAAAGCTGCTCCACCCTCCTCCTCTGTGATCTGTTCTACTTCTGGGAACAAGTGGTTTTCCCTAGATCCAGTCCCCCAGAGACTGACACCCCCCTTAGTAAAATCTTTTTACTTCCTGTTTTTAATATGATCATAATGCAGTTTTTGTTAAGGCTCCTGCTCATGTCTTACTGTGTCAGTAACCAATATAAAATAAACAATCAGTACTGAAGAACTATTTGTTGCCAAATATCTGGTTCTTTGATGAAAATTCATAACAACCAACCTGTGAACATGTATTATATATTTTTTTATTAATAAGCTAACTTTTTATCTGTATATACCTTTATCTGTACAAAAGGTGGTAAAGGTGCTAGTAACTAAATAAGGTTCTGATTTGTTTGATTAGTGAAAGCTGTAAGTCAACTGACTCCCAATGTGCATTTCTGTAACAAAGACCCAGTCAAAGACAATCTGAAAGCTCAGACAAAATGGGGTGAACTTTTCAATTCAAGGTCGAACTCATAGATCAGAATTTAGTTTAGAATTTTAGATCTGTTTGGCTTCACTAAGAGCTGAAAGTAAAGATAACTTCTTATATATTATTCTTATATATTACACTAGTTAAAATCTTCGCAGCAGTTCACATTTAGATGCTGAGACAACAAGGGTTAAGTTTTCCGTGTTATTGTGGGCAAGGTGCAAATAAACTGAACCTATGAACATATTTTATTCTGCTAATAATCTGATCTGTTCATTAAAGTCAGACAAATCAGACAAAACGACCATCTTTCTGTAACTTGACCATCCTGTGTTTATTGGAGTCTTGCCACCTCCTGTACTGCTTTATTCATTCAAATATATGTTGCATCCGAACATAATCCCCTCACTCAGTGTGTTTCCAGTTTAGTGTCCTAGGAATGTCACCTTTAGGACACGTGACCCTAACATATCATTACTTTTGCTGGTTTTGGTCTCCATCACGTCCTGACAGAGACATATCTTTAGGTGCTTAATGCTGTACTATGTGCAGCAGCAGTGACTTTACAGCTTTTGCTCTGAAAACTGCTGCTTCCTGCTGAAATCAGGGCACTGAGATGTGTCTGAACACTAAACAATGAGCTCAAACTCACTCTAAAGCTGAGTGGAGCTGCAGAGTCAGCTCATGGTTCTCAACAGGTTCATTACTAGTAATTTAAATGTAGATCTAATAATATGTTAAATTTCAATCCTGCTTAGTCCTCAACAGGGAGCCACTGGTTTAAAATGGTGGATTTTCACCCTAAAATGTCCTCTGTATTCCTCCTCTCAGTGTGAACGTCTGGGCAGTAAACTGTTGTCCTCTGGGAGCTGGACAGACACAAGGGTCCTCTTGACCCTCCGCTGTCTATCTTAAATGCTTCATGCCTCCGTCTGCTGCGTGACTCTCATTTGTCTCCTTCCTCCCGGTATTCTTCTCTTTATGCTTTTCCTCATTTTTAATTTCCTGCAGTTCTTTTCATCATTGTCTTCTTCTCTTCCTGTCTTTCTCATTTTTTTCTGCTCTTCTCATTTCTATCCTTTAACTCTTTTGCTTTAGTTGTTGTGGTTACAGTGAGGCATTCTGGGTACTGTAGTTCTAGTGGTGATATCTGAACTTTGGAGGGACAAAGTTAGTTTATGTTGTGCTTATTTGTACTAGAAAGAAAATAATCTTTACCAATGTGTGTTGCTGAAGCTAGTGTGTATGCTGTTCTGGTCTTAATGCTCTGATTTGCACTGTTTGTGTCAGTCCTGAAAGTGTGTGTGTGTGTGTGTGTGTGTGTGTGGGGGTTAGTGCTCTCATCCTGATAAGCAGAGTAAAAGCAGGTTATCTGCTCCCAGCGGAGCAACCATTAAACCCACTCCACTTCCTCCTCCTCCTCCTCATTTACCATGAACCCTTTCAGCATAACAAAATGTCTGAATGTGTGTGTGTCTGCGTCTTCAGAGCTGCTGCCCACTCTGTCACCTGCCTTCCACTTGTTTCTGGTGAATATTAAAATATCTTCCACCCTTGGTTGACATAAAGAAGTACTAAGGAATTAAATATATTTACATATTTACAGCTACTTTTCCATGCAAAGACTTTATTCTTGACCATTTGTTGTTTGATGGGTAAAGAGACGGACAAATCATCCATACCTCATGTTTTTGTGTAGTTGTAATCAAACCTTGTAGACCATCATGTCCTAAAGGGATCAAACAACTGCAGAATATGATATTAGCTCAAGGATTAGCTCAAACACATTAGGGACAACGAAGCCTCCAACACGTTAAAATCACTCAGCGAGGACAAAGTTAATGAGAAGATGTGGTTAAAGTCCTACATCCTTTTATCTGAGCACAGCAGCCTTCAATTGGTTTGATAGTTCATTTACGTGACTGCAGTTGGTAAACAGACCTCTGTTTTCCAGACCCGTCTGGTTCATGGAAAGGTCAGGTTTTCCCGTTGACTTGTCCCTTTCTCTGTGAAGGTCACAGGTCCATTCTGGAAAACTGGCAGCAATGAGAAGACAGAAATGGCTTTTTTCTTTCTGTTTCCTCCGTCTATTTGTCAGTCTGGCAAATTAGAGCTTAACTTCATTACAATGACTCAGTCGGATTCCGACTCAGTCGGATTCCAACCCCCCCCTCCCCTTTCCTCCATCAATGTGTTGTTGTCGGTATCGAAAATTCCCAGGCTTCTGGACCGACAATCGGCCCATCTGTCGCTCTCATACACAGTGGCCATTCAGAAGTGGATACGAGAATATAATTGTGCAGTTTATCTGAGAATATCACATTTATCCTGGAGCCTTTTGGCTGCTGCGTGTGTCGGCCTTCGCTGTATGTGCAGACGGTTTGATGCGCAGGGAGGTTTGGTCAGTCATTTTGTGTTTTTGTTGTGAGCTCTTACTTCAGTTTTCTTGTTGTGTCGACACTGTGGTCACTTAGAAATGCAAACTTATTATTCACGTAGTGTTGTTTTATGCCTGAAAATGATCAATTAGGAATCATTTAGATTTTTAATCAAAAAAAGGCACCAGAGAGTTTCTGCTTATGTGTAAACACTGTGTAGAGGTGATCTTACTCGAATCTGACGCTCCTGACTCTTCAGCACATACTTCCCTCCGGAGATCGTTGTTAGACAAACATTACACCACAACATAACATAGACAAACGTTTATTGTACTTGCTTCTCAACTAAGCTTATGACAGATCAATTGTACATACAACTTTAAGCACCGTAATCTCCCAAGCATGTTCATGTCTTTGCTGCGTGTTTCATCAAACAAGTTTCTCAAGGTATGTCTGAACTCTGTAAGAAACCATGTGCCTCTACAGCTACACACAGAACCTTTTTCTTCTGTTGCGGTCCACACCTTTCTTGTAGTCAGTTCCTCTGCTCCAGCTACCGTGTCATGTCTGCACCCTTCAGTAGCTGAGCTGAACTCTCTTGCTTTCTTGTAGTTAGCTCCTCTGCTACAGCTACTGTGTCAAAGCCCTTCAGTAGCTGAGCTAAACTGCTTTGCTTTCTTTAACAAACCCTTAGCATCGCATTGTTTCCTTGAGCACTGGTCAACAAACCTAAAAGGTAAACTACAAAGAGAACCATCAAAGGCAAACTATCAAAGCCACATGATGTCACTTATGACATCATCAGTACACAGACACATAACAAACACACATTACATAAAACAATTACATTACCCACATTACATGAAACAATTACATTACACACAGACACACATTACATGCAACAAATAACTAAACTGTGGACCCTTGATTGACTCATACACTGATTTATGTGGTTTGAATCAACAGAGCAGTTAAAGTTGAGAAAAGAAATTCAGCAGCTTAATACATAGACTCCTGATGATAAAGTGAAGAAAAGCTTGTCAGCTGCACTGCCCATGTCACGAAGACAACTAGTGTCAAATAAAAACAAATATCTTCTAGAGCTCTGTGCACAGAGGCTTTGTTAAAGCAAATAAACACTTCCAAATAAAGCTCTCCTGGATTTCACCTTTAAAACCTGTAAACTTTGTTAATTTGCATTTTCCGCCAAATAAAACCCAGCAGGGCTGCGAACGGCAACTGGGTCTCTGTCTCATTCATTCGTGTCCTTCGCCCGTCTGTCTGTGCAGAGGGTGGAGAGGCTGTTTGTTTGAACAGCAGGAGAGCAGTCAGGCTGGGAGGCTGTTTTTGGCTGCAGGCTGCAGTTGCATAATTGCAGGAAAGCTCTGGGAGAATTTGAACTGAGAATTTTGGGGGGTTGAACCTAAAGGGACAGACACTGATTTGGTGATGACGTTTCTGTCACAGTGAACAGTCAGACTGGGTCCATGTGGTCTGTAATCCTGTTATCAGTGTTTATAACTTGTTGAAACATTTAATTCTGCGTGTAAACTTCCAGTCTGAACAAGGTTCAGTGGCAGCTAGAAGATGTGTCATCAAAGTATGAAAGGCTGATGAAGGGTGTGATAGAAATTCTTCTCTCTTCCTTAGTCAAGTGTTACTAAATCTTGGAAGAATTGTAGACAGAACTCAGCGTGATGAACCATCTCAGTTTAATACACGCTGGCATGGAGAAGTACACATGGATGTTGGTGTCTTCTGACTTGTATCTCTCAAACCCCTTCTATTTATAGTCAAACCCAAGAAAGGAACCACCCTCACAAAACATGACTGAAGAACCCAGGTGCACGCAGTTGGCAGTCATCATTCTTGTCCCTTTCTAGTTTATCTGACAATGTCAGTTGTGAACCAATAAAACCCTTTTATTGCACCTTCTTGTAGATATTGTGACCTCAAGACTCACTATCTACTACATTGTTTTGGGCCTTGTAACAACAAAGTGCCTCCTGTGATCTTGAGCAGTCCTCTAAACACAACTTGTGACTTCTTGACCTCTTCATTAAGCCTATCTTGGTTGACTGTTTGCTAATTATCTAACTATATGATTAAATTTACTATATTCCCCCACAAGGAACAGTAGAGACACACCAAGTCAGCCATGAACACATCAAGGGTCAAATGTTGCGTTGCCTCGTGCCGCTTATGACTGGGTGAAAGAAATGCCACCTGAATCCACGATTGCAGCCAACCTGTGCATAGCCTTTGTGCCTGAGAGGTGAAAGACGCGCTGCAACAAATCCATAAGTAATGTACAGTGTCTTTTTGATACTTTTACACACTGAAATCAAATGTCAATTGCCTAGCAACAGGGTTTCCAGAGCTAAAACCCCTTGAATATGGAGGTGAATGTTTTCTGACTCCCTGTGTCAAATATCTACCCCCCCAAAACTAATTTGCAGTAAAATGTCAGAAACTTAAAGAATTGGATTGTAGTACTGAGTGACTCCAAACAAACAGCTCTGTGTGTTTGCAGGTTCAGAAACGTCTGTTGCCCACACTGTCCCACTCTTTTAGTACAACTACTCACAAACGCACACTTCCAGCTCAGAGTAGTAAACACATTAGTAACTGGTGTTTACCTTGTAAAACCATCATCTGGAAACAGAATGAAATCACCCACACACTCAATCCACCATGTACATATGCTGTGGGGGGGAGTCACTGCAGTCTTTGGAGTAAATTCATTAGCCAGCAGTGCAGCATGAAGAGAAGGAGGCTGGACTTAAGTCAATGCTGATTCCTGCTGGGTGGCTAATGCTAGTTAGCAGCTGTCTGCAGACTTAAGTCTCTGTCTGTGAAGAGACTTTTTTTAATAGTGGATCTACATGTTCTACTTGCTTAAAGCACCTGGTGTTGATAGTTTCAAGCTGTATGACGTTTTTTAACATCCTTCGTGCTTCTGACATTTTAACATGCTTCATGAGCTTTGCAGGAGGTGCAAAACAAATTATTCTTAAAACTCTGCACAGGAAGTTCTGAAAATATTCAGGAAAAATGCCACAAAAAAGGAAATCACCATGAATCCTCCTCAAGCTTGACAAATGGACATCTCTCCTAGTTGGTTTTATTAGAAAAATGAATAAAATGGTACATAATAGTTGCTGTTCATAGAAGAACTTGGGTTCATCCTGAGTCCATTCAGCATTTCCACATGTCACGGCCCAGCTGGGTGTGGACATTTCTTCTCTGGTTACACATTACGAAACATGGCTGCATCAACCATTACATCATTTACACATCCATCATCTTAACATCTTATCCTGTTTAGGGTCGCGTTAGGGTTGGATAGGCTCTAGCCCATCATTGCAGGAGCCGGGGTCCACCCTGGACAGGTCTCCAGTCTGTCTCAGGGCCAAACCCATCCAGGCTTAGCAGCGAACAGTATATTATGAGGCCCCATATCTGTTTTCTTTCTCCTAGGACTGGGGTTGGGAACCCAGGCTCTGCAGCCCTGATTGTTCTGCCTTTCCCCTTCCTGCTGCTCCTCCAGCTTTTGATGGACTGAACACACCTGAGCCGGGTGATCAGCAATGGGTGGGACAGAGAAAGATAGTAAACAAGCAGGATTGGCATGGGTTCCCCACAACTGACGTGTTTTTTCAGATTCACACAGACTGAAACAACAGAAAAAGGCAATACTGAGGAGTATGAACCAAAGTGTAGACCTGGAAGCTGTTAGAAGATGGTGAAACAAGCAATACAATAAGAACAAATGCCAAAAACGAGGTTTAGGTTTACTACCTTGTTGTGCAGCTCGAGGTAAATGGAATGATTTCACACACACACACAAAGAAAGAGCTGTCCTCGGAAAACTGGACATCTTCAACTGTTACACAACATTTGCTGCTTTCTCATCTTGTCTCATTCTTTTCTTCCTGTCATCAGTCCCCCTGGTTTTCTCTCTCTCTGTCCAGTGTTACTACAGAGCTTCTGTCAGTGTCAGACACTGCTCTGTTCTGCCTCACTGTGTGTGTGTGTGTGTGTGTGTGTGTGAGAGAGTCTTGTGCTGCAGCACTTTAGTGTTATGAAACAGGAGTGGAATTTATAGGCTGCCATAAGGTAACTGTGTGTGTGTGTGTGTGTCCCAGGCTGTCCTAGTGGGGTCCCAGGCTGATGCAACACAATGACATCTCCATTTCCTGGTGGAACAAAGGATGGTGTGTGAGTCCTTGAGTGTTAATGACTGAGGACACAGACAGACACACTGAGCACGCAGGACCCTCATTGATAATTAATAGCTGGTGTGCTGCTGCTTGATAAATGAAATGTTTGGTTTGAGGCTTCCAGATGTGGTCAGACTGCACATCTGGTGTGTGTGTGTGTGTGTGTGTGTTAAGTACTAAGTGCCTCCTAAGCTCCGTCTACATGATGGAGCATATATTGGCTTTGCACTTCAAACAGTAAAGATCTTAAGAGAAACAGGATGTTAGACTTAAATAAATGCACGCATGCACGCACACACAAGCAAATGACTAATTCATGGTAAACTTATCAAATATAGATCCACTAAATGTAATGCGAAACAACTCAAATTTTATGTGGTGCAGCCTTTCCTGGACCAGTAATGAAATTAATCCATTTTGGACTAGAGATGCGTCCTCATGCAGGTAAATGCTTCTCATCCTGTGTGAACCTGGACGTAAAGGAACGGTATGAAGAAGCAGAGCAGGGTCTGATGTCACATTGAATGTCACATTTTTCCTAAGGTTGCTGATGGCCTAGATGCCCAGCTACATGCACCGTGTGTCATCGCTTAATTCAGAGTGGCTGTAAATATTCTGGGCATATGCTCTTCTGCTTTTCTGATGGGCCAGAACAGTTTGGCTCTCGCTGTTGTTAGAGCCGCCTTGTCTTGGGCTTTCAGCAATGCTCATAACTAATTCTGTTTATTCCAAGTTTGCGTATTTTCTGTATGTTGCATACTGTTGCAGTATGTTGTTCCTTAAACATGTTCCCATCAGTCTGCTCAAAGCAGTTGTGCAGAGCAGAGAGGGCTCCTGCAGGCCAGGCTTTCACCTGCTTCAGAACTGGTTTCGAGCATCTGATCAATGGTGCGAATGCTAGAATTAGCATATCAGAGATTTGGTCTGAGCAGCTGAGGAGGGGACGGGGCTCCACCTGGTATGTACCAGAGTTGTTTGCGTGAACCGGATCCATAATTGATGAGGACAAAACTGAAAACAAACTCTGCTGAGCTAAAATCGTAAGGTCCAGTTACTAACAGTCATATTCATGTTTCTCAAGAATATTTAAAAAAAACCTTTTGAACATTACCTGAAGTTATTTTACCTTCATATTCCTGTGTAGACAGTATTTTTACAGGTCGTGTTTGTGTGCCTCCATAGTTCAGGTTTAATTAAGCTGGTTTTGTATTCGACTTTAGTATGTTTGTCATCATTTTTGTCCACCTTTTGTGTTTGTGGATATAAGGAAGTGACTGTTCTCAGCCCAGTGCTTTCAGGATTATCTGTTTCTTTATCTTTGGTTTCACTTTCTGAATCTCTGCTCTGAAGAAAACAACTCGCCTGACTGAGCAAATGCGATCACATGACTTATTGATGGCAAGCAGCTGCTCAGAGGAGTAGCCTGGTTCAGTATGGGTTTACTTACACTTTTTGGGCTGGTTTGTTATGGATCGGGTCAGTTTGAAGCTGTGAGATGAGACAAAGTAAAGGATAGGGAGGCGCCTGAAAAGCTTCCTGTGAAAATCAAAGGGGCAGAAACACAAAAGCGCAGCAAACACTCAGTGTGTGTCTGTGCGTGCACACTACAGCTGACCTTGAAGCCATTCTGAGGATCAGCAGCAGGGTGGGTCCAGGCCTTTAGACAACCTCCATATTATCCAGTACTGATTCTTTAACTGGTTAAACTGTCTGTTTTGCTTGTTATTCATTCCTAAAAACAGCTTGTTGTGATTCCAGATAAAACAGTTGTTATTGAATTTGTTTCATATCAAAAATTTGAAATAGGTTAAAGATAATAATAATATATTATTTCTAGGGCTGGAGAGGAATCTTGGACTATTTAGTTTTTAATATCAGCATCTAAAACAGTGTTTAGTGTTTATGAAGCACAGACATTCTACATGTGGACACACTGGGAGCAGAGCATCGGGTTCAGATAAAGATAAAAAATGGTGTTCAGGAGTCATGACAGACCTAAATGTTTCTGAACCAGGACCTTTATTGTTATAGTGTCTCTCCCACTTTTGATCAACATTTGGTTAAATAAAGGTAGAGATGTTTTGACTTTTTCCAAGACTCAATACAGTTTTATAGTTTAGTACTCCCAGATGCAAGTTCTAAATAGTACTAGTTTAGTGCTTGCATCCGGGAGTACTCCAAGTACTATTCTACTACCAATACTAATATGGCGGCGACTGGTGTTTATAGAACAGAGCAGCTTTCTCTGAAAATAAGTAAAAGAAAAGGAATAAAGTTGAACAAAGCACAGATTTAGAGTGAGATACTGGATGGAGAAGCGTGAACGATATGGACTGTAGTCTCCAGAGGATTATGAAGGTAAAATTACTTTGGAAAACAAGAACTTCATTATAGTTGTTGCTGAGTTCAGTAACAAATTATATAACAACATATAATAACATTATATTGTCCTTATCAATTATATCAGATGTATCAGATGTTTTTATGAGTACAAGTACACAAAGGCAGGATAGCACCTGATGCCTAATACTGGTATTAGGACCTCCCTTAATAGCAGTATTAGATAAGACTACAGGACTCTTGATTTGGATCTGGACCAAAGACAGACTTGATGAAACATGATGTTGTTGCTGAAACAACTTGATGTTGTTTACTGGACAGTAAACAACAGTGATAACAAATTCACTTATTAAAGTGTAAAGGACTAAAACAACTTTAAAACTGTCAAACTGAACTTCAAAATTCAAGTGTGAAGGTGGACTTTGCACGTGTCCCCAGGAGGGGGTTGACCCCCTCTGCAAGACTCATTAGAGCGTGACTTCCCAGAGTGCACTGGGAGGTGAGAGGCAGAGGTCGACGAGCTGTTGAGTGCAGGATAATTCTGTCAGAACACACACAGTTTTACAGTGATAGTGAGTTACACATGGTACAGTGTACGTGCCAATTCCAGTTATAAAAAAGTTTTTGCATGATTATTCTCTTGCTGGGGCGGCCATGTTGGACGTCCTGGAGCAGGAGTTAAACAGCAGCAGAAAGAGGATGTGGTGACAGTGCGACAATATGCCTGTATTCGGCCTCTCACTCTCTCTCTCCGTCTGTTTCAGTCACTCGTCTGCTCGCTGGCCCTTCCCTTTTTCTTTCTGCCAGCTCTGGGTGTGATCTCATCCACTACGACTGCTGACACATTCCTTTACTCTCAGCCCTTTATTCCCTGTATGTGTGAGTGTGTGTGTGTGTGTGTGTGTGTGTGTGTGCGCCCCCTCTCACATGATAAAACAGAAAGGCCCCGGAAAACCCAGTGAATGGTTTTATCTCATCCGGCTAAAGATCTGGACAGTGTGTTTAGTGGGCACAGACCATCAGCACATAAAGTGTGGAAAGGATTTTATGTCCACTGTTTCTTTAACAAACCTCCTTTTAAAAGTTTGTATTGCAGTATTGTTTAAGTCAGCAATTTTTACTGTGGGCGACAACCCAGAGTCAGTGTTTTTTTTTTTTTTTTTTTTTTTTTAAGCCTTTGTATGTTTACATATTGCTAAAGAAGGAATGGCAACTATGCTGAACTATCTATCTGCTGTGGTGTATCCGCTAATGTACAGAAAACCCACTGGGTTATTCTGGTACTGAAGATTTTCAGGCAAGTTTTGTAGTTACAAGCGATGTCTATTGCTTGTTGTTAGCTGATTGATTATATTTTAATCTGCAGATCTAAACATTCATGCACCATGTCTCTCCTTTGATATTTGAGTTCCTTATTTCACACAAAAATTATCTAGAATCTTTGCTTCAACATCACATCTTTATTGTAACTTGAAATGATAAACAACTCCGATTCATTAAAATATAAGAACATCCCTCAGACGGTGACAGTCTGCCTTAATCCACTCATAACAGAAATTTTTACTTTATAAAGGAATCTGGCTTTTAATCGACACGCCTCATAGATGCGTTGCACTGTCGCATCCTCCAACTCTGTACTTGTTCGTTCTGTTGATGCAGCTGTGGATTGTTTTTCCAGGCTCTGCCTCAGTGTTTGTCCTTTGACAGGAGGAGACTGCCAGAGCTTAGTCACCAGCAGAAAGCTGTAGGGCTTCAATCTGCTGCAGCTGTACGTTGTCATTTGGAGAAACAGTAAAGGCGCAATGGTTAGAAGACTATCAAAATAATGACTGAATTACGTCTAACTGCAAAAGTCACAGTGATCATGACTTGCAGTTTTCTGTCATGTTACCATCAGTCTGCAGTGATGTTTTTATTCTGTAGTCTTTTTGTTGCAGAAAACTGAGTTTGTGTGAATCACCTAATGACCTTAATGATATTTATTTGCATTCCCTGATGAATATCAGGTCGCTTCTACTTTGTTATTTTTTTGAGTTGCTGTCAGTGTCACTCAATCATCCAGTAGAAATTTCACAATAAAAGCTGCTTAAGGATTCTGTTATTAAAGTTACTGGATGACTTTTAATGTGAAATCTCTGCACAGGAAGTCACTGAAAGTTGTTTGATCTAGTAGAAATGTACTATCTAAAACAAATGTCTTATGCAGTGAGTAACAGTACTGAAAATGTTTGCTAAAATAAAGAACTAATGCATTACAAAAAATAAGTAATTTAATTTAATAAATTTAATAAAAAGTAATTTCAAGTAATCCTCTGAGTAAAATGAATGTACTAAAGTAAAGTGAGTAAATTACTAATTCAAGGCTCCTCCATAGCAGCAAAAGTGCACTAAACTGAGCTGTTATCTGCAACATGTCTCAAATCTTTTTTCAAAAGAAAAAGTGATGCTCAAATGTGAGGAGACAGACGGTGAAAAGAACAGACTGGAGTTTTTGCTTGTTTGTGTTTTTGGTCCGCTGCCTCATCGATCAATCGATCTGTTCAACCACTGGAACCACTACTGAGTTGGTGGTTAACCTTCTGTGATAACCTAATTAAAGCAATAGAGACACTGACTGTCCCGCTGACCTTTTACCACTGGCATGACATTTTAGATCTTTGCTCTGTAGTGAGACAGTGGGGGGGGGAGGGGGATGACAAAACATTTGAACAGGAAGTGCCTAAAGCCTTTTGTCTCTGGTTCATGTCTGTCCTGGTTTGTTAGGACAAAGACAATCACTCTCAGAAGACAGGGCTCAGTTCAGACTGGAGTGGCAGGGATTCTGACACTGCTCTTAATGGTCAGAGGGTGAAAAGCTCTGGGTCTGCACACGTTGCCCTTTTCCCAATTGTTGACTGATGCCTCACTAATGTTTGTTGATGAGACTGACAGGACTGTACAGTAAAACAGTGTTGTTGTTGTTGTTGTTGTGTAGCATCATCGATTTTTGCCTAACTAGTGGTTCACAATTGGTGTTTGTTTTCTTTTACACCATCTTTCTGTACCACATATAGTGAGGTCCATATATATTTGGAGAGTGATACTGTTTTCATTTATATCTACACATTCAACATAAAAGTGCTTAAAGTGTAGACTGTAGGATTTAAAGCCATTCTTATCCATACACCACAAGAATTTGTGACTTATAAATATTTGGACATTTGCCTGTAGGGATCTCTCGATACCACTTTTTCCTAGATAGAATACATTTGAGTTTACATTTGAGTACATGCAGATAAAAGTACTGATATAGTACTGAGATTTAGTACTGAGTACTAAACAGTTTTGCTTTCAAAATGAGTCCTGGACAGTAACATCCTCATTAGTGCAGTTAAACAAATCCTGCATGAAAAACTACTGCATGAGCTCAGGGACACCACAGAAAATAACTGGAGCAGACAACAGAAGGGTTTTTCCGATTGAGTAAAATGGAGTACACACTGAACTTCACTACACCTACTAAGATTTGTCGGTGTGAATCTTCACCAGGGTAAAACTGCATTAGAGATTAAAGGGTTTGCTGACTGTATTTCATCTGATCCATTAAAATGTCCATCTAGGGGAATGTCCTGACTTGAACTCAAGCAGCAAAGCTTGAACAAGCAGAAATGCTTTCATGACAGAAACTTGAACAAACTGAAAACCAACATCTGCACTGCGACACAGAAGAAACAGTTCCTGATGTTTCTTCTGTCTGCTCCTTTCTCCTCCTGTCAGACCTGAGCTGAGACTCAGCTGAGATCGCCGCGTTGCTGATGTGGAGACTGTTTGATGATGTCAGGTCAGATCGGTGGTGCAGCCCAACATGGATGGCTCTATGTGGCCTACATACCACTGCAGAGAGGAGTGCAATGGATGATCTCCTCAGCCAACACGCACTCACATGCTCTCTCTCTCTCGCTCTCTCTCGCTCTCTCTCGCTCTCTCTCGCTCTCTCTCGCTCTCTCTCGCTCTCTCTCGCTCTCTCTCGCTCTCTCTCGCTCTCTCTCGCTCTCTCTCGCTCTCTCTCTCGTTCTCTTTCGTTCTCTCTCTCGTTCTCTCTCTTTCGTTCTCTCTCTCTCTCTCTCTCTGGCTCTCTCTCGTTTTCTCTCGCTCTCTCTCGTTCTCTCAGTTCACTCTGTTCGTATTATCTGAATGTGACATTTCGGAAGTATGGAAGTTTTTTCCTGAATAAGTTTTGGGAGTTTGCATGTGAGACCAGTGTGTGTAGGTGTGAACTGTGTGTGTAACGCTCCAGTAAAACTGCGTCCTGTTGTAAAAGCAGAATTTGGTGTGAGAGCCTTTGCTGCAGAGCGGCAGAGACGTGCAGCACAGGTGGCTGGTCCTGCGTGGGAGTTTGAATGTTGTTCGGGACTCGGGTCTCTGTTGCCATGGTGAACAATTAATACTTGAATTGCAAAAATGTTAAGACTGCTAAAAATACAGAGCATTGAAGACATGTGCAGGCTGATATTCATCTGACAGAACAGCATCGCTGCTGCTGTAAATTTGCAGTTGCTGGAGCTATAAAGTTATCTTGTCTGTGCCAGAATTATTTTGAAAGGAAAACTGTCCTAACGATCGAGTACTTCTACGGTATTTAGTGTTTTGCTTTGCACAACGTGGTTTTAGTTTTAATAACTCGAAGGTGGACAATGTTGCAGGAGGACCTCTGCAGTTCAAGCAGGGAATGGAAACATGTTCAGAATCTTTTAACAGGGTTTTCTTTCGTCACGTGCTGTAGGTTTCCTATGATTTGCAGAAATCTCCTGCTCTCCTCCAGATGTTTGTGCTTCATGTCCATTCTGTTTTCTGTTGCAGTGTGTCTTCAGCTCTTCGGTTTGAACAGAGTCTGTAATTTGGCTTCAGTGTCCGTGAAGTTTTCGGTTTCTCTGCGAAGCTCCAGCCGAGAGTCTTTGTGGCGCTGTCTGCAGCTTGACAAGTGGGCTATGGCACAATACACGCTGCTCCGGCTGTAACCATGGAGATCGGTGGTTCTGACTTGATAATGTCTGTCTTTCATTGTAAACTCGGAGAGAAAAGAACAGATAAAACACAAATAACACAAAACACAAATAGCCCAAATAACAGAATCTTTTTGAGAGAGAAAAAATGCAAATGTTCTCAATAATAATAATAATAATAATGAGTAATATTTACCAAGACACGTCTTCTTGTTGTTATTAAGTTTAAAGCAGCAAAATGTTTTTAGCGTGGTTTAGATCAGTGATCCAAACTGAGAAGCTGCTCTGTTTGTTGTTTTACTAAGGAATCTTCTGCACATGTAAAGACTCAGATTCACAAATGAACAAACCCCATTTTCAGAAGAGTTGGGATGGTGGGGGAAATGTAACTTGCAATCAAAAACAGTCTAATCTGGCATCTTAAAAAAAAGAAAAAAATGGACTGCACCAAGAAAATCAAGGAGAACTAGACAGTGTTTATCAGACACAAAGAGAAAGAGGGGCTTTAATAGGAGCTGATTGTAGTGGAGAATGCTGGGAGGTGGAAGGAGGATGTGGGCGAGAGACAGAGTAAAAGAAGGATCCATCTGTGGCTGTTAAGATGCTCAGGGAGAAATAAAATATGCGCCGAAATGAAATGTGAACACTTGGGGAAATGTATTTCTGTCCCTTGTCTTTTCCGCAGCCATAACATGGGATTATAGCACAGTTTCTGAACACTAGAGGTCTGTGAAATAAGACTGGAAACATGAATTGATTGTCACAGTAATGATGTCAGCTGTGACCTGTTTGATTGTGTAGGTTACAGTGCAGTCATTGTCTTAATTCTGTCTTAATTTTACTTGATCTGTCTTCAGCCTTTGACACTGTGAACCATTAGATCCTCTTGTCCACACTCTCTAACTTAGGCATCTCTTGATCAGCTCTAGACTGGCTTCGTTCCTACCTAACGGGGCGAACCTTCAAGGTATCCTGGCGGGGGCATCTTTCTCACTCTCAATATACTGCATTCCTGGGTTCCGTCATTCACTCAATATGGTCTTTCCTATCACTGCTACGCTGATGAATCACAGCTCTTCCTGTCCTTTCCACCGGACGGCTCCACTGTTTCATCGCACATTTCTGCCTGTCTCTAAATACTGGATGAGAGAGAGACATCTTCAACTCAACGTCTCCAAGACCTAAGTCTTTGTCTTCCCAGCAAGACCTTCGACGCAACAAAACATCAGCATCAACATTGGATATACAGTGATTGTCCCCACTAAGTCGGCCAAAAATCTGGGGGTCATCAACAAAAACTGAGCTTTAAGGACCACATCTCCTCAGTCTCTAGGCCGTGCAGATTTGCCCTCTACAACATCAGGAAGATCAGACCCTACATCACGGAATATACAACCCAACTCTTTGTACAGGCGCCGCTTTGTTGACGGGGTTACTGATATCCACGATCAAACCCTTGCAGATAATCCGAAACACAGCAGTTCACCTCATTTTTAATCAGCCAGTGTGCCATGACTGGTGGCGACTCATGTCATACCACTCTTTAGATCTCTACACTGGCTTCCTGTAGCTGCTCGCATCTAAGTCTACAATCTTTCCCGTCCACTGCGGTCTGCTAACTAACGACGTCTGGTGGTCCCAGCACCGCATAGAAGACACCAAGCAAATTTTTTGGCGAAATGATCTCAAGATGGTGGAACGAGCTACCAAACTCTGCACGCTCAACAGATTCTCCCAATATTCAAAAAACTGCTGAAAACAAACTCTTCTGCATCTTCCTATGCACTTAAATCTATATTTAAAAAAATAAAAACTTCCTTTCTGCTCTTTCTCGCTCTTGCATCTCGTGAGATATGAACAATTTTCTGATAGGACTTCTCTTTGATGTTTTCTCCTTGACTTAGATTTTTGCTGCCTTGTACCTCACTTGTAAGGCGCTTTGGATGAAAGCATCTGCTAATTGTAAATGTCATTGAACAGTCCTGAATGACTTTTTCTCTCCTTACATTCTTTTTTTCCTAGATTCTCAATGTCTCATCTTGTCCTCTCTCCATTTTTCACAACGTTCTTAATCTTTAATTGATATGTTAAGTGACTTAATAGATTAGATAATTAATTTAACTCTGCATCTAAAAACATGTCAGTTTGTTCAGATGTGACAACATTGATAGACACACACCTTAAAACATTGTGTGCCTATAGCTTGTCCACTGTGAACATGTGCAGTAACTCTCAGCTCATCTCACTGTCCTGCACTGACACACTTTCTAGAAACTCCGTGCATGTTGTCATGACTCCCTTGCTGGTGTGTGTGTGTGTGTGTGTGTGTGTGTGTGTGTGTGTCTGAGCTTTATAGCTTCTGCATGAGTGCACATTGTGTTTCCTTCACTCTGGCAACGCACGCACCCAAGCTTCCCATCGGTGGCGACGTATTTTTAGCGTAGCAACACGAGCAGCTCCAGCCTGACTGGTTGTTGAGCTGAGTGGGTGGCAACGCACACATACACAAAGTATATCAGTGTATACCTCTGCATCAGAAAAACAGTTTTTGCTCTGCAGACTTGAGTTAACTTCAGAAGGAGGGAACATGGGGACAGTTTGTGTTAACAAACAGGAAACTTTTTGTGTCGAACCAACAGACCCTCAGATCTGTCACTGATTGGCTCCTGCTGCTCAACGACAAATTAATTTATGAATTCTGTTTCCACCACAGTTCTGCAGCTACTAATTTAAAGATATAAACTCATGATTTTCCTCCATTGGCTGAATCATGAGAAAAGTCCTTCAGTGTCCACATGTGACAAAAGGTGACGTTATCAGTCCACAGCATAACCATTTTAAAACAAGAAAAGCTGAAAGCGCATCAAAGGTTTCTAATGTTTGCTGACTGCATTAAAGAGTAAAATTACATGGCTCCACGATTGATTGATTGATTTATTGGATATTATTTGAATGTGTCCAGTCTTTGGTACTTATAAAACATCTGAGTTTCCTATTGTCAAAAATACAAATGTATCAAGCAGAAAATTCTCAAACTGAGACACAGTAAATGTTTTTGGTGAAAAAAATAATTAAAACATGAATAAGTACACTAAAAAGTAATGAGCAGCTCAAATTTTCAGTTTAAATTGGTCTATTAATTCACAAATTCAATGTAAAAATAAAAGGAGATCCCCACATACTCTCAGAGTACTAACCCCTGTATTTGTTAAAAGGTTATGTGTAATGAAATGTCTCATGGGAAGGGGGACCTGTTGTTAAATGGGAGCAGTCGCTGTCGGTCAGTCAGTCTGTGGGGGTTTGTGTTGAGTCATGGGCCATCTGCTGTCAGGCTCATTGTGCTGAGTCGCTGCTCTCTGTTTACCTGCTCAGTTTGTTGGTCCTCGCTCAGTGACAGTGAACACACGTCTGCATTTTCAAATTCGGTCAATAAACAGTTTGACACAAGCTGCTGATGCTGCTGCTGCAGGGCAAAAAAGCTACTGGTTAAACTAATTAACTGCTAATAGACCCAACATAATAATCCAATGGTCAGAGTGTGTTTTAAAAAGTACCATATTCACAAAGTTTTAGAAGTAAAAGTTGGTTTAAATTATCAGAAAATAAAGATCTGTGGCTTTCGGCTTGTCCCTTCAAGGGTCGACAAAGCATAAGGTGTTCTGCACGTTGGTCTAGCATGTGTTTTTATGCCCATTTGGTCAGGGTGAGGAAAACAGTTGTGTTGAAATAATCTTTTCCAGTTTCCCCACAGCAGAGAATCTGAGGTTGTTAACTTGGACCAGAATTTTTTTTTTCACTATGTTTACACATTTTATTCTGTAATTTATAAACTACTCAGTAATCAATTATTGAAATGATCACTGCAGCCCTGATTTTTAAAGTTCACTATAGCATGTAATAGTAATTTTTAAAGTACTATTACTACAGTAATCAGTTAGACTAAATTATCTGTGTGTGTTGTAGTGGCGTGTTGTGGCCAGAGGGGGGGACTCTTCTCTCACATTACAGATGAACTTGATGCAGATTAGAAAGTGGCTTTGCAGCTGATCAGAGAGAGAGATGGTCAGATGTCACAGCAGGCTGCTGCTCTCCTAGTTTCCTCAGTGAGGAGCTGTTTGCCTTTCTAATGGAGTCTAATGTTCTATCATCTGTTAGTGTGCATGTTAATATCCTCATACAACAAAGCATACAGGGTCAGTATGTGAATTTGTCTCTTTCGGTTTTCTTTGTTTAGTGACTCATTTTGGTAGTTTTTGTTTTTGAAAACAGTGACACCCCCACCCCCTAGGATCATCTGACCCCCTGGTTTGTCTCCAACTGTCTGTATCATTGTTGTCAAACTCAAACTCACGGCCTTCTCTCCTTGCAGGACATTTAAATGCGCATTTTGTTGACTGTGAGAAGGATTCCTCCCTGTTTGTGTGCCCATGGCAAAGTTCAGATTTTCAGTTTCAGCATCCTCCACTAACTCAGCCTCTGTCTTCTCCATTTTGGTCTCTGCAGGTTTTGAAGAAGCCTCCCAGCCTGCCAGTCAGACCCGGTTTCAGTGTGTGAGTGGGAGTGTGTCAGAGGGTCCCTTCGTCAACAGCAGCAACAGGTGGAAGGAGGAGGGGGCGGGGGTGGAGACGCATCGAGTTCGAGATGACGTCTGTAGCGGCCGAGTACGAACACATGGAGATCCAGCAGCAGTACAGTGATGGCGTCAACAACCGCTGGGATGCCGATGACTGGGACAATGAGAACAGCTCTGCACGTCTGTTCGAGCGCTCGCGCATCAAAGCTCTCGCAGGTAGGACGAATGGATGGATGTGATTGGAGTGATTCCTAGGAGTTGACAAGCATTGATCCTCTGTCTTTGTTTTTTCGTGGTTATTTATGTCATATATTGAAGTTACCACATTTGTGTTAAAAAATGAAAAACATTTGAATTGTATCTAAACATAACAAATTAGTTAGTTCAGCTGAGTAGTTGACGTATCAATGAACTAAAATAGTGATTCACATGATTTAAGTCTGGGTTAGTTGAAGCCCGTTTGAAAAAGAGAAAATCAGATCTGCGGTGTTTCACTCAGAGCTCGGTTCTTGGCTTTGGCTCAGCCCCGTGTGTTTTTGTCGTTAATCAGTGGGAGCCTGAGGGTTTCATAAGATGTGGGGTCGCAGAGTTTGTGTCAACACAGAGAACAATGCAGCCGATCAAAGCCCAAGTTGCAACATGAAAACTTTGACATATTTTTCCTCAGAAGATGTGACCGAGAGGGGAAAATGGAAACTTTGAGTCACCTGAGTCCAGGCTGCATCGTCGCTCATTAATGAGCTTCAGGCTACACGCGCACACCCATGTGTCATGTCATGGCAGCATGTGGCTGCTGTGACCTTTGACCCCTTCCATTGGTTTTAATTGTATTCAACACTCTCAGGTTTGTGTTTGATTTCAAACACAACCACCCCCCCAAAAAGCAGCTTTTCATGTCACCTTTATTTAAAAAAAAAAAAAAAAAAAATCGTTTCAGGCTGTAATAATCAGAAGCTAAATCAATGTAATAAAAATCAAATGTTTTTATTTTAATGCGCATCAAATATCTCCTTTTGTTCTTTGTTAGAAATAGAAATTATGCTTTTTGTCACAATTCTCCTGCTAACATAGTGCTAATTTTAGCATTGAATAATAATAATTATAAATAATAATAATAAATAATTGTTGCTCACATGCATTGATGGGGGGGGGGGGGGTGTGTGTGTGTTAGTTACAGTAACTCTACCTCTTTGTCCGCCTGCTGTTTTTACCCTGATGGCCGACTGCTTCAGTACCCTCGCACTTTACTAAATAATTCACACCAGTGTTAAATATGCAGGAGAAGGCTGATGGTGTGTGTGTGTGTGTGTGTGTGTGTGTGTGTGTGTATACAAAGTACATTTCTATTTTAAACATGGTAAAGTGTTTTTCTAGCTGGCAAATGTTCACCTGCTGAGGGAAAGGATCAGAATTATAAAAATATTGAAAGTATTGAATTTTTTTTTCTAAATTTGTTTTATGAAAATATAACAATTGGTATAATAATTATTAATAATAAAATATTATATACATAAAATATAATAATTGGTCAATAAACAATATTTTTATATTTTATTATTATTTATTTTATTTTAAACCTTATTTTACTTTATTTTATTTACTTACTTTACTTTTTAGTAAAAAGTAACATCAGGGGCGGCAGTGGCTCAGTTGGTAGTGGTCGCCTACCGACCATAGGGTTGGCAGTTTGTGTTCCAGACAAAGTGCTGAAGTGTCGCTGGGCAAAACACTGAACCCCCAACAGCCTATCCCAATCCCCAGCTGTGCAGTGCTTGTCCCAAGCCCGGTAGAAATTGGGGAGGGTTGCGTCATCCAGGGCATTCAGCATAAAAACTGTGCCAAATCAACATGCGGACAAATGATCCACTGTTGCGACCCTGAACTCACGGGATAAACCGAAAGGACAACAAAAAAAAAAAAAAAAAAAGAAAATGTAAAAAGCAACATCAAATATTAAAACTGAGAATTTTTTTAAGCATTTACATTTTAAAGAGTATCACCACTATGTTTGAAACAGGGTTGCAGTTCTAGCTTTATATTTCCTGTCTAACGAATAACATGCATATTTGACCACTAATACAAATATTTAATTAAAACATATTTATTAGTTGTAAAATATGTGTGTTATTTTTTTAAATATCATTAAAGACTAATTTACATCAGTAAAATTATATCAAACCTTTGGACAGTAACTTTCATCTGTGCCATGGAGTGCTCCTCAAACTACAGTAAATTATTTAAAGTCGGAGAAAGTAAAAATGAAAAATCCATGAGTCCACTTGAAAAAGCAGGTCTTGAGGTGAAAGGATTTGACAGACGTTTCCTTTTCAGTCTGTTGTAGTTCATTGACCTAAAGTAAAGACTGGGTGTGTAGAGACCGTCACTGTTATATCAAAGTAAAAGCATCATCAATATTTTTTCTGCATTGTCTTTAAACCTTTGTTATGGGACGTTTCACACTGAGCATTTATCTTTTGTTAATACTTAACATTCCTGTCTGGAAGCTGCAGCAGAACAACCAGCGTGCCACAAAAAGGAATGTTTTTTTATGTTAATTATTATTTTTAAATGTGGCCGTCTGCCGTAGACTGAATGACCGATTCTCCTCCTCCTCCTCTTGTCTTCCTGATGATGCTGAGCTCAGCAGGCTGGGGTACATGTGGGGTGAGGACATTAAATTAGTGCTGTATTTGATGTAGGATGTGTGTCCATGTCCTTGTCCTCACTGCTTTGATTACAAATGGTTCTCTTCTTTGCTTTTAATGAGCCAAACTCCCCATTGCTAATGTTCTCAAAACTCTTTTCTCTGGGCAGAGGCCACCACTGATCTGCAGGGTGCAGAAATGAAAGCAACCACTGCACTCTGAAAAACAAACATGTGAAATAAAACAAAGTATCTTTCGGTGTAAAATATAAGCTTCTTTGAAATGGTAATGCTGAACCTGTTAGTCACTCTCTATCTCAGCACTACGATGAGATGTGGTTTCAGTAGTATTTCAACTCTACTACTAGCAGCTAGTAGTACTAGCTAGTAGTACTAGCTGCTAGTCGAAAAAAGGTCAGAATTAGCAACACTGTTATGAAGTGATTAGGCAGATCTGTCCGAAAACTGACTAACACTTTGTGCTTCCAGCTTTTACTGTCTGAGGATTTGCTGCTTTATTTGAGTTTGACTTATATTTATTTATTTGTTCAATAATACACAACAGAGATTCTCAGCTCGTCCATCTCTTCATTAGTTCACCTGCACTGACACTGCGGCTTCTGAAAACTGATGCTGAACATTGTGTGTGTGTGTGTGTGTGTGTGTGTGTGTGTGTGTGACTGAAGTCGTGTGTTAGACCTCCATATGATATCCTGGGAAACACAAAACCACCAGTCACCCTGGAAATGCAGGCAGATCTACTTGCAGTGCAGTGAAGGCAGAGACAGAAGAAGAGTGTGTTCTTCCTCTGCAGAGTGTTTGTTTGCTATATTCACCTCTTTCACTAATTAAACATTGCGCCTGTAGCTTCCTGTATATTAAGTCACTATTCTTATTTTCTTCTAAGTCAGTGAAACAGGATTCATACTTGGCCTCGTGAGTGAAGAATCAGTCCTGATGTTTGTCCACACATCAGGACCTTGGCTGCAGCCCTGAGGCGTTTCTGGTAAATTTCTGTGAGCAGCTCAGAATAACCACTGAGAGCTCCTCAGGGCAGGAAGACAAAGGCCACAGGTTTGTCCCTAAGGGGGCAGATAGTCAAAGCTCAGAGCACGTCTGGTACCGACCCAAATGTGTCCCGTCTGGTCAGTGACAGTACTCAGAGGTTAGAAGGAGCTTTTGATCTTAAGTGGACCTAAAGAAGGTACTTTGTTAAATGATAAAGTATATTTTGAGCTGGAACCTGCTGCAACAGTCTCTTTGAGGACAGGTCTTTAACATGTGAAGAGGACCGTGCCGGAGGCTGTAAATGTGTTTTATATGCATAGTGTATGTGCTTTAGGCCTTTTAATAAGTATTTATGAAGTTTTTGTAAAGGGAGCGTATTGATATGACTGTGGACTGAAGCTTTAAACTGACGATGGATTTACTCAACGGCTTCATAATTAGAACCAGGAACAGTCAAGATCCCCCACAGACAAGCACGAACGTATATGTGTCTCTTCCTGTTCAGATGGAGGAATGCTGGGAATGTTGGTTTGTCTGTTTTCTTTAATGTGTTGGTGAATGTGTGAGGTTTTTAAAACAAAGTTCAACTAAAGACATCTTTGTCTTTTTTTTTTTTTTTTTTTACTGTTTCTCCTCTGTCATTCTGTTCCATTCCTCATTGATTTCTCATATTCCTTAATGCTCATCCTTATTTTCTGTTTCTTTTGTTTTTTGCATTAAGACTAATTTGTTGTGACCCACACTAGGAAAACTCAAATTTGAGTTGCCAAAGTAAAAGACATAAAGGAAAATAATCCACAGCTACTCAGATAATCATTATTCTCTCTCATTATGTCGATGTTGACTTTGTTTTGGTCTGTTCATTGTTATTTGTGGTCCTTTGTGTACAGAGATTTCTCTGAATGTCACAATAATATTTGGAACAGTAGATGATAAAATCTGTTGCAATTTTACATTGAGAAATGGTTGCTGAACATTTGCTCTTTCACAGAGTGATGAACCTCATCCTTGGTCTTGACAGACTCAGATTCGCTGAGCTGCTCTTTTTATACAAAATTTTGACCTGTTGCCAATTAACCTCATTTGTTCTATGTTAAGTTTCAGTGTTCCACCAGGTGTTTTTTGGCATCACACAACGACTTTACAGGCTTTTGTTGCCGCTGTCCCAACTGTTTTTGATGTATCTTACTGCACCATTTTTCAAAACACAAATATCTCAATTATAACACTTGTGTTCCTTTTGTCTTGCACAAAGCTTTGCTGCTCAGTACTAAAAGCAGACTTGAGAAAAATTAGACATGATTACAAAAACGCAAATGATTGTGATGTAAAGACCGGGGGGAAAAAAAGTCAAGCTTGAACAAAAATAGGATTTATGGGGTTGTAATTGGGGGGACTTTTCTCTAGGAGTTAGACTGTATTCTCCTTCAACATGGCCACCATGGCCTGCTGCTGGCCTCGCAGGCATCTCTTGGTTTAGTCAAGAGGGCGAGCCGGCGAGTCGGTGTGAAATTCACCACAGCAGCGTCACAAGTTTGTATCCTGAACACATCACCAGCTCTGAGCAGCTGCACCACAAAACCAGTAAAGTGATCAGGTTAAGAAGCAGGGGGGGCCCAAGGAGCAGAGCCACACGGAAGCCACATGACTGGTGTGACACTCAGCATATAGGCGGGACACAATTTGTTATGGTACACACATGATCCTCAGAAAATAAAGAAGTCAGTTTGTTTCTTTCAGCTCCAGAATGTTTGCTCCATCTGCTGTCCGTTAGCTTCGACCTCCGCCCTTTGACCTCCGCAGTCGTGGCCACTTGTGTTTGGATAATCTGGTTTTATTTTTATCGATGCTCCAAATGAGGGTTACTTTAATACCCAAGGTTATGCCATGAGCCTTCTGGACTCACTCTTGTATGAATTTTGCCTTTTTTGGACAATTGACTAGTGAAGAAAACATGGAGCAACACGCTGGTGTAGGAGAAAAATGTGGAACCCAAATATGACCCAGAAGTGCCAACTCAGAGCTGGATTTGATGCCCTATAGTGAAGTTTTAGGACATCCCGTTTGGAGCAGCACAGATAGAACCATGACATGATGGCCTGATGAAGGTGATAGTGATAGATGATAGATAACGATAGTGAAAGTTTTCTACATGTTCATCCATATCCTGAGGACACAGAATGGAGAGTCAGATAAAATGAAGTCAGATTCTGGTGTGTGTGTGTGTGTGTGTGTGTGTGTGTGTGTGTGTGTCCTTTACTCTCTGTGAATTATCTACTTTAATAGTTTATGAGTAAAAGTGAAACAACTGCTGAGTGGAGTTTGGTGGTGCTATTTCAATCAGAAGGTCAAAGGTCATGGTAGTGATGTAAAGGTATCTGACTGTAATCCAGCAGTGACAGAAAACCTCTTGTGTGCCACGCTGAAGGAAATGAGCCTTGTCCACATTGTCATGCTGCTGTGACCTCTGACCTCCTCACTTTCACTGTCTGATCTTAATGTTCCTGATTCTTTTAGCCTGTGTTTGTCAATCTGCAGCCATTTCAGTTTCACATGAATATTTGTTCCATGCATTGTCTTGAAACATTCACCCCCTGCTTTGTCTAATCAGTTACACAGGAAGTCAACTGATTCTTTGTTCAGTTCTGGACTGGAAATGGCTGGAAATCCTCTGGACGTTGCCTGATGTAACAGTCTTCTTTGCGAACTTTCTCAAAATTCGACATCGTTCCGTTTACTTCTCTTTTTTTAAGCGCTTAGTCCAAACTCAAAATGTCCATTTCCTTTAATAGAAAAAACATGTATTCTGTAGTTTTGCTTTAAATGTACAGGTTTGCTCCCATCATGTAGACAAGAAAAGTAGCTGGACGTAAACTTGCACATATATGCACATATATGAAAATACAAGTACTTGTACTTGACCCTTTTCATTCCAGTTCATCAGCATTAGAAAGTTTCAAGAAGCTAGAGCCACCAAGATTTTTCAAAGATTTTACCACTGTTTGCTAAAGCACAAAGGATGATCCAAAGCAGCGATTCCGTGGGACATCCAAAAGTTCAAGTAGACCACATCGAGCCACCAAACTACGCTCGTCACTCGTCTAACCTACCTCTTCCATAAAATCAAGGCCAAAGGCCAACATCTGTGGAAGATGCTACGAGGACTGAGACTTTAATTAAAGTTAATTGAAAACTGTTGAATATGTGGATAAGTAGTGAAAAAATGATGTGTGTGTGCATAGTTGATGGACAGCACGCTCAAACAGGAAGTGCTGGCAGGGCTCGGACAGGAAGGACAACAGGCTCTAATATTAGCACTTGGATATTCTCAGGATGTTTGCTTGTCTGCGTGTGAGTGATGAGCTCAGAAAAAAACAGAATGGTCCTGAGAGAGACGCACACACACTCCACCCTGTTTCCTTTGTTATAATCCAACTTGCCCTCACTGCACACACATTGTCTTTATGAGCTTTATTAGCGTAAAGCCGCAGCTTTGCCACAGTGTCAAGATGAATTAGGGCACAATGACTTCTCTTCTTCTTTGTGTCTGTTTCTATACGTACGTCTGTGAACTTGTTTTGTTTCCCACTGAGAATAAATTTTACCCTTTATGCAGTTCAACGATAGAATTTATTATCTTTGGTTGACAAAACTGTGTTCATGTTCCACGTCATTGGTCTTAATCTTGTTAGGATTTTGCGGTTTTGTTTTTATACATTTCTTTTTCAGATCAACAATGAGGCTCCTCTTCTTCTCGTCTGACACATGCATGAGGGTCATGAGGTTTCATGCTTTTTAGTTAATACAGTGTCCTCATGAATATTTGGTGGATATGCAAGATCAAAACATTTCTAACTTTCCAACAGTGTAAAAAAAAAAAAAAAAAAAAAAAAAAAAAAAAAAGCAGCTGCAGGTTTATGACCTCAGCATTGCTTCAACATTCATATTCTTTAACATCTACAGTTTTCCAACCCATGCTCCCAAAAATAAGGTAAGTGATGAATGTAGTCTTTAAATTAAAAACAGACTTTACATCAAAATGTGGAATCTTGGCTCCAAGTAGAGTGTTTTCACTTGACTCCATGGAGGCCTGTATTTTTGCAGTAGTTGTTTCTGTGTTTTTTTTATTTTATTTTATTTTATTTATTTTTACATCTAAACAAAACAACGGTGCAAATGCAACTTTTCTTTCTAATCAATAAAACATTTTTTTAATGAAACTTTTAGGAATGGGCTCAACCTTGTGTGGTGCCTCTTTGCAGCCCACACCGCTCTTTAACTTGCTACATTAGTCACATCAGTTGTTTCTTCTAAACAGGAAATAGATGATGATTTCCTTTTTAGTGTTTCCAGTGTGAACACAAACAGCCTCATGTCTCTCTCACTTTCTCTCACCCTGTTCCACCCTTTATGCTAATAAACCAATGACATCACCACTAAAAGCAGGGCTGTGATTGGCCGCTGGGAGGAGTAGCAGCTCCTGGTGGGGCACCCTCCCCCCTGACTCTCCCTCTGTCTGAAGGTGTTTGTTTTCAGTGTCTGCTGTTGCACACCGGAGGACAGACCCACGCTTTCATTCTCTACCTCTCCCTCGATTTCTCCCTCCGCTTCCTACATACACTCTCTCTCTTTCTCTCCCCCCCTCTCTCTCTCTCGCTGCTCCAACGTTTCATTGTGCTGTGTGTAGTCTTGGATGGACGGGTGTGTTCCTGAACAGAGGGCATGTGTGAAATGTGAAGACGCGCTGACAGATGGATAGATGGGGAGAAAACAGAAGCATGATGCTGCGGTGAAGCTGCTGCGACAGCGAATTCTGCCTCCAAACTGGTGAAACCAAGAGAGTGGGACACGGGTAGTTCATTGCCTGCGTCTCTCACCCTCCCTTTTGCTAAAGCTAGGATTATTTATCTATTTCATTAGAAGCTATTGGGTTTTTGAATCTCAGGTTGGTGTTTTCTTAAGACATTTATGACTTCATGAATACTGAAGCTTGTTCTTTTGGACACAATCCTGTTGGAAACTGGAGTTGAGTTTTACACAGCTGCATAGGAGTCTGTCCTGTTGCAGCTCGAGTTTATCCTCATTCCTGCTGAAACTTGAGCTTCACATTGATGCACAGAGGACCACACACACTGGAAAAAGTTTCATTCAGTTGGAAGTGTGTCCTTGATACCTCTGTGGACTTTTCTGGTCTAAATCTTCCTTCATCCTTTCTGGAGTCCCATCATGGAGCTTCAAAGCACCACCAGCAGTCTTCCTGGACCTTTGTTCCCCAGCCCGCTCTCCCCAACCTCAGACTACGCTGGCCCCCTGTCCCCGTCGTCGGGTGGTCCGGGCCCCTCTCATGTGGCCAACCCCGGCCGAGGCCCGAGCCCCAGCCTCAGCCCTGTCAGGGGACCCAGTCCTGGCCCTGGATTCTCAGGCCAGTCTGTGTTCAACTACAACCAGCTAGAGGGGAGGTTTAAGCAGCTTCAGGGTGAGTAAGGAGCTCAAACTGAGCAAGGCATCATGAGAGAAGTGTTGTTGGCAGCATAACTGCAGTTAATCAGCATTTTCACTGAAGCATTCAGTCGTAACCAGACAAGGTGACTTTAAGGGAGTGAAACAGTAGAATTGGCATTCCTAGAAACCACTTCAGGGGGATCCAAAGTCAAAAGACCTGCAGATAACTCCAGACTAAGCCTAGTGGTAGCTGAAACAGCTTTGTAAGTCTGAAACAAACGTCTAGAGGAGTAAAAGCAGCTTTGTATGCACTTACATCTGATCTGCATTGTGTTTTAGAAATCATTCATATAAAATCTGAAAAGTTGGATTCAAAGTACACTAATCTGCCTCATCATAGTTGGATGACGCTTCTTGCAGTGTTTTTTTTGGGGGGGGGGGGTTCAGTGTCTTTCACCAGGGGGGTGGAAGTTTGGCTCATGTTAAATGGTTGTAGTGTGTGAACGAGTCAGCATCTCGGACCTTATCTCCGCCTCACCCTGCTTCACACACAGTCACACTGATAAAACCTCCGGGGAGTCAATGCCTTGCTGAAGGGCAGCAGGACTCCGCTCCCACACCCACATTTTTCCATAGAGTTGGAATCTGACTGGTGACCCTTCAACCACAAGCAGGTCCTCGTCTTACTCAGCTTGTTGTCTAATCAGTCCCTGGGGCGTTGTCTTACTGAGGAATGTCCACTTAGTCATTGTAACGTGTTATTAACAGGGAGTCACGCAGTTATTTGTTTCTGGGCAATGATTTACAGTCGTGTTTTACTCGTAATTCGGTCCTTGCTTCACCTTTTTCAGTTACTCTACATTATGTTCTAAATCAAGCTGCTGTGTCCCAGTTAAGGTCTGTCTTTAGGTGACACAGATTTTGTCCACGAAGCAACTGGCAGTTCTTCCAGCAAAGCCAAGTTTACTTTTCTTTACAAAGCCCAACATTAGAACCCCCCCCCCCCCCCCCCCCCCCCCCCCCCATCCCAGAACCCTTGATTTTGAGAACAATGCATCTTTGTTTTTGTTTTTTTTAAGAGCAGGGCAAGAACGTCAAGTCGTAGTGAGGTTGAAGAATTTCCGACTGAAGACCTTAAATTTTTATCTTATCTTTTTATCTTTACTGGATGAAACCTACACAGCAGTTGTAGCAGGTATAAAGTAACAGCATTTACCTGCAAAGAAGAAACCTGGTTAGTGTAAATCCAATACATGCAGCAGCAGAGTAACTTGATTTCTCCTCCACCTCTGACCTATTTTGAAGCCTGGCTTACAGACTTTAACTGTAAAGTGGAAGAAAACGCCGCTTTCTGACATGTTTTGTGTGTGTGTTTGTCTCTCAGCAGAGCGTCAGCACAGGAGAATGGAGGGGGGAACTGGGGGCACACATGCAGCTATCTGAATTTCAAATGGTTAAATTTTCTATCTTACAGACTTTGTTTTAAAAACGAGGTGGCTTCACCTTGTTCGTGATCTCTACATTCATTCAGCTGCATGTTCCTGTCTACAGCTTTTTGTCACACACATGCACATTTGGAGAAAGCTGATTAGAATGACATGGCAGAGAAATCTGCATTCTCCAAATGAAAACTACCTGGGGAAACCAGGTTTCTCTAATCCCCTACCTTGATTTCAGTTTCCTGTGTACAGTAAAGTTTATTTTCTTTCTGTCATTACTGGACATCTACCATCAATAAAAGCTTCAAACGAGTACTGGCTGAATATAGCTGAAGGCTAATGGAGTTGGTTTATTTTGGTTGCAGCCTCATTGATTGATTGCTGATTTGCAGAGACCTTCCGTACCGTCCCCTGTATCTCAAAGTAGCTCACGAGCTGAAGGTTATGAAGCAGGTTTGTGGGGCTGTAAGCTAAGACCTGTTGGTTGGAGTCATTGTGGCTTTGGGTTGACAAGTTTAAAACAAGAGAAGATGAGCATGTTTGTCCAACCTCCTAGTCATCAAACACACTGAAGATGGTGCTGATGTTAAAGGGATTACTGCTCATAAATGTCTTCTTGAATGTAAAGTTTAATGGAAACTTGTCAGTCTTATCAAATTTGACTTTAGTGTGTTATTTTGAGAAGGGTGGAGTAACCAGTGTGTTATCTTTAGACCATCATAAAGTGATAGAGCAGGTTGTAGTTGTGAGCAAAGGTGGGTAAAGGATGCCTTCAGTGATTATTAATCAGCTTCTTTTAGTTCTAGTAAATAAATAAATAAATGCCATTACACTTCCCTTTGACTTCCCTATATTAAAATATCTCTGTTCTCTAGCTGAAAAATGCCTCGAGATGACATTACTTGGAGGAACCTTCAGTTCTGATTATGTCATGTCGTCACTCATACTATGGAGCTTGTAATCGTACTCAACCTTCTTTTCCAGAGCTTCTCCAGATTACATCATCTGAACTAGAAGCAAAGAAATATTTGGATATAGGGAAGTCAGAGGGAAGTTTGAAAGCATTAATGTACATTCACACATTAAACTAAAGCCATGGAGAGCAAGTAAAAAATTGGTGAAGTTGCTCTTTAAAGTACTGATCCCAGAACATCTAGGCTCTGGGATGAAGAGGCAGAAAAGACCTTAAAGCTACATGTCGTTGACCACAGTGCTCAGATGCTCTGCCCCCCAAAAAAAAAAAAACTATAACAGATCGTTAAATTTTTACACTAATCTGTCAAAAGTTGGAGTTGAAGTTTACACGTCTGCATCAAATGGAGGCAGTGTTAGTGGTTATATTTTGAAACATAAGTGTAGCAGATGGATGAAGTTATTTTAAGGATGCTTGATGTCTGCCTTGATACTAAGTCTGTAGATTTTTGTAATTGTGAATCTGATCCAGCTGATCGTTATTTTAAGTTCATACAGCTGAACAGAAATGCTGGACTGTGAGCAACTCTCAGACGCACATTGAAGCTGCTTTGTAGGCATTTGGTGATAATTGTATTTAGTAACATAGTTTTCCAAGATTAGAGTGTAAAATGTTGCGTTTACTTAAGACCTTGTCATGTTGGTGATGCACCGCTCTCCTGCACTAAACTGTAAGACAGCCAGTCAATCAATCTACGCTGTAATATTTAAGAGAAGGGTCAGACTTTGGTTACGGGTTTAATTTTACCCCCTAGGCCTGAAACCCAGAATCTACAGAGAATTAAACGCAGCATTCATCGAATTGTGAAGCTTTAAGAAGAACATTTGCACCAGAATATTTATTTACTTGTGGTATGTCTCTTAGCAGCACGTGTGCTATAGCAGTACTTTACTCCAAACTTCTCACACATAAACTCAAAGTTTACAGCTGGGTGCAGCAGTTTCACAAACATATTAAAAGTTTAATAGCTTTTGAAGGGGTTCTACTGCTGTGGGTGGTGCAATGTTTAGAATTATATGCTTACTTCTGTAATAGCTGTATTAGCATTCAGGGTGTGACAATGCAGCACTGATCTATACAAACCAGTCAGTAAGCATTTTCATAAGATTTTTTTTTTGAGAAATCTTTTTTTTTTTCAGAACTTTGAAAACAAAATTCTCACATGTTCCCACAAAGCTTTGAGGTTTCTGAAACTACCTTCAGGACTTTAGAACATTAAAGAGGCTCTTTAGGCCTCTTTAAGGCCTTTTACTCCTCAATGCAGACAGATAAATCGGTGTGGGAGCTGCTGTTGTGAGGGCAGGTGCAGAGCATCAAGAGCCTATAAATTCACGCATTGTCCCACATGTGGCTCAAGAGGTTTAGAGCAGCACATCACATCCCTAAAGAGCAACAGTGCTGTTGTCAGCAGGATGATGAATATGGAAGCAGCCAGAGAAAGAGACTGAAGGGAGGTGAAGAACAGCACATCCTCCTTGTTAGGGCAATTTATGAGTGAATGTCCTTGTTTAGTAATCAGCCAATTATGGAAAGAAACAAGCCTCTACCTAACCTGGTTTAAGAGCAGTTGGTCTCTCATACAGAGGCTGGGGAGAGCTGACAGATGATTAGATGGTTAGATGTGCTCAAAAGGACATCATCAGGACCTGCTGCTGCAGCATTTAAAGCTCACTTTGCTAAAGAAGCATGGATTGAAAACATATCGGTGAACAGAGAGATGGAGGGAATGATCAGACCACTAGGAAAACTAGAAATTAATGGTTGGGTGGATCATCCAATGTATGAATACGTGTAGCTAGTCTTCTAAATCATTGATGGATGTTAGATGGTAAGAAAGATGGAAGCATGGATAGAGGAATTATCTGTAGATGTGCAGATGAGGATTGAAATATTGAGGAAGAAATTATTGGAAAGATGGACAGATGGAGACATTGTTGGGAAAAGTAAAGAAATAAATGGATGGATAAACTGTTAGATTAGGACAAGTGAGTTAATGTCACATAAATTTAAGGTTCACATAGAAATTAAATTAAAGAATAACTGAATACTGAGTGTTCTTCTGCAGCATTACATCAAAGGATGTCTGGTGTTGGACTTTTCCATCAGTGGCAGCTTCCAGCCCTTTTGTTATGGAGCGTGAGGAGGGTGGGGTTGCGTTTTGCTTTTTGACTTTACCACAAATTCTCTGGGATAGAGGAGACAGAAACCGGCAATATGTCCTTAATTGATGGGTTGTCAGAATACACAGACCTTGTGATGTAACACACACAGCCATGGTCACAATACAAGCCCACCACCCCTGTTTCTGCCCCATAACCCCACTCTCCCCTCCTCTCTTTTCCTGAGCCTGCCAATCAGCAGTGTCTTAGTGGTTTGGGAGCCTCTGAGCTCTGTGTGGATTAACAGCAGGGAGGGGTGGAGAAAACTCTCTGCAAAGGTGTCTGTCCACTCCTTCGTCCTCCCTCCTCGTCTCCTCTTTCTGCACCTCATCAATATTTCATGAGCTTCGGCAGGGCACCCTCAGGCCTCTCAGTGAAATTAAAGGAAGCTTGGACCTTGTAAAACTCGCACAAAGACGGGATGAGCTTCTTCTTTTCTTCACTCTTCTTCGTCCAGTTCTGAGCATGAGGAGTCTCCACACAGTTGGCACAGAAACGGAAATAGCATTTCAGTTCTGGCATTGCTTTACAAATGTAGTAAGCAATTAAAGTGTTTTAGCTTACTGAAAATAAATAATGCGCTATTAGTCCGTACATAAACACACATAAACACATTGATTATAACTCACTATAATGTTGAAAATACAGATATATTTTAACTGTTTATGCAGGTTCATCTATCAAAATAATCTTCTCTTATATAGATAAAAAAATGAAAAGGAATTAGAGCCTCCACCCTTTTTCTAAGTGTTTAAATGCTGTTTGTTACTGTTGAATTGGGTTTTGTCATTTACTAAAATAAACCAATTTACTAAAATACATACAGAGTCAAAATGTTCTAATTCTCTACATTTATTTGATAACCAGTTACTTTTTGACTGAAACAAAAGTATATTCATCAGTTTTTCATTGTCTCAGTATTGTCAGCTCCATCATTACCAGCCTCAACATTAAAGAGCAATTTTACTTTTATAAGCAAAATGTGTTAAAGAATTCTATTTTAAAAATGAAATATTTAATATTTATATTTTTGACATTCATATAGCTCTACGATATAAACCATCCTTAGCTGGACTTTTAATCAGTAATTTTGAAAATTATCTCTGCATCTGTATTTTCTGTCACCAATATCTCAACAAGTCCTGTTGAATCTATTTGTGCAAGAGTCAGTTCAGTTTGACCAGTGTCAGTGTAAGGTTTCTGTTGTTTCATTGTTAGTGTGATAGCTCTCAGATTGTTTCTGTGCATTTTTTGGATTGAGCTCAGAGAAAAAAATCGTCAATATGGAAACAATTCAGCTTAGGTGGAGTCGGCAATATCAGTTACAGACAGAGAGAAAGAGAGAGAAAATAGTGTTGAGTGTTTGGGAAGAAGGTGACAGGAGTAAGTGTTTGTGTGATTCCAGGCTGAGGAGGAACTCCGTGTGTGTGTGTTTATTATGTTGTGTTGTTCCACTGTTAAGGACTGAGCAATGAAAGGACTCTTTGATGGGATTGCTCCACTGAGCATGCTCACAACAGCAAGGCGGGGGATACCTGACCCAAGAGAGAAGTGAAAAAACCCCAAAGAGCTAAAAATAAGCTGAAAGCATGATTTTTTTTTGTGTGTGTGTGTTTTCAGCTGCACAGCATCAGTTAATTTCTTAAATAAGGAGAAGCTGACAGAAACCACAAACCACTGAGATCACATCAGCTGCTAACTGCAGCTTTGACTGTGGGTTTGTTACTAAACCATCGAAATTATGTGGCTGGATTCAGACCAGAATGATTCCAGTGCTGATGAGCTGCAGAATAGAATCTACTTCTCCCTTGTGTTCTCTGCAGTTTGGTTGTTCCAGAATCTGTGGATTCTGCCTGTCTCTTAATGATCGTGGCACATTTAATTTTGACGTTTTGACAAAAATGTAAATTAATTTCAGTGAAATTTGAGTCATTTGATGTGTATTAGTTTTAGTTTCAGAAAACAAACTATATCTGTATCCTGAGTGTCGCTTTATATTAGTTAACAGCAGTTGCCATCTTTGTTATGCATGGTTACAGATGTTGTATGGTCTTATGTTGACGTTATTGGAAAAGTCAGTTTTAGTTGTTCACACTGTTCACTCACATTTTGAGAAATCTTTTTTTCCTGGATTTGGCTGTAGGACTTTAACACAGTGAGATTAGGTTGTCAAATGTTTGTAAATTAAGGTCATTTAGTGTCAAAGGTCAAAGTGTCTGAATTTATTTGGTTCCTAAATGTCAGTGTTAGTGTTACTGCATATACACTTACATGCTTAAATAAGCTACTAAATCTGCTTTTCAGAAGTTTCAGGTAGTGGATGAGGAGCTGCAGTTAGTGCTGGAGTTGGCAAACTTTGCATTAATTCATTAATAGCTACATGTTCATTCCTTCGTCTTCACATTATTAAGTTTGTATTTGTTTTTCAAAGGATCTACTTTATGTCACTTTAGTCCTGGGCATGAGTCAGCTAATATTTTTCAGCACAGTTTCACTGTGGGGTGAACGGCATCTGTTGCAGGATTCCTTGTAGATCTAGTCTCTGAACTACTGGTATCAGTCACAAGCGTCTGTAGGACCCAAAACCGCTTTCAATCTTTCTGTTACGTTTTTATCTCTACTGTTGAATTCAGTTTTATTATGATACTAATTTGCTAATTTTATTATGCGTCACAAGGGAATTTTTGTTAGTTCAATGTGAGTTGGGATGGCTGCACAGTGTGTCACTAATCCTGTTAACATTCAAAGTTTTTGGCAAAACATTTTAGCTCTTATGCCACAGTCTAAAAAAATTTCCTTTTTAATTTGCAGCTGCAAAGAAAAGTGGATCCAAGCTGGGGTTTAACTTTTTATTTTTGTCCATACGTCAAGTTGCACTTTTCCATGCAGGTGTCAACTGAGCTTGTGTCAGTGTATGATATGGAACTCTTTTCTTGTTCTCGTTATATTATAGGGTCAAACTCCTGTTTTGTTCCAAACTGTTCCCATGTCCCTTTGTGTGATAAGTGGACTTTTGGATCAGTTCGGCGGTGACAAAAGTGTCAGAGTTGAGTTCAGCAGCAAAGTGAATTATGAGTGCATAATTCACTTTTTTGGACTTTAGTTGTTCTTAATTGCAGCAGGTCACCCTTTGTATGGTCGGCACTTTTAGCACAAATTTTCTCTTTTTGTTTCAATTTTTCCACCACAGCTGAGCGCCAACCTGGGAAACGAAGAAGAAATGTGGCACTAACAGTAATTTAACTTTGGAAACTCAGGCTGCTAGACACCAAAACTGTCAAAGTCCAAGGGTGTCTGTGACTGTAACTTCCAAAAATGATCAGCCATCTTAAACCCTGTGAGCTCCGTGGAGCCTCAGACTTAACCCCAGTATTCGCCTTGTTTCCTCCTGTGGTGAACGTGGTGAATTTTACTGTAGTAGGTTTGGGTTTTCTGGTATTTGTGCACTGAAATGTTCTGCTCTAAGACTGAATGAGGTGTAACCTGCTCCATCAGTAGTCGTCTCCAGTGAATGTTTGAATGCCTGACCTTTTTAAAGCTCAGTAATCATCCATCATATGCTTAAATGCTAAGGTGCACACATAGCACAGTTAAGCAAATATAACTCATTAGGAAATTAGTTCTGAATTATTAGATTAGCTTCAGCTTCTCGCTCTGATTGGTAATGATTCTTGCAGCTTTGGATTAAATTAAGTTTCAAGTTTCTGTCAGCTAGAGAAATGAAGCCTTTGATACTGGAGGAAAGTTATGAGATCATGATGTTCTGCATGTCTGTGGCACAGTGACACTGTTTCATTAGCATTACTGTGAGACGCACGCACGCACTGTCTACTCTCAGCATTGAGGAATTTGAGTCATCCGGCAGTAAGCAAACACTGTGCTGCAGTGAACACTGTGAATGCAATAAAGTTGCAATAACAGTTGATTTATATCTGCACACTTTCATTTGCTGATGTAGAGAAACTGCCAGTTTGGAAATGAAGTCTGGGTTTTTTCTGAGAAGCCTGTTGGGTTGGCAGAAAGAAGTGTGGGGGGAAAGGAGGGACTAGGAAGGATTTACTCAGCTATCTAAGCATGAAGGGAACAGCAGGCCAAGTTTAAAAAAAAAAACAAAACACAAAAGTGTGTGATCACAGTTTATAATTTAATCCAAACAGTTCAGTCTGAGCAGGTTTGACAAGTGAAAATATGTATTTGCGTCAGATACGATTTTTATCTGTTGTCTGGTTGGTGTTTTGCAATGACCTGCAGATGGAATGTAATGAAGTGTTGAACGGGCTCGGCTCCTTTGTCAGAGTATGCGTTTGTGTCTGAAACGGTAGGGATTGGGAGAAGGAGGTAGAGGGAAAACGGAGTCCTCTTGGTTTGGATCAGTATAGTTTACCTGATTTTATGTGAAGGATAAAACCAATGGCCACACAATCACAATCAGAACTTTTAGATATGAATATACAGTCAAAATGCATGAGCATGTCATCTCTAATGATCATTGTAAAGAAAAACAAAACTACACACAAATCAGCTTAGAAATTCTTTATTTATATATTTTTAAAAAGGATGCACCTTCCTCGTGTGAAATCTCTTGTTTTTGGCTTTTCTTCACTGTCAGGGAGATCCCCTGAAGGTTGTCTGTACATCTGGAGGTTCACTACAAGCAGGAGCTAGTTATGGCTAATTCTGCTAATTTTTTGGTGAGAATTTTCCAAATGTGCTGTGATCTAGCAGGTTTCATTAAATCCATAGGGGACTAAAGAGAAAAACGAATACATCTGCACAGATAATACAGGTGCAGTAGAACTTTAGAACATTATCTATAAATACTTCTTTTAAATCCTCCAATTGACAGTTTTTGCTTTAGCTCTAAAATCACATTCCAGTTTTAAAGTTGCATTTGTTTCAACTACAATCTTAGCAGTGTCATTGCCCTAATGCTGCATTGACCATTAGCATCAGTGATGCTGTACTTTTCTGACAAAATCTAGCTGCTGGTGTTGTCATGGCTGGAGAAAAGTCAGATGTGAAGGGTGATGTAGTACAAAAATCCACAAGATGCATGGCAAAATCTGAGCCAACACTATAGCAGAAAAAAAAAGTAATTCGATAAAATATTTGCTGTTTTGTACCTTGTAAGTGACTTTGGAGAAATTTATCTAAGTGCTATGAGCAGAAGTGTGTCTTACATGAGATGCCACTGCAAGATAAGATGGCTTTTTTTTACTAATCACTTTTAGAATCATGAACAGCCAATAATTCTGCGATGACTTAAAGTGATAAGGACATAATTTCAGTGGTTTTGATGCTAGATTATCAAATATAAACGTGGTGTGTTTGTCATCACTAAAGCTGTCCCCTGCTCTCACAGTTTCTTCTGAAGATAACAAGGTTCAGGAAGTAAATGAGCCCCTTGCTTATGATATTAATCTGGAGGCAACTCTTGATTTCTGTGTTTTAATATCAGCAATAATCTGGATGATAGAGGCTGCCATGATTAACATTGGACAACTGAGGAGAGGACTTGTTGAAGTGGAGGGTCAGTAGGTGCAGCCATATTACCTAACTAACAAACAAGGTGGGGAGTCCTGAGCCACAGGGAGGATCAACAGCTGGCAGATCAGAGGCACAAGTTTGCTGCATGTGTGAGATGCGCAGGTGGTTCTAGGGGATGGCCAAAGTCTGGCACCCACACACAATCATGATGCAAACTTTGACTAATCAAAGCTCCTAAAATATATTGGTAAAAGTCAAACCAATAAGATTTCTTGCTGTGGGCGTCGACCACCTTACCCCCTCACTGTCACCCATTAGCCCGTTTGAGAATCAATACACTAAGGGAGCTTGTTCCACTGAAAAACAAATGAACACGTATGTTGGCTTGTCATAATGAGCATCCAGGGAGCTGAAATGCTTTAACTGAAGCAATTCACTTGTCTCTAGGGGCCTGAGTTGGACTCAAACAGTTCTGGCTGGAAATGACACGGGACATATGGCTTCAGTCGGTTTAGCAGGCTGATAACCAGTCAGTCAGTGTTCAGCTCTCAATAGTCCTCTGTTCCTGATCCCAGCTCCTCTGATGGAAACACACTGCAGCACTGTGTCTTACTCAGTCATGTGCATTCATTTACACTCAGACGGTAACAAAGGTCAGTGTGATTGGCTGAGGCCCTGACAGACTCACTGTTGTGTGCTGTGATTGGTCTCCTGCTGGTTTGGCCTCACATAATGTTCCATAGAGGGTTTTTTTTGTTTTTTTTAATAAATATATACATATTTGTTCAGTATGTTTACTTCTATGAATGAACAGTTTAAGTGTTGCATCGTTTTCAAATTCTACTGCTTTTTTCTGCAGGTTAAGGGCAACTCTGAAGCCACAGCAATTTCACACTGACACACACACACAGATTTTAAAAACCACCAGAAGATCATATTGTTCAGCTATTGAGTCCTATGTAAACAGTGTTTAATGAAGGCTGTACAGCTCTGAAAAATAATCTGACATATGTGATATATAAAGATTTTTGTAATATATGCTGAGACAAGACGAAATGCTGGAAACAGTCACTTCACACAGAAACCTCAGCATGTCTACTTATTAATGATAAAGTACTTTGTGCAAAGTGCACAGAGTTTCTCCAGTGAATGAGACCAAATACTGTTTTATTTATATCATTATCTGGACTGGATCTTAGTCAGACGACATGTCTCAACCCTCCATAAAAAAAATGCTGAACCTTGAGTAAGTACAGTTTAGTCAGAGCATCGAACACGAGCATTTTTACCCCAACAGCACACACACACAGAGTAATTGTAATATTGGCGGCCTCCCTGCTGCTCCTGTGGGAGATCAGGAATGCTGGAATCCTGGAACTGCAAAACTGGAAGTGTGTATTTTGATAAGGTTACGTGTGTGTGTGTTAGTGGAAACAGATGTCTGATATGTTCGGACTGTGTAACACAGCCAATTTACAGTCTTGGCTTGGGTTGCAGGTCATCAATGATTAATGCTAAAAAATGCTTTAAAAGTCACGTGATGACTTTGAGAAAGATTTAAATTTACAGTGTGTTGTGTCATCTGTGATACAGCTTATTTTTTGACTAAAAAAAGAGCTTGTTTACATCTGTTGCTGTAGCACCAAAAGATTTTTTCCCCATGAGAAACATGGTCACAAGCTCAGAAAAAGGCCTGAGGTCTGTGCTGTTTAGTCGCTGAGATTATTTAAACGGAGACGAGATCTTTATAAACGCTGTGTAAATGAATGTAATAAATAAATAGTGGACATAAAAAAGATTTTGCTTTTAAAAACCATCCAGACTTCCTGTTGTTGTGAGATCCTCAGACAGTTCAAACAGCTCAGAGCAGAACACAAAAAAAATGCCTCACCAAAAGTTTTTGTCCTTTTTTTTTTTTTTTTTTTTTTGATTCTGTTCAGGTTTTGTATACTGTGTTAGGCTAACCCTTAAACAATCTCTCCAAGGTAACAATTGATGAGGGTGGATGGGCTCTCCACCTGCTGGTGTGTGTGTGTGTGTGTTTTTACTAGCACACCTGGAAGTTGTCCCTAAAGCATCAGTAACAGTGAATTCAGAAAGGTTGTCCACACCAAGGCGTCATTAACACCAAAGCTGTATCTAAGGAGTCAGAATCTCCAGGTTTTGGTGTTTGTCATCTGCATCACATCAGTGGTTTCTGCTTAATGTGTGTGAAACTGAATGTTCAGCGTGTGAAACAAGCAGCTGGTAATGATCGAGCTGGAAATGTCAGTATTTTACATGCTGATGGCTTCATGCAAAGTGTGTAGTGGTGCTCTGCTGTTTTACACTTGAAACACCGCAGAAATCCAAATTACAGATTTGCTCAAAATGAAAAGTTGATGATTCATTAACTGTAAAAATCAGCAACATTTGCAGAGAGACACAAGCCGAAAAGAAAAGACAAATTTTATTTTGCCTTGGTGTGACTTGTTCGGCCTAGTTTCTCACTTCTCGTCTTCAGATTCAAAATGCTAGTTCACGCTTCAAACTGAAACCGTCCAGTCATTCCTGATTAACCTTCATGCCACAGGCGATGCAGGACAAACGGTCATTAAATCAAAACAAAGTCTTTGGCTCATGCCAGAGTTGTTCCAACTCTTTAGATCATAATTAAGATAATCCAGCAGTGCACATGTTGGATGTTAATGCTGACAGTGTCCACTTGCAATTTAAGCCTTTGATTTTTAAGTCACCTGTTTATTTTTGACTCTTAACTAAAGATGCCTCTGGTTAAATTTGGCCACCACCCACCTTCAGCAGGAGCTTTAAGGTGCTCCATGACTTTACTCTTCCTCCTCATCCTTCTTGTCTCCATTCGATCCTTCTTTCCACCTCCTGCTTCACTTCTCTTATCTCTATTGGGAAGTGTGTGTGGGTGTGTGTGTTTGTGGGTGTGGGTGTGTGTGGGTGTCCTTACTTGCCTGTGCATGTTAACAAAATTCTAGTCATTGTTGGATAAGAAAGGAAACGGTGAGAGCATAACTAACTGCTCAAACATTTCCTGAAACTCCCCCGGTAACTCGCACTCACAGACACACAAACACACAGGATGTATAGTTGTCAACCTGCTGTTGATGAAGATGAAGATAAAAAATTAAAGATTTATTTCTGGCCTAAATCACTTTAACTCACACTGTCTGGACTTTGTGTGTGTCTGGAGTTTCTCTGGGCTTACTATGCCCTGAATAAACCTTTCAGGCAGACAGCACTCCCAAACTCTGTCAGTCAGGCTGTACCTTGGTTACAGCGTTATCTTTCTTTCCTATCTTGTTCTCTCCTTTTCTTTTCCTTCACTTTCCTTTTCACCTTCCTTTTCTATTTCCTTTTCCTTGCTTTCTTCTCCGTTCCTCTTTGCCCTTGTGAGCTTTTCCGTTCTCTCCTAGGTTCCTCAGTTGTTCTTTTATTGTGGTTAATCTTCTTTTCTATCCTTATTTCTTACTTTTCTTACCTGGTTTTGCCATGATTTATGATTTTACATTGATAAAAATCCCTAACGAGCTGAAATGTGCATTTATACATTAAGACCACAGTGACTTCCTCTTTGTGTGTTTGTGTGTGCTTTGTAAAGTGTGTAACAACTTGTGTGTTGGATAGAACTCTTTATGAACTCTTTTTTTTGCATTCTTGTTCTATCACAACCTTGACTTCGCATGATACATTATAATTCTTCTGTGTGTTTTGTTTGTGAGAATGAGGCGGTCACACAGTAATATAAGCAGTGATGCACCTCACATGATGTTCAGTCCGTACATTCCTTTCTCTGCTGTGTGTGTGTGTGTGTGTGTGTGTGTGTCTGTGTCCTCAGGCTCGGTTTAAGGTCATCCTGTGTGTGTGTGTGTGTTATTGACCCACAGACATACAGTACACCCAGTCAATACAGCACTGTCTCTTCTTTTCTCTCTCATGAAAGACGCACACACACACACACACACACACACACACACACACACACACACACACACACACACACTCTGCAGTAAAGTCAAAGAAGGTCACTGAAGCCACTGACATTAAGTTGTGCTCTGCTGTGTGTGTGTAGTTTAGCATTAGCAGGTCAAATCGCTTGATTTGCTGCATCACTGAAATATCTTCTGCTGGAAATGTTGATAAATAAACTCGGGCTGCTGCTCAACATGATTTTTATTTTTCATAATGTGGTGGTAAATTATTTATATTCTTGTTAAAGGACAGGTTCACATTTTTTGAATTTCTGTTTAAAAGCAGCAGTCAGGTGTCCATATAAAGTCCTCCATCTGTGCACAAAAGTATTAAAAAGACAGTTTATCCTCCCTTATTGGTCACATGAAGTCAAAACACCTTTTTAGTTTTTTTATTTACTGCAAAACTTGAACAATGATCACAGAAACTCGAAGAGAGACTGACTCACTAACAGCACCTTAACTTTGGAAACTTAAGCTTACTGATATGAGTCAAAACATCAACGGCTTTCAGCTTGTCCCTTCAGGGGCTGCCACAGCAGAATCTTTTTTGCACGTTGATTTAGTTGATTTATAGTTTTTACGCCGGATGATCCTCCTGCCGCAACTCTCCCATTTTTATGGGACTACTGATACGAGTACTAACCTGTTATGGTTCTAGTATGACTCGCTGGACAGTAAAATCCTCATCTGTCCACTGTTGAGTTAAGCTGGTGAGACACATTGACAGACACTGTAAGTCCAATATAGCAGTGAGGACATGCCTCAAGACTTTCAAAGACTGGACAGTTCACACTTAAACAATTATTTCCACCAACTATCACAGATTTCCAGTCTCAAAGTCTGGGAGGAGCACACACATGTGATGGATCAGTAAGCTGTGGACAACGCACTGAACGACTGCAAGATTTGAGGTGAACAAACCTGCGAATCCCACGCAAACAGAAATTCTCAAGTTTTATTGAGCCAAAAGTAACATGACATCAACCAGCAGCTTGGGTTTAAATCTAATTAAATTGAAAATCTTTAAAAGTAGGCAAAACCTCCTTCAGTGTCCACATGAGCACCTGACAGGCTGAGAATATTCCTGAACATTGTGAGCCCCTGAATCTTGGAATGGTTTGTTGTAAAACAACCTGCACATAACTCCCACATATTGACCTCATCCTGCTGTACACAGAGCAACAGAGGAAAACAGATGTGAACCTTAAATCAGAGCTCCACCAATAAAGCGACGAGGTCCATATTTGGTTTGAGCAGATTTATAGATGTATATTTCAGTCAATAAATAAGAAATTATTCAAGAAGGCAATGTCCAACTTGTTTATCCACCATTTATGTAAAGGATCCCTGTCCAGAATGTTTTTGTGTTGTGTCTTCATATTTTATCACACGACTATGTTTATTATTAGGTATTTTTTCCCTGGTCTGAGAATGAAGGTTGACTGAAATAGAGATTAGTGTGTAAAATAGAGCAGTGAGATATGAGGCTCCTTTCTCAGTGCTGAATGAAGCCAAACCAGCTAAACTGCTCTCCAACCAGGGCTGACATCAGTAAACATCAGTAAACCATAACACCCCACACCTTTAATTGTCTGATGTGGGCCTGTATTTATCAAACATCTGAAAATCACTGAGCGATGACTTACAAGCCTCAGTGTAAGAAGGAGGGTTAGTTTCCAACTTTTGCACACTAACTTTCAGCAGGATAGGGAGTTTAATCACACACAAAATCAAAATTCAAATGCAGAAGACGGAACCACTGCGTGATTTTGTCTAATCCGCCGTGTTCAGTCATTTTTACACTGCCTGCTTCAGCGCTGCAGCCTACAGTACATGTATGGTACTGGGCACATGAGTGATAATGGGTGATGATACTGCAAGGTTGACTGTTGACACATTGAAGACATGGCATGAAATAAACAAAATGCAAGCAAAGTTAACTTTTACTGCTGCACAAATACTAAAGAAGCATCAGCTGCATTTTCCCTGCTGCTGCAATGGTGTGAGTGTGGACTTCCTTTTGCTTCCTCAATATCAGCAGAGATAAGAATCCTTCTCCAAATTGTGAACGTGCATGAAAGGCTTCAACTCCTTGAAGTAGGCGGCTCTGAGAATTTTTCAAAATTTTCCAAATTTGTGAAAAACTGTAGATATCCAACACCTCATGCTTTTACCTCACAGATCAGTTAAAGTATACGACCTGTTACAAGAAATTAGTAGTTCAGGCCAAAGGCTGCAAGTAATTTACAGTAAGATTTGTCCTAACTGCAGACAGGGTTTTAAAAAATCAAAGAATTTGTTCAGATTTGGAGAGCAGAAGTGTCAGCGTACACACAAATCTTCAGTGTGAGTACACTCTCTGTCACTCACTCACTCACTCACAAAAACACACACACACACACACACACACACACACACACACACACACACACACACACACACAAACAGATGCAGTATGAACAATACTGCAAACATATTCACAGGCGCAGTCTGGCAGTTTTTCTGTATCTTTGAATGTAAACACCTTTTTCCTCCTGGGATGAGCATAGGAAGGGGAAACCCCAACACACAGGCCAAATTGCGTGAAGAGGACAGACTTTCTCTGTGTGCAGTCATTGCAGGAAGCATGAAGATGGAGATAAGACAAACTTATCAACACAGTTTCTCACATTAGCAAAGAGTGATAAGACACACGCAAGACAGAAATCAGCCCATCACTCAGTATATAAGATCTAAAATCTCCCCAGTTAAAGCTGCTGTCAGTAACACTCAGCAACATAAGCTCATGCACATATTTCCTTCAGAAATGTCTGGGTTACTTCCTTCACAATCAGTGGATGTGGCACAATCAGAAGCTACTTTTGACAACACAAACCTGCAAGCTTATCCAAACAGTGGGACAGTGGGAGAAAAGTACTTGGAAAACACATAGATCATTTCATGCAGCTGGAAGTTTAAAGGCGATCAGGTCTTCTACATGCACGTCTTTCCAGATTAATTCTAATCAGTTCATGACTCCATCAGGATGCTTTCCTAAAACATACAACCAAAGAACAATAATACCCCTGTGCAAAACTGTCTCCAGTGAGTGGGCATAAAAATAAATTTGAAACAGTTTTTTAAACAGGCCAGAATCACTATGGAAGATGATAATCACTGTGAATGGCTGAAGGTTCCATCGTAACTTTGTCAGTCTGCTGTAGGTGGATGGTTTTCTGTGCTGAAACAATTAAATAATGCTGTGCAGTGCATTCAGAAAGTATTCCCTGCAATTAACATTTTCCACATTTTGTTATGTTACAGCCTTATTTCAAAATGGATCAAATTCATTATTTTCCTGAAAGTTCTACAAACAATATCCTATAATAACGACGTGAAAGAAGTTTGTTTGAAATCTTTGCAAATGTATTTTTTAAAAACCCCGAAAAAAAATCATGTGGGAAGAGTCAGAGTAAAGCGATGGGAATACTTTCTCGAAGCACTGTAATTTTTCTGCCGAGGACGGTGTCCAAAAACTGTCCAGACAGACACTGACCAACAGCACCAACACAAAGTAGTACTGTTTAACCTTAACCATAATCTGTCATGATCTGACAGATTCAGATTTATAGTTGTGAGGTCTAATTTTAATTAAAACTCTCATCCATGTTGCTTCTCTTGGTGGACAACTGACTGATCGTAGACACTATGGCGCCACTGTAACAGATTCTAAGCTGCACCAGTTTGATATTAGAAAGCCACAGTGTGTTTGTGCCGAGAGAAGGTCGGTCAACACTGACGCTATTGTCCTGCAGCTCCAAACTAACTCACTCAAGGTCATGGAATTATGAGTGTTTGTTTGCATGCGTGAGACATTCAGGGCACTTTATCAGCTGTGGGTGGTGGGTGTGTGTCTAGTTTCCTTCCAGGGGTCAAACTGAGTTTATTCCCATTCCATTTTCTGCACTGAGATCATCTAATCTGAGAGAAAATGTTACGTTTATTAAGTATAAACACAAATGGCAGTATTTCTTTTTTCTTTTTTTCTTTCAGTAGATAAAGACATGTTGGACACATCTCCTGTTTGCTACACGTGTAAAAGATGAAGTCTGGACAGAGCAGCTTGAGATTCACACTCTGAAATTTACAAATCTGAAATCATTAAGATTGAAATTGGCATTAGAACAAAGTGTCATCACCATGCTGTGACCTTTGACCTCTCTCTTCACCTGTGCTGATTAAAATATTTGCACTCAAGAGTAAAGACTCTGCAGCTGTAAATCTCTTGGAGAGAACAAGAGACAGGAGTAAGAGTATAAAATCATGGAGTTCAGCCGAGAAAACTCACTCACAGGCAATCTCTAAGTGTGTGTGTGTGAGAGAGAGGGAGAGAGAAAGAGCAAGCAGTAACAATAATCATCTGACCTATGGGAAATAAACTTGAAATTAAGTTATGTTGCAGACACCAGGTGTCTGCCGTCAGACTGCATTTCATCTGTGTTTGAGAGGTAGAATATTTATAGCTGTGATTTAGATTTAGTCTGGTCTCTGACACAGAAAACCTCACCCTTACACTGAGCAAGCACGTGCACGTACACCTCCACACACACCTGCAGAGATCAACAGGACTCAGACTGCACAATCCCAACTCAACATGCACTTCCTACCTTTATATGAAGCTTTCAGCCTCTTCTCATGCTGTTGCGACAGACTTTGTTACACTCTGTTACTGACCAAAATCTCTCTGTGTTTCTGTGTCTGGTCCAGATGAACGTGAAGCAGTGCAGAAAAAGACCTTTACAAAATGGGTGAACTCCCACCTGTCCAGAGTGTCTGGTCGAATCACCGACCTCTATATGGACCTGAGGGATGGACGCATGCTCATCAAGCTGCTGGAGGTCCTGTCTGGAGAGAGACTGGTGCGTGCAGGAGCATGATCACACACTACATTCATAGCAGCTGTTGCACAGGAAAAGTTCAACTTTTAATGAAAGACCTCTTGATCTTGTACATCTTTAATATCTCTTTGTTGCTGTTGTACACATTACTCCATTTTTAGGAGCAAAGCCATGGATGGTTTACTGAGCAAAGGCCCAGGTCTTGTATGACCTCAACTTAAGGACACTGAGTGTTTAAAAAGGGATTTAAAATAATCCAAAGTAATGAAAATGACCACAAAGAGGGAAACGACTAACAGTAGGGAGGAAAATGCACAAATGATTCCAGCTAAAGTGAAATGGAAATGTTGTAAAATCAGTGTAATTTACTTTACTGTAAATAAACTGTTATTATTATATTATTATATTCTACTATTGTTGTAGTTTTTATGAAATATTACTCAGAGTATTTTTAAATATATTTGCGGCAGCACAACAAGGACTGAGTTTATTTAAACTATAGAGTTTGACATCTTACTCAGTGCAAGACTGTGCATCAGTATTAATGTGGTATTATTAGTTTTTGGACACAATGGATCCATGTGACAGAGGACACACACAGTACTAGGATATGAGTAGTTCTCATTAATAACTTATTAATGCTGGTTCTCAACGGTTACACTCCCTCTGTGGTGACTCACGCACAGCTGTCTGTCATCTCTGCGCTCTTACTCTGCTTATTTGCTTATTCGCTCGAACATTAATGGCTCCTTCAATCATTAACCACACATTAGCATGAGCTCGCTCTCTGGATCGGTCTGTTCAGAGCAGCCTGTTAATATTGAAGAAAGAAGATTTTAGTAAGGTAACAGGAACACAGCACTGCTAATATTTCTGTTTCTCCTCTTACTGAAAGTCATTTAAACCCACATACGGTCCCAGTTTTAAACCACCCCCCACCCTGTGACTTCCAGTGCCACGAGCCAAACTCTCTTCTTTTTCAGCCTCTTCAACTCTGAGCTCTCTGCTTTCATCCGGCCTTTTCACAGCCTGTCAAACACCCACAGACAGAGACAACACAGCTTCACAGTCAGCCAGGAAGTATAGTGTACACTCTTTTCTGAGTACTTTACATTGATGTCCATTCTGATGCCTTAGATATTTTACTTGTACAGTTTTTTTTCCTTGTCAGATCAGAGACCCCGGGAATCTCTGGATGCACGTGGAAATAAAAAATGGGTGAAAATGAAGAGATGTGAAATAGAGAAGCAGATTGGTAGCAGGATGGATGAGGGGAATAACAGTGGGAGACAGAGTGGGGGGTGTCAGATTGTGAAAGAAGTCATTGAGTAACTTTGAGGCTTTACATGGAGCCAAAACGCCTCCAGAAGCAGCGAAAGAATCTGAGAGTGAGCGTCTGTTTTCAGACTGCACAGTTTAAAGTTTCAGGACTTTCTTAAGGCAGTCATCAGGAACAGAGGCTTCAATACCACATGAATATTATACTCCAAACATAATCGTTAAGAGTTTTATTTAAATTCTTGACAGTGGAGAGCATTGACTCTTGGGAGGTTCAGCACCTGGATAAATAACACATGCGCGCACACACACACACACACACACACCCACACACACACACACACACACAAACACACAGCTCCAAGTCCTTTACAGTGCAAACCTTTCAGAACATCCCACAAACATACGCATTTGTAGTTCACTGTTGGAAGAAGCATTCCAATTCTTTTGCAAGTACTGAAGGTGAACAATCATTGGTAGTACCAACTAATCTTTCGTAAATAAATTATTCGTGATGATCTGCACATTATAAGACAAATGATCAACTAAAACTAAACATAACAGTGCAGCCAATTTTCTGAGCTCACTGTGTGTTTTCTATAAAATCTTAATTTGTGAAGTACCTAGTTACTATCATGATCAGTCAAATGGGTTTAGTGCAGGAAAATGCTGGAAAATGAGTGTCACTGTCAGATTTTAACAACAGTACTTGTGGAAAGACATTAAGTTATATTCTAATAGTGTTGTGTGGGACAGAGGACACACGCACACACAAAATACATGTTAGTACAGTAGGAAAAGTTTGGATACTTTTCCAGGGAATTTTTAAAATAAGAAGTTTTAGAATATCAGCATATTCATTTTTAAAGTTAATAGTGCAGCATCAGAGCTCAAAGTGAGTTTAATGTTGCTTTAAACAAAAAATCCAGGAGGAACCAATTGTTTGATTGAGTCCTATTTGTTTTCAAAGAGCAGGCAGTTTTTGCAGGTGTTGAGGACGAGACTGAAAACCCCCCACCTCCATCCACAGCTTGACACAGCGTCTTAGTTCAATCCAAAAACGGCTTCTTGTGGTGAAAATTCCTGCTGCAGTTCAGTTTTGATTGTGAGCCGTGTGATTCACTGAATCTCTGGTTTTCTTGGGTTTGTGCCTCAGCAGACAACAGTCCAGAATATCTCTGGTTCTAGTCCAGATTCTGAATCATTGAGTAACTTTTCTGGGTGGTGTTTATCTGTCTGTGTGAGGAAAGGCAAAGACAGCAGGGTTATTGTTGGATAGAAGAGGATGTGTGGTGTGGACGGCTCTGCTCTGACAGCTCAAATTTATTTTACAGTTGTCGCACTTTGCTTTGTTTGATATATTTACTGATTTTAAAAATGATCATCTGAAACATGTCGGCGTTGTTCAGAGGGATCATTTCCAACTACTGACTCAACAAGATGTGATTAAAGGCAGAGGGACTATAGAGCTTAAAATATAATAAAACATAAAAGGGTCACAAATTATATCAGAGCGGCCTCATTTACATCAGGACAAATTATGAGGCCTCCATGAAATTTCCAGATCAATCATACAAAGCTTTGCTTAATGTTGTTAGAAAAGGACTTTGGTTGGTCCACATACTGGATGTGAAGATTTTGGCTGGAGATGAACCTGAAACTGAATTTTATAAAAGCTGATCATATCAGACATTCATTTAAAAAGAAATCAATAACCAAAATAAAAGTTTGTGTTTTCACCTTGAAACACTGCAGCAGGACAATAATAGTAAATTCAACATTAACATTACTTAAATATACAAAACAAAATTCACATCATAATTGTAACATTTTATCACTGGTCTGGACCTAAAACTCATTTGTAAGTTGATTTTAAAAATAAAGAAGACAAAAAAGCAGTGTTACACAGCAAAAACCATAAATGTAATGAGTGAAAAGAATCCATTTGGATAATTTTGATTATTGTAAATGGTGCACAAACGGCTCCATCACTTGTATCTTGGTGTAGAGGAAGTCTGAAGGTGGATACTGACCAGCTGGACATATGTTTTATCGCCTTTACATCAGTGGTAATTGCGTCAGCTCTTGGCCTCACTGCCTACTCCTCCAGAACATCCTGTGGATCTAATCCTCCATGTATCACAAAGACAGAAACACTGGGGCTGGATGTGTGAATCTAAACACGCCAGCTAAAAAACAGATGGACTTTTTAATATTTTAATATTATCACCATAAATCTTCATACTGCAGCTCTTTGGAGCCCATTCATATAACAGTGGGGTCATGTCCTCCAGGATGTCCTGTAGACTACAATAGAGAGGAATTCCAGCCAAGCAACAACAATCCATCGTATGAATGTGAAGCACTGCCAAAAAAGACTAGACCTAATTTCTTAGTCCGTTTGTAGTTCATGCTCCTGCACCCGAGAGGATGAACCTTAATGTGATCTGTAGCGCCACCTTCAAGACAATCATTATATTATCTAGCAAACTAAATTAGCGCCCAGTGTTTACTTATTTTTCCTTATGGTTTCTGACTGAGCTGGTGAAGCAGCAGGTTTATTACTGTTTTGCATGTATTTTTTCACCCACTGGCTGGTTTGAGGTTTCATTCGGTCTGTGAGCAGGATTGTTAGGTAGCTAACAGCTAATGTTACAGACATGTTTTTTGAGTAGTTAACGTCAGCAGCCCCCACCCAGTGATTTAGTATCTTCATTTAACAGTAAACAGTTTCAGGTTTTTGAATTTAAACTTAAACTTAACAGATAAGTTGCTGAGATAACTGACATGATGGATTTGCTGCTGGCTAACTTTTTACTTGTGCTTTGACCTTCACTAGAGTAACTGTAGAATTGTCAGACATCATATTCAAGTCTGAAGCTGATTTTAAATATTAATTTGTCAAAAATCACTAACATCCATAGATGTATGCGCTATGTTGCAAAGTGACTAAATACCACAATAGTAAGTATTGCTGTAACTGTAGACTTTCTGTAGAATCACAAAGTATTTCTGGTCCTGATAACATCTACAGCTCCTTCCAGAAGTCTTTTCATACCTTTGTGACAAAGGTCATTTATGTTCAAATAGGAAAAGAATCATGTTCCCTGGTTTTGGTCACCTGATTACTGGAACTTTTTTGCATGAAATGAATATCTTAACTGATCAGTTTGATCAGCACAGAGGAAACAGATGTTCCCAGGAGTTCCACACATTTTATGTTTTGCTTATAACAGCTTTAATTTTTGCAGCTAAAGGTCTTTTGATATTTGGGTATGTGGGGGTTCATTTATGATTCAGGTTTTTTTTTTACCTAAAATTCATACAGCAGAAGTTGTTTATTAGTGATGTTTACTGCTTCAACTCTAAAGAACTGTTCTGTTTTCAGATGTTTGAAATGAGGGATCGTTTGAAGACCAGTTAGTCATAGTTGCTGGATTTCACTTAAAGGCACCTCTGCAGGGTGGGAGAAACTCCAGTAGACCGCATTTACTAATTTGTACCTGCTGGGGTTCACCACCAACCTGGATGGTTGTTCCTTTAGATTATGTGCTGCAAGAAACTGGAATACTGAAATGTTTTCCAACATTAGTGATTACAATGAATTTTTGTGTTGTTGTTATCACTGAGATTTGTGTGGAACTTGGAGCCCCATGTCTCAAGGTTTCAGATAAATGACTTCTGTAAATATCATCCAGTAAAAGTTCTTCTCCATTAGTGAAACTTTCACTCAGGAAAGGAAACTATCAAAACAAAAAGTGTCAGTTTTAAAAGTAGTCAGCTGTGTCTGCAGCTGTTTTCTTCTTCATGTTTATATAAAACTGGTTTTTGAAGGTTGTAAATAAATTGAGTTCTGTTTTCGTTTCAGCCCAAACCCACCAAGGGTCGGATGCGGATTCATTGCCTGGAAAATGTGGACAAGGCTCTGCAGTTCCTGAAGGAGCAGAGGGTTCACCTGGAAAACATGGGATCCCATGACATCGTAGATGGAAACCATCGCCTCACACTGGGCCTCATCTGGACAATCATCCTCCGCTTCCAGGTAAATTAGCCACTGGGATCATCATCAGAGCCATCTGGTCATAGTAAATTAGTTCCTGGGAAATTTTTCATCCCCAAATAAATTGAAGGGTCACATATTCTCATCTTGGAGGGCTGAACTTCCTACTTTTACTTGGCTCCCCTAATTAGTGCCCTGTTTTGCATCAAGTCCTGTCAATTTGGGTTCTTACACTTTAATTTGCAGTTACTTTAGCCACTTTTGGTCAACAGTGTCATTTAGTATTTTGCATTCCTACATGAGTTTACTGCATATAATAAGTTTAATTGAATGTGGCCTCTTTGGTTGTGTGTTAACAATGTAGGGCTTGCCTAAATAATTGCAGTCACTTCTAGTCAAACTTAGGGCCACACATCAATGATACTACCACCTTGTCATTATTCTTCATCTGTTGTTTATGTCATCACTATTTTGCATCCCAGTGATGTCAGATGTCTCAAATGGGGCATCCCTTTTAACATCGACATTACAGAATGTTACAGGAGACTTTCTACAAAGTTCTATATCACAGAATATTAACAGTCGCATTTTCCCGGCTTTCCCTAGTTGCTGTCCTGTTCTATATCCCAAAATGGTTTAAATAAAACTGGATCTAGGTCCATATTTTGTGATCTCAGAAGTGGTTACATAAGTTCAGTTTGATCAAATGTAAACCTGCTTGAAGTCATATAGTGCTTGGTTTCAGCTGGGAAACTTCTTTTGAGTAAATGGGATGCATTGGTATTTTAGATCCCAAGATTTAGAAAATTGACATTCAGTGTAGTAATTTCTGAAAAGCTGGATTTTTTTATATGTGCTAGTTTGCCATCATCTGAGTTGAGTCGCTGGCTCAAAAGAGATACAAAATAGTACAAATATTAATCTGTGTGATTCACAGAATCTGTTTAACTAACCCAGTGAAGGTTGTCCAGTAGATTTACCAGCCACTTGTTAATGTTACGCACACTGAAATAAAGAGAGATAATAAAAATACTAAAACACTTTTACCATACAGTATGTACTGTATTGAAAAATAAAACTGTAAAATAAACTGTTGGTCAATAACAGTTAAAATTGACAGTGTTCCAAATAACTTCTGCAGATGTAAAAGCAGAGTCATTGTTAAATCCATTATAATCCCAGAAATGTGACCACTAAATCACTAAACCTTAATAGTAATTAACACACATAATTGACTTACTCATTAACTGTCATTTAATTTTAATGACTAAAATGATGCTCAGAAAAAACCCTGCAAATGTGGTTTTACTGTATGTTCGTGTGCTTGTGTCAATGGAGAGATAACGTCATCGGCAAACAGTTGGGAAAATGGGTGAAAAGGATTTAGATTTTTTAAGCCTTGAGGATTAAAAAACTCTTTTTAGTGGTTTTAAATCCCTTGGTGGTGGACTGAGGGTGAAATGGAGCAGAGTAACAGGAGGACTGCAGAGTCTTTTAGTGATAAATGCTGCGGTGGATGTTGCTGATATATGCCTCAAATGTCGTTCATGTTTCTGTCAGACTGAAACTCATGGATGTCCATCAATGAAGGTGAGATTTATGTGCGTGCACTCTTGTACCATTTCTGTGGGGACCTGTTTTAAGACAGACTTTTTGGGAAAGTGAGGATGTTTTTAGAAAGACTTTCTGTGCAAAGTGAGGACATCATTAGACAGTGAGACATGTCTTAAAATAGTGAGGACCCTATGGACAGCGAGGGGATCTAAAGGAAGTGTTAGGATATTTTTAGAAACAATTTGGAAGTGCAAACCTTATTGGAACAAAAGGACGGGAATGCGAATACACGTCATAGAAGTGAGGTTAGAAGTCCATTTTTTTCTGATGCAACTTCATTATTTTAAGTATGGACGTTTTGTTTTTTTTTGAGAAGTAGGGACAGTTCAAGTGTTTGACATACACAGTAAATCTCAGTCTGTACGGATTCATGCACATGTGCAGCTGAATGAGAAATGTCCATGTATATGTCCAACTAATTTATTTGTCTCATTATAGATTAAAAAACATCTTGTGTGTTGGTTTGTGCTTAACTTTCATCTGATTGCTAATGCTGCATTCACTGCCCCTGGGAATAATGGGGGGGATTTGGAATTTTTCTCAGTATTTTGTTTAATGAACTTTAAGTCTGAAAGTGTATAGTGTTAATCTTTCATTTTTAGTGTTTTTTTTTTCTTTATCATTTGTGTAGCATTACATTTGTAATCACTTCATATTTCACATACACATTTATTTTTCTCATTATGTCTTCTGTTAAAATATGATTACTTTATTTTTATTATCGTCTTTGTAGTCAAATATGTCTGCATTTCATGTTACCTAAAGTAATTTAGGCAGAAACGTCAAACTGCTGTGTTACCAAAACAATCTAGATCTTCTACCAAGTTTATTCACATTCAGAAATTATTTAAATGTTTAGAGGAACATCTAGAAATGGGCTGAACATGAAGCGTCATATAGTACAGGAGGCTGCTATTTACTTTGTGTATTTTTCTGTGTCTCAGATCCAGGACATCAGTGTAGAGACTGAGGACAACAAGGAGAAGAAATCAGCTAAAGATGCTCTGCTGCTCTGGTGTCAGATGAAGACGGCAGGGTGAGAGGATACAGATTCATTTAAAAACCAACCTCAGACTTGCTTTTTCTACAAACTTCTCACTAATCCATTACCATCAACCCTATTGGCATCTTCACTTGTTTGTCTTGTAACTGGTGATGAGCTGTAATTTCCTCTTCATGTCCAGCTATCCAAACGTCAACATTCACAACTTCACCACCAGCTGGAGAGATGGGATGGCCTTCAACGCTCTTATCCACAAACATAGGTAGGAAATTCACACCGTTTACCTTTAGTAAACACAAAGGACATGTGGCACCATTGAAAATACGAATAATTGCATTTATGTCCACCCAAACACAAAAGTCATTATTAGAAGGTGGTTACTTTCTGCCTCTTTGTTTTGTTTTTGCCTCTGTTGTCACTTTTTTGTCATTTTAGTCTTTTAAAATCCTTTTTAAACGATATATATAATATATAAGAATCTCATCACATACATCAGTAATAAACTAGTTGAATCTTGAAATGCACCAGAGGAGGTTTTAAATTGAAACTTTCGACTATATTATGGACATCTTTAATCCCTCTGAACAATGTTGTAGCCAAAGTGCAGACAGTCTCTCCTTTATTAACTGCAGCTGACCATTCAGCAGGCCGCTTCCTTTACCTCTGAAATTGAGGGCTTTAACAGTTCAACATTTACTCACAGTTAGTAACTGTGCAACTGCATATTATTTCTGTATTTATCCATATTTCGCACTGTTACTGTTTCTATAGACCTGTTCTTTAACAAGCACTTAGCAGTAAAGTCTTGAGTCCCAGCAACTCAAATAGTAGTGCAACATTATTGAATCTGACCCCAGAGGGATAAAGGTTAAATTCAATATAGTAGTATATATCTAATATATGAATGGAAAGAAAATAGTAACTGAAGATTAGAACAAAGTGAAGGACAAAGAAGATTTTTAATTGGTGAAGTGATCCTACCCAGGATGAACATTCAGGTATTGGGTTTGTACAGATGTGATATTCAGGGTTAGCCAACAAGTTATGTATCACCACCAGATGTTCTTTCTTTCCTGTGAAGGCTTTGAAACAGCTGTTTGAGTCTTAAAGATAAGGAAAAAAGAACAAAAGAAAATGTATTTGTTTATTGAAAAAAAATTAAATATATGTGTTTTTTTTGTTTGTTTGTTTTGTTTTTTTGTTCACTGGTAAAACCAAATTTTTATTTAATGTGCTGCGTTTTAGGCCGGACCTCATCGACTTTGACAAGCTGAAGAAATCAAATGCTCACTACAACCTGCAGAATGCTTTTAACCTGGCCGAGCAGCACCTGGGGCTCACCAAGCTGCTGGACCCCGAGGGTCAGAGATGACACACACACACACACACACACACACACAATGCCACACAGTCACCTGCTTTAAGGCCTAATCACACAGGAAACTTTTAAAGTTTAGAAAACATGATGCTTATTTTTATGTATCTATTTATTTTTTTGCGTTACTGCGCAACCTCTGAGCTATAGCCCTCAGCCAAACCACTAAAGCAAAGACTGTTAGTTAGCTAAACATCTCTTAACAGTTCATTGTTTCATTCATTGTTCTCTGTGGAGGGTACCTGCCCTGACTCTGGTTGAGAATGAGAGGTTGTTCTAAACTTCACTGCACACAAAAAGGGAGATCCCACCATGTGGGTACATGTGACAGTCAGGGGAGACATCATGAGGAATAGGCCAACTCATCTGGGAGATTTGCCAAAAATGCAAGGCGTGTAGAGCAGAGAAATGCAAGTTGCGCCACAACGCAAAAGCAGCGTGCAAAATAATTCACTCTCATCTTTATTGTTTACTGCACACTCTGACCTTTGCTTTCTGTCCTTGTATAGACATCAGTGTGGACCACCCTGACGAGAAGTCCATCATTACCTACGTGGTGACCTACTACCACTACTTCTCCAAGATGAAGGCGCTTAAGGTGGAGGGGAAGAGAATTGGCAAGGTGACAAACACACCCCACAGATATTCTCGGCACACAAGTCTGTTGCTGTTATATTAAACATTATATAACAACTGATTTTATTTCCAAGGTTCTGGACAACGCCATCGAGACAGAGAAGATGATTGAGAAGTATGAGTCTCTGGCGTCCGACCTTCTTGAGTGGATTGAACAGACCATCATTATCCTCAACAACAGGAAATTCGCCAATTCTCTGGTGGGAGTCCAGCAGCAGCTCCAGGCCTTCAACACCTACCGTACTGTGGAGAAACCACCAAAGTCAGTATAAGCTCTCTTGACGCTTTTTAGTTAATGATAACATTGCATTTTCAGCTGATCAGCCGATCAGTCACATGCTCGACACTTGGAGCTGCAGCGGTGGCTGTGACACATAGCTCACAGAGAAAGTTAAGGTACTTTCAAAATTTTAGTGCATCAAGGGTCGGTCCAGTCTGATCACACACATCGCACATTCCGTGTGACTTATACTTTTACAAAAGAACACCCATAATTCTGCCTATAAATGATTAAAAACACTGCTTATGTTTGAAGAAAATTCCTAAGAACTATTATAGTTTTTTCATTAGCAATCCTGTTATAGTTGTCTGTACAGTTGAGCAAATGTACATTGGTAAAGGCTAATTTAGCAAAGTTGTGAAAAGCATAGTTTGCCAATGTGAGCTGAAGGTCAAACGAGATGATTGATGACATGTTATTCTAAAAAAGACAAATCTCTGCCCTTAGTAAACAAAACCGATTTCTGTCTAAACAATGTTCCTAGGAGGTTTAAGAATGTGTGTTGTTTAATCTACCAAATCATATGCACATGAGTGATTAGGACAAAAACATAACTACTGTAAAAGTCATGTTGGGCCAAAAGAAAATATCAAAGGGTGCACAGATTCCTCCCCTGCTCTCCCTCCGTCTCTCTCTGTGAACCAGATAACATGCTGGTGAGTTGCTCATTACTCAACGTCATTTTTGTGTTGAACCACAGTTTTTCCCCGATGTACACTGAATAAGGATGTGAAACAACAAATAAACCAGCTGAATGTGACTCACAACTGAAATGCAGATACATATAGTAAACTTATATACAAATGGGGAAAAAAAGATATAAAGAAGAACATTTGTCTCTTTGTAATCATGACAGAGGTACAGACCTTATTCTTAGTTATTTTGGGGTAAAATTAAAGCAGAAATTGAAGCCAAATATTCAAACTCAATGCTGTAGTAATACAGAGGGATAAAGGTTAGTCAGTAACACTGTCTAATGTCTGTGTTCAGGTTCACAGAGAAGGGAAACCTGGAGGTTCTACTGTTCACAATCCAGAGTAAGATGAGAGCCAACAACCAGAAAGTTTACACTCCTCGTGAGGGCAAACTCATCTCTGACATCAACAAGGTAACATACACCTGCAAAGATCATGTCCTATAATCTGTCCTATAAGGTGCTGCAGATGTAGTGTCTTCTTCACTTCAACTCTGTATTCAAAATGGAAATGAATTTAGACAAATGCGAAAAGACAAAAAGAGCCTATTTAGGACCTCTACATAAGTAACAGAAATGTGCATTTGTTTAAGGCGTGGGAGCGTCTGGAGAAGGCAGAACACGAACGGGAGTTGGCCCTGAGGACAGAGCTGATTCGTCAGGAGAAACTGGAGCAGCTTGCCCGACGTTTTGACCGTAAGGCCGCCATGAGGGAGACGTGGCTGAGCGAGAACCAGAGGCTGGTCTCTCAGGTAACACATGTTAATGTATCACAGTAATGGGCTTGGTTCAGCCACATGGTCATATGAAATCTTATTGTGTTGTACAGCACAGATAATGGTATTTGATTGTGGTAATTATTATTAAAGTATTGAGACATACATTATGTTAATCCCTAAAGCATAGACATATTGGTACAGATTGAAACTAAGCAGCGCAACCTAGTGGCTACAAAATAAAATAAAAATTTTACTGTAATTCTTATTTTTATGCAATAAATAAGTATTTTCTCTCTTTTTCCTCTCCTTGTTACCTTTGCTGTCTCATCTCCTTGTTTTGTTTCCTCTTCCCTTCTCTTATCCTTAAATTATTTCCCTCTTTCCACTCCTCCTTTCCTTTCCATTCTTCTCATCCAGGATAACTTTGGATTTGACCTCCAGGCTGTAGAAGCTGCTACTAAGAAACACGAAGCCATAGAAACGGACATTGCAGCTTATGAAGAGCGAGTACAGGTCAGTCTGTCACCTGGATGTTTTTGAAGTCCTGATCATACTGCTCTAAAGCTTTGTGCTGGTTGTTGAGGCAGGTATGGAATATAATGGGTCAAAACATTAAGAAGATAGATTGTAGGTGTCTTTTTTTCTCCATCAATACAGTCTGAATTATGCCAAAATTAGATTGGCAGTCACACTAGTTACTGAAGACGTGAGTTCATATATTCTATTCTAAATTCTTAAAATGCAACAATAAGGGAAAAATGATAAAAAGTTCAAGAGGTTATCTTTATTTTAACCATTGTAGTGTGATTAATTCATTTAGTATAAGCCATTTCAGATTGGAATAAATCTTCATTTTGATCAGCTGGATTTTAGCCCACACACACATGTGCAGACAGAGCTACATAAGACCTATGTTGCATATTAGTAAGACCCATGTTACACACTGCTGTTTTCTTAAGTGTGTTGTCCGTAAAATCTTTTAGTGACACAAGTGTGAGCACTTTGACAACCCTCAGCACTGTTTGGAGCACTGAGATTTATTATTGATTATTGTTCTGGCTGCACCAGGTGTTGTCATTACTATTTGTGTACTTGTGTTGACCATGTTTCGGGCCTAAACCCATGTCAGAAGTACTTTCATGTAGTAAGTCTCTATAAAAGAGAATTCTGTGTTTCTGTCTGTAGCATAAAAATAAACTTGTATATTGTTGTAAGTCAACGAGTAAAAATCCATCTTTTGTTGAATGCTCCCTCCTCGCCTATGCAGGCGGTAGTTTCCGTGGCAAAGGAGCTGGAGGCAGAAAGTTACCATGACATCAAACGCATTACAGCGAGGAAGGACAACGTGATCCGGCTGTGGGAGTACCTGCTGGAGTTGCTGAAAGGCCGCCGGCACAGGCTGGAGCTGAACCTGGGGCTGCAGAGAGTCTTCCAGGAGATGCTCTACATCATGGACTGGATGGACGAAATGAAGGTACAGAGGCTGTACCGTCTGTATCTCAGAGTTTGTTGGTCAGATTCTGCTTTAACAATCTGTTGTTGAATATTTTGTATGTGTGCTTTATGTTTTGTAGTTGAGGCAAAGTCCATTTATTTGGTTGTTACTTTCAAATGAGTTGGAAATGTTTTATATTTAGCAAAGTTAGAAAAGTATCAAACTGGTTGTGTTACTTGAACCAAAACCAACTAAAAACCCTTCCAAAGAACCTGTAAACTGTAAAACCCATTCTCTAAAGTGCTGGACATGGCCATATTTCTTCTGGATTTATTTGAAAATAATCAATCCCATTTCTGGAATTTTTAGTTTTTTTTAAATTTCTCCTTGTTCTTGGGATGAACATCTGACAGATCAAAGTTACATTGAGGCTCCTTGTTTCTCATGGAAGAGAAGTGAAAGCTGAAACTCTCAGAGCAGTGCCCTCTGTAAAGTGATCCTACAGATTTTTCTGAAAATAACATCCACTGACTCATACAGTTTAGCACTGGAATAATGTCTGAAATGTATCATGCTTCTTATTCATAGCAACAAAATCTAAAAAATGAGAAACCATGTTTTCACTTGTTCCTGGTCTGTGTCTCTGCAGATGCTGTTACTCTCTCAGGACTATGGAAAACACCTGCTAGGAGTGGAGGATCTGCTGCAGAAACATGCTCTGGTGGAGGCCGACATCGGCATCCAGGCCGATCGAGTCCGCATGGTCAACAGCAATGCTCAGAAATTTGCCAAAGACACAGATGGTAAGACTGACAGATAAATGCTCTGCAGTTATATAGCGCTTTTCTATCTTATTGGTTGCGATGACTAGTACTGTAGTTATTTCTCCTCTCTTTCTCCTCTTCCTCTTCATCAGGTTATAAGCCATGTGATCCTCAGATCATCAGGGACCGCGTTGCTCACCTGGAGTTCTGTTACCAGGAGCTGACTCAGCTGGCCGCTGAGCGCCGAGCTCACCTTGAAGAGTCACGTCGCCTCTGGAAGTTCTTCTGGGAAATGGCAGAAGAGGTTTTTATTTTTACCTTTATAATTATTGGTCATTTTGTCTCAAGTTAATGAGGTTCGTGCATGAGCCTGTTATTTATTTTTTTTATTATCACTGTTCATCTGAATTGAATCCTGAGAAACCACATTTTGTTTTGGGGTTGTGTAACTGATGTATGAATTTGTTGTTGTGGTTTGCAGGAGGGCTGGATCAGGGAGAAGGAGAAGATCCTGTCCTCCGAGGATTGTGGGAAGGATCTGACGGGAGCTGTGAGGCTGCTGAGTCAGCACAAAGCCTTCGAAGGTGAGATGAGCGGGCGAGCTGCTCACCTGCAACAGACCATCAAACAGGGCGAGGAGCTGGTGGCCAACAACCACTTTGGAGCGGATAAGATTAAAGAACGAATCAAGGACATCCAGGTACGCTTCACAGTCTCACCTTAATCATAAAATAAAAACCTTAAGATCAGCTTTTTTTTTTTCTTTCTTTTTTTATAGCCAAATCTTTCTTTCTTTCAGGGCACACATTTAGCATGTAGCATTTACACTACAAAGACTGGATAATGATTTTCTTTTTTACAAAACCATGTCACCCCTCCCTCACTTTTTTTTTTTTTTTTACTTTTGAAACATTTATGTGATCTGGATCAAACAAGAAGGATCTATGAAAAAAAAATTGATGGACAAGGGAAAACCACTTCCCAAACAAAAAAAATCTAATGTGGCTGCTGGATTATTTCCTAAGACCTTCCTTCCTTTTCTTTACCCTCTCTCCTTTGTGCTGCAGGAGCAGTGGGCGGCTCTGGAGCATCTTTCTGCTGTCCGTAAAGCTCGCCTAGAGGAGGCTTGCAACCAGCACCAGTTCCAGGTAAGAGCACTCACATTTCCATAGTATGTTGTAGATGATGTGGAAGCACAAAGATTTACTTTCTACTTGCATTTCCATATGTCTTTCACTTTGTATAATTATAAAAACAAAGTCCAGATTGCAGCCACAGATTTATTATTTTGGTCTGCAGAATAAATGTTAAATAAAACGTGGCTAGGACACGGTTTTTGGGGGGATGTGGTTAAAACTTTTGATATTGTCTCTGCAGGCCGATGCTGATGACATAGACACGTGGATGCTGGATGTGCTGCGGATTGTTTCCAGCGTTGATGTTGGCCATGATGAGTTCTCCACTCAGACTCTGGTGAAGAAACACAAGGACGTGGCCGAGGAAATCACCAGCTACCGGCCTGCCATTGACGCCCTGCACGAGCAGTCACGTACACTGCCACCAGAGAAGGCGAACTCGGAGGAGGTACAGCACCAATTAGTGTGGAGTCCAAAATAAACTCTTAAATATAAAAGTTACTTGTCAAATGGTCAAACATTAAGAATGTTATGTCTGTCATTGGGTTTTAGCTTTTTTTGCAATACCCTGCAGTCATGGATGGATTACTGTACAGCCTTGGGGTTATTAACCTGTCTGGTTCCAGGCGCCCATCTAGTCTGCAGTTACCAATGGCCATGTGTTTGCAGGTTCAGAGTCGGTTGGCAGGCATCGAGGAGCGTTATAAGGAGGTGGCAGAGCTGACACGCCTCAGAAAGCAGGCACTGCAGGATGCTCTGGCTCTCTATAAGATACTGAGTGAGGCCAACGCCTGCGAGCTGTGGATTGATGAGAAGGAGCAGTGGCTCAACAGCATGGAGATTCCTGAGAAACTGGAGGACCTGGAGGTTGTGCAGCACCGGTACGGACAAGAGCAACAGCTATGTCTCTGCAGGAGCTAATAATTAAAAAAACAGGTTTTTGCAGAGTGATAAAAGCTTGAAATAAATTTCCTCATGAAAGCTTGAGTGTATTAACTCACTGTGAGACAGTATAATCATCAGATTTGTATTGTTAAATTTACCAGCTACCCAGCAGTACATACAGTGATTCTGATTTAAATAGATTAACACATAAGATCAACAAAACGATGTGTGATAAGGCTGTTGCAATCGGCTGTATTGTTACCCGCTGGAACATTAAAGTGATGTACACGTTTAATGCATCAGTAATTATAAGTACCTCCAGGATTTTGCAATGTTGTGATTGCAACAATTAATTTAGCGAATGCTCGCTACATTCTGTGTTACCTTGCAGTTAAAAGCATCATAAAAACATCAACACATCGGTTTTTTAGAACAGCTTTTGCAAAATTAGGCATTTTAGGCTGCAACAGTTTTAAGAGGGTCAGCAAAATCCTGGATTTATAATCCATGCATAGTGTATTATATATATATTTTGCAGAAAGAGTACTTTCACTGCGGGTATGCTTTACTTTTTTTACCAGTGTTTACCAATATTTTCTTACTATTTTACTATATTTTTTTTTTTTTTTTTTTTTATCAAAATCTGGTGCTCATGTGTTTCTTGGTTGTAATTTTCTGTTAGGTTTGAGAGTTTGGAGCCGGAGATGAACAATCAGGCATCCCGGGTTGCTGTAGTGAACCAGGTTGCCAGGCAACTGATCCACAGCGGACATCCCAGTGAAAAGGAGATCAAAGCCCAGCAGGACAAACTCAACACAAGGTAATCTGACTGGGATTAACTAAACCACCTAACTGAGACTAAAGACAGTTATAATAAAGGGACATGAGTGCAATTTTACAGGAAAAGTAAAATAACCAGGCTAATAATCTGTAATTAACCTGACAGTAAACTGTGATTAGCAGGGAATTTAACTAAGATGATTATTTTAACTAGCTGATTACAAAAGGATATCCCATTTTAAAACACATTTTAAATGGAAGATAAATTGTGATAAAGCAAGTATTTAAACTGTGATTACCAAAGTTAGTAAAATGACAACTGCACCTTTGATAAACTGAACACCTAACTTTTGCTGCTTAGAATTAAACAGGTAAAATTACTGAGGTTGAACGACAACAGAAGCCAGATTAGCAATGACTTGACCAGGTAATCCACCTGGTTAGTATTATTGCTGATGGCATCTGTCTTTTCCAGGTGGAGCCAGTTCAGAGACCTGGTGGATCAGAAGAAGGACAGTCTGAGCTCAGCTCTGGGCGTTCAGAACTACCACTTGGAGTGTAATGAGACCAAGTCATGGATCAAAGAGAAGACCAAGGTACTGATAGAACAAAGATCATTATCACAGTTCTAAAACTGAAGTCATTGTATTTGGGCCCAAAAACTCAGAAATATGCTGTCAAACCATATTGTTACTAGTCAATGCATTTGTTACTTCTAGGTTGAACTAATGTAATTCCCTACTTTCAGGATGCCCCAGTAACTCTCTAAAGAACCTGCTATTAATCCAAAATGCTACAGCTCGAGTGCTGACTGGAATTAGCAAGAGAGATTGTATTTCACCTTCACTAGCTTCTCTCCATTGGCTTCCTATTTAATTTAGAATAGAATTTAAAACCCTGTTTCTTACATATAAAGCTCTAAACAGTCAAGCTCCATCATATATAAAAGACCTCATAGCACCATATCATCCCAGCAGAACACTTCGATCTCAGAATGCAGGCCTACTTGGTTCCCAGAATTTCCAAAAGTAGAATGCGAGGCAGAGCTTTTAGCTATCAAGGTCCTCTCCTGTGGAACCAGTTCCCAGTTCTGATTCAGGAAGCAGACACCCTCTCTACTTTTAAGTCTAGGCTTAAAACCTACCTCTTTGATAGAGCTTATAGACTTTGTTGTGACTTGGCGCTATATAAATAAAGTTGAATTGAATTAAATCCAGTATACCTACAGGTTTACTCACTCCCTCCCCTCTCTGCCCCCCTCCAGGTGATTGAGTCAACCCAGGAGCTGGGGAATGACCTGGCTGGCGTCATGGCTCTCCAGAGAAAGCTGACAGGAATGGAGCGAGACTTGGTTGCTATCGAGGACAAGCTGGGTGACTTGGGAAAAGAGGCAGACCACTTGGCCTCCGAACACCCGGAGCAGTCTGAGGCCATCAAAGGGCGACTTGCTGAGATTACCGGGGTCTGGGATGAGATGAAGGTAGGACAATCAGGCCCTGCAAAAGGTACCCCACCACCACTACTGTAGAGTTTCCTTGCAGGGTTGTGGGAAAAAAGTGCTCAAACAGTTTTTCTCTATAACTAAATAACAGTATAACCTATTTTCTGTTCATAGGACACCCTGAAGAACCGGGAGGAGTCTTTAGGAGAGGCAAGCAAGTTGCAGCAGTTCCTGCGTGACCTGGACGACTTTCAGTCGTGGCTGTCGCGGACGCAGACAGCCATCGCCTCCGAGGACATGCCCAACACGTTGACTGAGGCCGAGAAGCTCCTGGCTCAACATGAAGGCATCAAGAACGAGATCCATAACTATGAGGAGGACTACCAGAAGATGCGGGACATGGGTGAGATGGTCACACAGGGCCAGACGGACGCCCAGCACATGTTTCTGCGGCAGCGACTGCAGGCGCTCGATACTGGCTGGAACGAATTACACAAGATGTGGGAGAACCGGCAGAACCTGCTGTCCCAGTCCCACGCATACCAGCTGTTCCTCAGGGACACCAAGCAGGCAGAGGCCTTCCTCAACAACCAGGTGAACTCTCCTGCATTTTCCCTTTTAGTCTAAACCAGGCTGCAGAAAATCACATCTGTAGCAATTGTATCTATGTGTCACACGTGTCTTCTTAAGGCCGAATTATACTTTATATTTATATATACTTTATATAAGATCAGTGTGAATGGTTGAGTTTCTTGTTCTACTTTTCTGTTCATCTTTACATTTACATTTAGTCATTTAGCAGACGCTTTTATCCAAGGCGACTTACAAGTGAGGTCCTATCAGAAAAGTGTTCACAGTTTACGAGATGCAAGTGCGAGAAAGAGTAGAAAGGAATTTAAGTGCATAGGAAAGAGATTTAAGTGCATAGGAAGATGCGGAAGAGTTCTGTTTTCAGCAGTTTTTTGAATATTGGGAGTGAGTTTGCTTAGCATGCAGAGTTTGGTAGCTTGTTCCACCATCATGGGATCATCTCTTTTGATCCTGCCTCCTGACATTATCCAATCAGTTTGGTTGATGCATTTCTCTGCACACTTTGTTGTTAAGATTAGGGGGGGGTGCATGTCATGGCCTCTGCCAGCCTCGGTTACCCAAAATGCGACACTTACGTTCACAGCGGAGAGCTATAAATTGGCCTTTAGTGTTTTGTCGTACACCACCAGTCCTTGAGCTTTGTGTGGCCTTTGTTTCTGTGAACCAGAGGCCGCATCCTTCACAGTCGTGCATGAGTAAGATAAAGTAAAGTATTTCTCCATTTTGCTTTCATTTCAACTACTTAATATCTTTCTGATAACATCATTAGTTTTGTCACTACAGCAGAAAGGACCAAATAATAAAATCTTTTTTTTTTTGCAACGTCTAAAGAACAATAGACAAACAATAGGCATTAGAGTAAAATGTTTAACATTTTGTGAACATAGATCAGTTAAAATCTTAAAGTCATCTAATGTAGTATCTTTGTTGAACAGATGAAGAAATAGAGTAGTAAACTAGAATAGGTAGGATTCCCTGTTCAATATAAATTCGCTGAATATTTCTGCATCTGAACTGCTGTTTAGAAAGAAATTAGATACTGAAATACACAGTGCTGGGTAACTCTGTCTTATACTTCTCATCTGTCCACCCACCACAACTGGATCTCTGCAGTTTTACTCTGAATGGGTTAGAGGCCGCCATCATGTGGTAAAAAACCTTCATTACAGCAATGTCTGCACACAATGTACCTTTCTGTACATTTAAAATTGGGCTATTAAATAAAAACAAAATAGTTCCTTTCTAAATAACATAAAGACAATACAAACTCCACAGAAAATTCACACAATATATAATTTTTTATCTTGCATTCACTTGAAGTAAGTCCAGGTTCAGCTGAAAAATCCAAATATGTTTACTTTTGAAAAAAGTAAGGGGTGCGGGGAGGCATAAAGAATCCAACGAGATATTGTTACCTTCGCATTTTTCCCTTCCAAGAGCACAATTGGGCGTGAGGCGCTTCAGCAACAAACTGTGGCCAAGGTTTAAATAGTTCTACTTCATCGTCTTCTCAACACCCTAGCACACAAAAGCTGACCACACTAACATCTCCTCTCTCTGTCTGTCAGGAGTACGTCCTGGCTCACACAGAGATGCCCACCACTCTGGAGGGGGCCGAGGCTGCCATCAAGAAGCAGGAGGACTTCATGACCACCATGGATGCCAATGAGGAGAAGATCAGCAGCGTGGTTGACACTGGTCGGCGGCTGGTAACCGAGGGAAACGTCAACGCTGAACGCATCCAGGAGAAGGTGGACTCCATCGACCAGAGGTAACAAGATAATGTTTGTTTCAGGAGTTTCTTGTTTGATGAAGTTGTTTTGTCTCTGGCACAGAGATACTTGACGACATAAATTATCATGGCGGGTAGAGCAGCAGAATGGAATGCAGAAGTTGCAGGATCAAATCCCAGCCCCCACCCACCAGTGTGAATACAGAAAATAATTTACTCTCTGCTCTTTTTCATTAATTTACTCCAATTAGTCCAAAACATTCTACATCTGACTGAATTGGATCAACTTTAATAAGCAGCTAGAAGTGTGGAGATGTCCAACACATAAAACTTGGTTTTACTATAAAATGTGACAATATTCCAAATGATAAAATATTGAATATCTCTCTGCAGACACAAAAAGAACCGAGCAGCGGCGAGCGACCTGCTGATGAGGCTGAAGGACAACAGAGACCTGCAGAAGTTCCTGCAGGACTGCCAGGAGGTAATGAATATTTCAAACCATCCACAGTAGCTTCAGATGCATGAAAATCACAGACTCTGTGTGTGTGTGTGTGTGTGTGTGTGTGTGTGTGTGTGTGTGTGTGTGTGTGTGTGTGTGTGTGTGTGTGTGTGTGTGTGTGTGTGTGTGGTAGTAGTAAAAGTAATTTGCTGTTTGTGTGATTCCAGCTGAACCTCTGGATCAATGAGAAGATGCTGACTGCTCAGGACATGTCATACGACGAAGCCAGGAACCTGCACAGCAAGTGGCTCAAACACCAGGCCTTCATGGCTGAACTGCAGTCCAACAAGGAGTGGCTGGACAAGATCAACAAGGTAGAAAGAAAGATATTGGAATGGCATCTTCTCCTAAGTGTGTATATGTATTTTTTTCAACATTCTTCTGTAGTTCCACCTGTTTGGATAACAAAGATAAAGTTTAATGTATAGGAACGATTTACTGTTTTTATTTCATGAGAATGCTTTATTCACCCTACCAAAGCTAAGCAGAATGGATCCTGTCTTTCAGGATGGGCAGACACTGATGGCAGAAAAGCCAGAAACAGAGACGCTAGTGAAAGAGAAGCTGGCTTTCCTGAAGACAATGTGGGAGGACCTCGAGTCAACTACCCAGACGAAGGCCAAGTGCCTGTTTGATGCCAACAAGGCCGAGCTGTTCACACAGAGCTGTGCCGACCTCGAGAAGTGGATGGCCAGCTTGGAGGGGCAGCTCCAGTCCGATGACTACGGCAAAGACCTCACATCTGTCAATATCCTTCTTAAGAAGCAGCAGGTGAGAAGTAATTCAGGCATTGATGTGAACATTCAGTGAATAAGTTTCCGATGTACAGAGCTTAAGTTTTTTTTTAAACTGTAGTTTAACTGGGTGACAGCTTCTAAATTCTAAACTTCCTGTAAAGCCTTTCAGTTTGACTGCACAGTTTCTCTTCCACTGAGAGTGGAGCTACTAAATGGGAACTTCACTATTTTCACAATTTAGTGTGAATTAGTAAATGGTGACTTGGGAACATGGCTTGCACAGTGGGTTCTTAAAGTTGAATGTACACCTCCAAATAAAACTTTTTTCTAAATCAAATCCAAAATGCACAGAACTGTGACAGGGATTTGTTACTTTTTGTGATCCAGAGCATTAAAATTCTATTTAGTCATTTCTGAGAGGAGTGAGAAGTCAAACCAGCCTTTACATAATTCATCTGCTAGTGCAACGGCACATATTCAAAGCCTCACACTCTACATTCACACAGCAGTTATGTCATTTTTCATTTGGTGTGTTGCTGAGAAATTCTGTGTGTGTGTGTGTGTGTGTGTGTGTGTGTCAGTAGCACAGACTGATCTGCAGGGTGCATCTGAAGAATCTTGTTGGTATTTATTAGAGCAGCTTCCTTCTCATATTGTCTGTGTTTTATTCAGATCTGTGCTATGTTACGTGTGTGTGAGAGAGAGAAACTGCATGGCTGCTGGGACGCAATCATCACTTAGATCTTTTTTTAACCATTTAGGGTTTTTTTTTGTGTTTGTTTTTTTCCGCTCTTTTTGGGTCATTTTTACAGTGATTAACACAGAGGCCCCTGAAGGTCTTTTGTTTTTAGATTTGCGTAAAATAGTACATTTTTCTCTTCTAATTTGGCTTCATCAAAACATTTTTGTGGGTTTTTACTTTGCATGTTGATATAATTTTCTTAATATTTGCAAATAATTGAATTAAGTACTTTGTCTATATGGTTTGTTCTATTTCATACATTTTTATTATTTTGTAACTAAAGACCCTTATCGGCCTTCCTGAAGCTTCCAATTGCATCTCATAGTCTGTACCACAGGATGGCGTTTTCTCTGTTGTCATGGAAACAGCAGAGCTGATAGCTGACAACTCTGTAATCTACATCTGCTGCTGAAAATTGTAAAATGTGTTTGAAAGCACTGGAAACAGTAAGAAAATACATAGAATATACAAATATTTACACACGTTTATTTACAAATGATACATGTTTTTCCCTGTAACTTCTCCAGTACTTCTTTGATTTTTATCTGTCTATTTTTCACATTATTTAATTACTTTGTTCCCATTTGTTTTTCCATTTTATTCTGTCCTTATTTATTTTATACTTTTTACAAAAATCGTATCAACATATTTTTCTGTAACTGCCATCCTCCTGCAGATGCTTGAGAGCCAGGTGGATGTGCGTGAGAAGGAGGTGGAGGAGCTGCAGAGCCAATCGCAGGCCCTTAGCCAGGAGGGGAAGGACTCTGAGGAAGTGGACGGCCAGAGGATCAGTGTGGAGAGGAAGTTCCAGTCCCTCCAGGCACCACTGAAGAAAAGACGAGACAACCTCATGGCCTCCCGTGAGATCCACCAGTTCAACAGAGATGTGGAGGACGAGATTGTGAGTAAATCCTCTAAGACTGAATGGAGGAGTACAAGACATACAACATGTTTTACCTTTAACCTTAGTGTGATCCGAATAAACGGGTAAAACTGTAAATTAAACATTGTGATCATCTGCACATTTCACACAAATAGCTTTCATTTGTCAAAAAGGCTGAAAAAGGAACCAAAATTCAACGTGTTAGTAGGGGAAATTTTACAGCAGAAGTATTACGAGGAGTATTATCAATAGTGTTGGTCACTGCAGTAGCTGTTACTGCAGTGTCCTTGTCATCAGTAGTAGTAGAAGCAGTTTTTGTTGCAGTAGCAGTAGTTGAAATTACAGCAGTATCAGCGCCATAGTTAAGGCATCAGAGGTAGCTTTAATAGTAGTAGTAATACAAAAGTTGCTTTAACAGTAGTACCAACAGCAGTAGACGTAGTGGTGTTAGCAGCAGCAGCAGTAGTGCTGTCACCAGCTGAAATGGGGATTGTTGCAAATCGGAGCAATGTGTTATAGAAGCACTTTGCAGCACTTTGAAATGCCTTTGTGTGCATGCTGTGTACTGTTTGTACTCGTGCATATGTGAACACAGTGGCTGTATGTTACAGTTGTTGTAGTTATGTTGTGATGAGATGGAATAAAAGATGAACAGATATTAGTAGAAGTAAAGGTACTACTGGTACCTCTGCTTCTACTAACATGACTATCAGTTGTACAGTAGCAGTACTAGTTAGTATTAGTATTAGAGTAAATGCAGGAATTAGTAGCAGTTGCAGTAATCACATTTGCCAGTTATACAATAAAAGTATTACTAGTACCAGTAGTATTAGTGGCAATACTGATTAGTAATAGCAGTAACGGAAAAATTGTTCATTTCCAGGTGCAATAGCAAAATAATTAATTAATAATAATGCTGTAGTATTAGTAGCAGCAGTAGTGTGTTAGTAATAAAAGTAGGAATCTTGGTGTTACTACAAAAAAAGTTAAATTCCTATGTCAGTGGGACATCTTTGGAAAATTAGTCTGTTGTTTGTTTTTTTGTTTTTTTATATCACAACCACAGCACCAGAAATACATCATGTATTATTGTGTGTGTGTGTGTGTGTGTGTGTGTGTGTGTGCGCACGCACGCAGCTGTGGGTTGAGGAGAGGATGCCTCTGGCTACATCTACAGACCATGGACACAACCTGCAGACTGTACAGCTGCTCATCAAAAAGAACCAGGTATACAAACACACATTTGTATTTCAGTTACCAACAAGCCATTTGCAAAGATCAACACGTTCTAATTTCGTTCAGCATCCTCACTGAGCTCTCTCTGTGACCTTTGACCCTCACAGACTTTGCAGAAGGAGATCCAGGGCCATCAGCCTCGCTACGATGACATCTTTGAGCGCAGCCAGCAGATCCTGAGGGAGGACAGCCCAACAGCGGAGCTCATTCGCCAGCGGCTCACCGAGTTCCAGACCCTGTGGGAGCAGATCAAGAAGGAGACAGAGAAGCGCCACACCCGCCTCAGTGAGGCCCACGAGGCCCAGCAATACTACTTTGATGCCGCAGAGGCTGAGGCCTGGATGAGCGAACAGGAGCTCTACATGATGTCTGAAGAGAAGGCCAAGGTAACGACGCGTCCCGAAGGTGGTAGTTTCTACATGTTTTTGTGAGCAAGTTAACCAACGGAAGTTGCTTTGACATTGGCGGATCCAGTTTCAGCATTTATCTTTCTACTGTGTCTCTGCAGACTAGTACACATTCTGTTTAAAACATATAAAGTACATATACTCAGGTTTCATTTTATCTGAGATGTTTTAGTTGTACAGTGGTAGACCTCCACCAGTTTACAGTCTGTTAATCTTTTTTGCTCATGTGTTTGACTAATTACTGGACTAGAAACTTTTATTTAGGCAAACAATGACATTTTGTGTGATGCCAACTCTGTATTTCACTTGAGCTCTTTTTTTTCATTCATTATTATCTATATATTTATTTTCTTTTATTCATCTCCTCCACTCCCATTTCTATTTGCCGTCTCATTTTTAACTCGTCACTTTTCTCTATTCTCATTTGAATTTGTTTCATTTTCCCTTTGTAGTTTTGAAAAGTAAATGTAAATGCAAAGTAATTTTCTGTAAATAAAAAGAGGAAATAAAAAATAAACTGTGTGTTTCTCTCAGGATGAGCAGAGTTCAGTGGCCATGCTGAAGAAGCATCAAATCCTGGAGCAAGCGGTGGAGGACTACGCTGACACAGTCCACCAGCTCTCCAGCACCAGCCGTGGCCTGGTGGCTGCTGGACACCCAGACAGGTGAGATGGGGCTCAGAGTCAAGTACTACAGTTCTCTGGTATATTTGTCATTTTAGTTTTCATATTTTGTCTGTGTTAGAGGTGGTAAGGGAGAGAGAAGGTAAAGAATAAATAAAGAACTGAGCGAAAAAATAAATATGAGAGGGGAAAGAAAGAAAAAATTGATAGAATAAAGTCAAAAAGAGGAGACAATGGGAAGCAAAGTAGTGATGAATCATAGTTCCTCATTGTTTTTCTGTCCTCTTTCTGTAGCGAGCGGATCGGGATGCGTCAGTCTCAGGTGGATAAACTGTACGCTGGGTTAAAGGACTTGGCGGAGGAGCGGCGAGGAAAGCTGGACGAGCGTTTCCGTCTCTTCCAGCTCAACCGTGAGGTGGACGACCTAGAGCAGTGGATTGCTGAGAGGGAGGTTGTGGCTGGATCCCACGAGCTGGGACAGGACTACGAACATGTCACAGTTAGTACATCTCACGTTATTTTATTCATTGTGGACTTTCAGAGGTTCTGAGTTGTTGAAGATTTACATTAGCTCAGTATCTCTAATTGCACATTTTATTTCTGTTCTCCATCAGATGCTGCAGGAACGTTTCAGAGAATTTGCCCGTGACACCGGGAACATCGGCCAGGAGCGCGTGGATGCCGTCAACCGTATGGCAGATGAGCTGATTAACTCTGGCCATGGAGACGCTGCCACCATCGCAGAATGGAAAGACGGCCTGAACGAAGCCTGGGCTGACCTGCTGGAGCTCATTGACACCCGGACACAGATCCTCGCCGCCTCCTATGAGCTCCACAAATTCTACCATGACGCCAAGGAAATTCTCAACCGCATCCTGGACAAACACAAGAAGCTTCCAGAGGAGCTGGGTCGGGACCAGAATACAGTGGAGACCCTGCAGAGGATGCATACCACCTTCGAACATGACATTCAGGCTCTGGGAACACAGGTACAGGCAGTGCATTCAGAGGAGAGAACTGTGACTAGAACACATTTATTTACGTAAAGAGGAAAACAAACGCCTACCATTTGTTTCTGGCTAGTGAGCTACTGATCTGGCTGGTTTGCACTTTTGATCTAATTAACAGAAGGCACCTCTTCAGTCACGGACACCGAGGCTTTCACTTGGTTCTACCTGCTTCTGGTCCTCATGTTTTACGCATTAATTCATTTTTAAATCAACCTGAACCTGTCTCTCTTGCTCTCTTTTTTTTTTTTTTTTTTGTTAGGTTCGACAGCTGCAGGAGGACGCAGTTCGTCTGCAGTCGGCTTATGCTGGAGATAAAGCGGACGACATTCAGAAGAGAGAAGGAGAGGTGAGCTTCAGTGTCGGGCAGCGGTGAAACGTAGCATTTATTTTTGCAATTAGTTAATCTCAGTGATGTGCCTGCTGCTGGCACTCAACATGTAACAGCTGGAATCCTGGAACGTTAGGTCTTTTTGTATTCACCATGGGAGTTGAGACCTAGTGTCCATAAACCATGTAGAAACTGTGCTCTTATTGATTGAGTTGAATATGAATTGCAACCAACTTTGATGGTATTGTAGGCTCTGTAAAAGGCCCTTTGCCTCATGCATGCTGCATTGCTGCTGCCCTAACTTTGCATTGTTCCTCCGCTGCTTAAAATCACTCTAATTTTCAAGAAGTCCTTTAGGGTTCATGTGGAGTTCCAGAGAGAATCAATTAAATTGAATAAATTATTAAATAATAAACTTGTGCTCCATATAAAGATGAACACATAATAAAAACATACAGGGCATGGTCAAAATACTGTAAACCCCATAATAAAGTGTCCTCGCCAATGATTCTGTATGCAGAGGGAACATCATTGTTGATCTTTATGAACCCATTTTCTCTGGACACCGGTCCTCTAGATCTCTAATGCAGATCTTTAGGACTCAAAACCAAAATGTTTTTTATTTGCAGTCAAACATAATTTTGTTAATTTATTAGCCAAAAAGATCAAATATTTTCCATCTTTCACATAACTTTCCTGCTCACTTCTGGTCATTTTCCAGGATAATTTACCTGAGGGCACAGGAGAATTGAGTATTTTTGTTCCAAGGTTTTACCAGTGTTTTTCAAAAACTGTGTGTTTAAACACAACATAAAAACTGAACAGTCAGTTTTAGGACTCAAGCGCACACCCACACTAACAATGTTACAGCTGGTGTCACATTTGCACAAATGCGCTCGAATTCTGTCTGAAAAATGGTTCTTTTATGTTGTGGGTCCAAACATTTTAAAGGAGCAATCCAACATAGTGCTGATTTGAGCTTTGTTGAAGTTCTTAGTCACAACAGTTTACCAGGTGTCCCGACATAGATTTCACCTGCTGAAATCACTCCTGCAATATTAAACGTGTATTGTGTATATAATCAGGTTATATCATACTTATTCTGCACAGCGTTTACTTACTTAGGTTTTCAGAGCAACTGTTATCCACACGGACTGTTAGAAAACCCAAGTTACATCCAAGCAACCTCTGACCTTATTTTGCTTTGCTCTGTACTAAATCGAATAATAAATGTGTGTAATTTTGGAATCAGTGACACAGAGCAACAATTACAGGGAGCAGAAGGTGTTTATTGTAACTACTTATCCTCCAGATGCGTTATTGCATATATTTATTTTTCTAAAAAACATCCTCTGCAACTTAATAAAGGATATCACATGATAAAATTGCTATATTCTCAAGCAGACCTACAACTGAAACAGATGTGTTTGTCGCTATAAAGTTTTGTTGGACTGGGGAATTCTACTTCAGCGTGATCATGCCCTGCCAAAGGTTCTTGGCTCCTGGAAACCATAGCGGACTGTTGATGCTATTAAGCACTGTGCAGTGTTTTTGATGCCCTGTGTTTGACCATTCCCTGTATGTCCATTTCCCTGCATATCCCCTCTGTCCACCCAGAAGCGAAAGGGAGAGGTGAGACTCTGTTTACCAAAAACATTGGCTTTGCATCAGTGTTCATTTTGGCTGCATTTTAGACTTTCTTTTAACCCTGAGACTAAAATGTTGATTAGTTTTGTGACATTTTAGCCATGTTCATGCAGTTGAGTTCTGAGTGTTTTCACAGACCTGAGAATTTGCAAGTACTTGTAGGGTTTGTTTTTAATTTGTCTGAGGTCCCTGTGTTGGTCAATTGTTGCACCAAACACAAACTCATTTCCTCTATAACTGTTAAGTACCAATAACCTGTAAACTCCACCCACCTGGTTCTCTCGGGAGTTTAAAACAAACGCCACCAATAGACTGCAAATTCACTTTGGGTCTGGTTAATGAGTATAGAAGAAAACTAAAAATGGAGGTCTATCTTTTTTTTTAAATTCATCTTAGATGCATTTTTTTGTAATTCATGGCTGCACATGGTGCAAACAAATGTTTTTGTTCACATTTGCTTCAGTGTAGTTGCTTGTTAGTAGGCTAAGTATTGCCGCTTGCAGCTGTGTTCACATCCACTGCTGGGTTTCAACCTGGACAATGTATTTTTTTTAAAATGCAGAAAAAGGCCTGCCAAGAAACGGTGACTTTGCAGGCATTTGTGGCTAAAACGTGTCAAAGTGTCAGCTGCAGCTCTAAAACGTGCAGCATTTACCGCACAGCTTTGCCTTGTGAAGCTCGGACATGCGTAGCTGCTTGAGGTTGGCACATGCATTAAAACGGGTTTTTCTCCTGTGTTGCAGTGACACAGTTTATACAGTTGTGTCATGCTTCAAATTCAGCTGAGATTCAGCTCGATCAGGCATGAGTTTTATCTGTAAATGTCTGCAAGTGTTTATGCCATATAGAACACTAGAAACTGGGTGTTGGTATCATCTTAGAGAAATAACTTTTTTGTTATATTACACAAATGACAAGACATTACCAAATCCGTTGCACATCCCAATCCTTAATGTTTAGCTCCAGATGCCAGCAGTTCACTTAAACTACTCACAATATTTTAGCAGCTCACAGAAGATGCCATCAACAGCCTTTGTTCATTAAATAATTCTTTATCCTAGATGAATATCAGACAGTAGGACACACTTGCTGGTGTCCTTATTGGAGCTTCTTATTGTTTTTGTAACAGGTAAAGTTTTAGTTTTTGGCGGGGAAACAGATTAGTTCATCACTGAGCTGTTAGATTAGCTTGTTAACCAGAGTAACTGTGACTAACCGTAACTGTCTGGTTGCCAAATCTTGGCTAAACAAACCAGCATTAGCAGCTTTCTAACATATTAAAATGACTGCAGGGTATTGACCTTCTAATGTTGTGTTAAGTTTTTTCTGAAATTGACTTTAGTATTCATCAATTTGACTTTGAAAATCAATTGATGGATCAACGGACTGTGGACCAGTTTGTTCACCTGAGCCTCTTTAGGAAATCATTAGGTATCTAAACCTCTGCCAGTAAGTCTGAGCAGGTGGAGATGCAAACAAACCCCATCAACTGAAAGCGAAGAGGATAGAGTTTGGCCTAAGGATAAAATTCATTCATCACAGCACATTTAATGCCACATTACAGTAATGTTTTTTTTACCACGATGTGATAGAGAAATTGGTGATGGATAAAAATAATGCATATTTGATCTATCCAAAAAATTTCATGATGAATCTAATACATATGTGCAAGCATAAAAATGTTTATTTTCAAAACCTTTAAAGGCTTGGATATGGTGTCCTGCAGACCTAGTGCTGCATCCAAAAGTCATTAATTATGATTCCCAATTAAACAGAAAATGTTGGTGCATTTTATACTAATTAGGATGAACCAAACAATTCTCCAAAGGCAGCTTTTTGTAAGCGCTGAGATCAACAGTGCAGCATCAAATCTTTATCATTTATCATTGTTACTGTTAGGTATGATGTTTGTGTTCAGCCTTTGGTTTCTCTTAATTGAACCGTGCTGTATGTTGTCTCACCCTCTTCAGGTCCTGGAGGCCTGGAAAAACCTGCTGGAGGCGGTGGAGGGCCGGCGGATGAAGCTGGTGGACACTGGGGACAAGTTCCGCTTCTTCAGCATGGTGCGAGACCTGATGCTTTGGATGGAGGACGTAATCCGCCTAATTGAGGCTCAGGAGAAGCCCAGGTCAGGACATTTTAAAATACATTTACACTTACATTTAGTCATTTAGCAGACGCTTTTATCCAAAGCAACTTACAAGTGAGGTACAAAGCAGCAAAAATCTAAGTCAAGGAGAAAACATCAAAGCAAAGTCCTATTAGAAAAGTGTTCTCAGTTCGCGAGAAGCAAGTTCGAGAAAGAGCAGAAAGGATATTTTTTTTAAGAGATTTAAGTGCATAGGAGGATGCAGAAGAGTTCTGTTTTCAGCAGTTTTTGAATATTGGGAGGCAGTCTGTGGAGCGTGCAGAGTTTGGTAGCTCGTTCCACCATTGTGGGATCATTGTGCTAAAAAGTTTTGCTTGGTGTCTTCTGTGCGGTGCTGGGACCACCAGACGTCGTTCGTTGGCAGACTGCAGTGGGCAGGAAGGATTGTATACTTGTATGAGTGAGTTGAGGTAAGCGGGAGCTGTTGAGTTAACCACCCTGTGATCAAGAGACAGAGCTTTGAACCTGATGCGAGCAGCTACAGGAAGCCAGTGTAGAGATCTAAAGAGTGGTGTGACATGGGTCTTTTTTGGTGAGGCGAGCTGCTGTGTTTTGGATCATCTGCATGGGTTTGATTGTGGATATTGGTAACCCCATCAACAAAGCGTTGCAGTAATCAAGACGAGATATGACCAGCGCCTGTACAATAAGTTTGGTTGTATAGTCCGTGATGTAGAGTCTGATCTTCCTGATGTTGGAGAGAGCAAATCTGCACGCCCTAGAAACTGAGGAGATGTGGTCCTTAAAGCTCAGTTGGTCGTGGATGATGAACCCCAGATTTTTGGCCGATTTAGTGGGGACAATCACTGTAGATCCAATGTTGATGCTGACGTTGTGTTGTGTCGAAGGTCTGGCTGGGAAGACAAGGACTTTGGTCTTGGAGAGGTTGAGTTGAAGATGTCTCTCACTCATCCAGGCTGAGATATCTGAGAGACAGGCAGAGATGCATGATGAGACAGTGGAGTCGTCCGGTGTAAAGGACAGGAAGAGTTGTGTGTCATCAGTGTAGCAGTGATAGGAAAGACCATGTGAGTGAATGATGGCACCTAGGGATGTAGTATAGATGGAAAAGAGAAGAGAACCAAGAACTGAGCCCTGCGGCACACCGGTAGAGAGGCTATGAGAGTGAGAATGATGCCCCCACTAGGATACCTTGAAGGTTTGTCCTGATAGGTAAGAACGAAGCCAGTCTAGAGCTGATCCAGAGATGCCTAAGTCAGAGAGTGTGGACTAGGGGATCTAATGGTTCACAGTGTCAAAGGCTGATGATAGATCAAGTAGAATTAAGACAGAAGACTGACCTGTGGCTTTTGCAGCTCGAAGATATCTCACAACAGTCAGGAGTGCGGTTTATGTGGAGTGACCCCTCTTGAAGCCAGACTGGTTGACATCGAAGAAGTTGTTCATGGAAAGGAAGTCTGAGAGTTGGTTGAAGACTGCTCATTCCATTGTCTTGGCCAGAAAAGGAAGGAGGGAGACAGGTCTGTAGTTCTCCACTACAGAGGGATCTAGAGAAGGCTTTTTGAGCAGTGGGGTAATCAAGGCCTGCTTGAAAGAAGTTGGAAAAGTCCCTGATTTGAGAGATGTGTTGATGACTTGTGTAATAGGTGAATTTAACCACATTTCGCTGTTTCTCTGTTGTTAAGCTGCTTAGTGAGTTAATCTCCATTTTTATGAACTTTCTATAACAGCCAATGTGTTGTCAAATAACTCAGATAACGTGCAACAAGCCCTTGTTGTCTGATTAAAACAAAGCATTTATAGAATGTATCATCTGCTCTGTTTCATGTTAAACAAACTGAGGAGAAGAATTTCTTCTCATCTAAACATTTGTTTGTGTGTTTGCTTGTTTTCAGGGACGTGTCTTCAGTAGAGCTGCTGATGAACAACCACCAGGGCATCAAGGCGGAGATTGATGCACGCAACGACAGCTTCACCGCCTGCATCGAGCTGGGCAAAGCCCTGCTGGCCAAGAAGCACTACGCTTCAGAGGAGGTGGAGTCTAAAAACAAGATGCATCTGTCATAGTGTTTACATTATCCAAGGGTCTGATAATTTTCCACTTTTTAAGGCCTGGAGGTTTATTTCCACATGCATTTAAACTAAAAAAGGCACAAATGTTGTTTCCAGAAGTATCCTGACACTTTCACTTTTGACAGTGTTTCCTATAGATTTCTTAAATGTTCTCTGTTGAATTCTCCACACTGAGCTTTTACCTGAGTTCTTAAACATGAACGCTACAATCCATACACTGACTGTGCCGCTTTTTTTTTATTATTTTTTTTGCACCTTTTTTTTGCACACCAGCAGCATTAGTATAGTAGAAATTAGCTTATATTATACATTTGGAATTAGCTTTTTTAACTTTTTTTTTTTTTTTCTCCTGCAGATTAAAGAAAAGTTGTTACAGTTGACAGACATGAGGAAAGATATGATTGACAAGTGGGAGGACAGATGGGAGTGGCTTAGATTGGGTAAGATTTTTCAATTAGTCATACCCTTTCTCAGGGCATAAATTCACAGAAGTGAATGGGCTGAATCTGTCTGGTTTAATGTGTCATTTACTGTATTCGTGTTCAGTTCTCGAGGTGCACCAGTTCTCCCGGGATGCAGGTGTGGCCGAGGCTTGGCTGCTGGGTCAGGAACCTTACCTGTCCAGCAGGGAGATCGGGCAGAGTGTGGACGAGGTGGAGAAACTCATCAAACGCCACGAGGCCTTTGAGAAGTCGGCTGCCACCTGGGAGGAACGCTTCTCTGCATTGGAGAGGTTGACCACGGTAAGAAGCGCGAGCACGGCCGCACACTGGAGACATGATAAAGCTCAGAGACAGAGACATTGTGTTTTTGTGTCCAGATGGAGTTATTGGAAGTGAGAAGAACGCAAGAGGAGGAAGAAAGGAGGAGACAGTCTCCATCTACTGAGGCTCAGCCTGCAGATGCTGCAGCACAGCAAAGGTGAGTGTTTTTCTGTTTCATAGTATTTATTAGTCAAGATATTTATGGATAATAATTTTGTAAACACAAAAGAAATCGTTCCTATAATAGTGACATACCTGACATGGGCCTGACAAAGGGAAAAAAACTTCTCATTCACATCTCACCTGACTCACCAGGGGCAACCTGGGGTTAACTGTGTTGCCCAGAGACACTTCCACTAGTAACCAATGTGTCTAACTCTTTGTAAACTTTGTGTATTTGCAGAGTGGGTGAGCCAGCGTCTCAGAATGGCCTGCCATCCGATCAGGAGTCTCCCAGGGTTAGTTACCGCTCGCCTGCCTACCAGAAATACAGCAGCACCCTGCAGAGCCGCAGGACCACTACTGCACCCTGACAAACACACCGACACACACAAAATAACCACACACTTCAAAGCACATGCACATAAAGAAATGAAACATCCCAAACAGCTGAAAACATGTAACATGACCTTTTGACCTCATAGGTAAATATTAATAATATTAATAGTATTTAGTATTTAGTATAGTATTTGTCTTTTGTACTCAGAATTTGTTTGATCCTCCCTCTAATATTTCTAATCTAATATATGTATAATAAGCGTAGCTTTAAAGATGTTGCATTATTAACTTAAAAGACCTCCATGCCCACCTGGATCCTCTTTTCTGTGCTAATTAGCTGTTTTGAAGAAAAATCCAGTTATGACACTACTGTTCCTGTAAGAATGTGTCGGTGTGTGGGTTATAGCCTAGGGTTTACGTTAGGTCTTTTGGTCATGTATTCATTGTTTTGCAATGAAGCAAAAATATAAAAAATAAAACGCATCACAGACAGCATTAATTTCTTTAACTCAATTACCACCTCAATACCAGGATGGAAACTACTGAGAGGCATTTTCTATTAGAAGTGTTTATTTTACTACTTTAGGAGAGAAGTTTCCCACTTTGTCAAGTTACCAACAGTCTTAGCAGCGGATTATAATGATCAAAAGAAGGAATTCCGCTAAAGTCACTGTAAAAATATTAGAGCTGTTTAAATTTGATTATTTAATTGGAATATGTAGAGGGGAAAATCATTGCTGCTAAAATAGGGAATAAAGGGATTCACCACTTAAAACAAGATCCAGATGGACACAGGTGTGTTCAGTTTTATTCTTTTTCTGCTTCATAACACATACATCTGCAGGAGAAACTTTCTAATGTAAGACCTGAGATGCTCGACTAGCAGCAAATAGCTTTAATCTTTGTTATGTCTTCTTTCAGTTTGATAACTGGGCAATTAGTCTGTGGCCAGAAAGAATACTTATCTTTAATCAAATTAGGCGTCTGATGAACTTTTGACAAGTGCATATACACATTCTTTTTCTCAACCCAACATTCCTTTTAGTACTTCATTTCTTAAACAAATCAGAAATTGACCTTAGACAGGAGAACATGCAGAACTGCAGTTGTGCAACAAAATGGTGCTCTGTGCTTTTTAAACCAAAAATGACCAAACGCAGCAGCTGTAACATGAGTCATTCCTCCCCTTTTCCTTTTCCTTTCCCTCCCTCCTTCCCTGTCTTTCTCAGCTCGACACTCCTCTCATCCTCTCCCCTCAACTCTTAATGTTTCTGCTTGTTTACGTCATCATCTATAAACTCACACTGTGGAATATAAGCACAGGCCAATATCCAAACTGAGCTTTCAAACTGATTTGTATTTATGGCTGGTGTTTACCGATGAGTTAAAAGTTTTAATGTCGTCAGCATTTTAGAACAAATGTTTAAACGAACTGGAAAGAAACTACAAATACAACAACAACAAAAATATCACTAATTACTAAATTGTTGAAATAGTACAAAGGTCATCTTAAACAGAGTCATTGTTACATAAAGGCCTTACTCTTGCACCATTTCTACACAGAATGCAGGTCAGCTGTGACCTAGACTTTCTGTTGGACCTGAACGCCTGTGTCCTGTGTAGACACATGCAGGACTGAAACTGCAGCCATTTCTAGATCATGCAGCTTTCTTTGTAGACCCAGCCTTACCGTCTTAAAATAAATATTATATACTCTGAAGTGTGAGTTAATCACTAACACTTCACATTGACAGTCTATTAGTTCATATTAATCAAATAACAAATGTTTTGTATTCAATATATTTAATTGAGGATAGAATATAGACAGTAGTGTGTTTAGAAACAGATGTGTTATTGTTTTGGAGAGAGAAAGTATTTCCTACTGTAAAAAAAAAAAACTGAAATACAATAATGAATTTAATATTTGCAGGCCATCCATCAATATTATCCTAACAGCTTCTTCTGTTCAGGGTTTTGGGGGGTGCTGGAGTCTATCCCAGCTGTCTTTGGGTGAGAGGCAGGGTCCACCCTGTACAGGTCTCCAGTCTGTCTCAGGGCCAACACAGAGAGACACACACTGACACACAGCCATTCACTCCCACATTCACACTTACAGGGAATTTAGAGTCACTAATTTATATTATATACATATTACATTACATTATATACATATAGTTTATCTGCTATCTCACAATTATTGGGATGCTGGGATTATTCACACATTATCTAAAAGCATTTTTATTAATAAATGCCCCAAAATTCATCACCAATCTTTATTCATTCATTTTTTGTTCTCAGACATAATCACTATAGACACTGACCACATCTACATGAATGTTTGAAGTCATAAAACTATTTCCAATACATTTGAGCATTTACATTATTCCGTGTGTGTGTCTATTTGTGTATGTGCTCCACCCTTCTGTTTTACATCCCCACCTGTCATTATATTTATTCAGTTAAGATTTTGTCTGTGCAACAATGTTTTGTATTAACTGTTTTCATGGTTTACTGTTATAATGTCTTTATTTCCTTCAGTTTCTTTTGCATGTCCATCCAGCTCCTTCAGTCATCTTCAAACTAACACACATTCCTAAATAAAATCCTGTCAGAACCAAATCACTGCACTCTGACCTGTTCTGATTTGTAGGTCCATGTGTTACACATGTTTAGTTGTGACTTCTCCATAAATAGCATTGTAATAGTGTTTTTGTTGCATGTAGTCATTATTAGCTTTTTCTGTTTCTTCATCCCATGTTCTTTTTTTGGGGGGGGGGGGGGGGGGGTTACACCGATCAGCCCCAACATTAGCACTGTGGTCATGGAGGACCAGGGTCAGCATGACCACACTGAGCAGTCTGCAGCTCCACAGCCTCATACAACATGTGCACACTGTGCTTGGCTGCCTCATTTCTCAGGTGGTAAAAGTACACAAAGTCAATACTCAACTTATAATTGGCATCCACACAATTATCACTTTAAATCTATTACTCAGGTACAAAGGACAAAAGTCAAAATACTCCACCAAGTAAACAATGGATTTTTAAAAATAGTGATTATGGTAATTATGGCAAAACTAAGAATCAAATGTCACTGTTGGTGAAGGTGGAGCTGATTTTAACCAACACCATCAGCAATATTTAGTTCATCACATTTTTATAAAAACCACATCATATTTTTCAACTAGCAGGTGGTGTTGATGTGGATGATTCGCGCACATCTATGTGGATCGTTACCACTGAATGAATTGTAGTAATTTACCTTGTATTTATACCAATGTATTTCCCTTACTTTTTAGAAGGAAATTATCTCACAAGAATTATTTTACCAATGCTTTTTTGGGATATGGCATAAGTGATGTAGACACTTTTTCACCCACTAGTTTTCCAACCGGTGGTAACTTTAATTCTCGACCTCATAAAAAACCTAAAACCTTGTAAATTGTATGAATGTTTTTCACAAAAAAATAATGAAATACAAAATAATGTAGATGTAAAATAATGTATGTTCTTCATGAAAGTAAAGAAGAATTCAAATTACATTTAGCCATAACATGGAAAATACTACACTAATATTATTACGAGCTCACTCAGCTTTTATGTAAGGCAAACCTTCATGAAGCAGTTGGATGTTGCGTGACATGTTAAGTGTGTGCGGTAAAATAATTCAATGACATAATCTCAAATATACATTAGCTTGTTTTACAGGATTTTTATTCTCAGAATTTGTCATAACCTTGTCAAACATGCGAGATAACCTGTACTCTTTACATCAAGTTACAGCTTGTAATAGCGGTTACACTGGTTCGACCCACAACAAGCGGTACCAAGAGCATTTAGGACTTGGTCTCAGTTCTAAGAATTAACTAACTAAACGTTAAGAGAAGCTCCCTGCATTAGTCTGGTCCTCCTAACACTCTAAAGCTCCCAGGATTGGTCCAGATCTTGCGGCCTTCTGTTAAAGCTCCCAGGATTGGTCCAGCCTCTGAACTGTTCTCAAAAAGAGCCTCCACCATTCATCCAGCCCTTGAAGAGCTCAGTAATGGGGTAATAAGCATCCGGCTGGAGTGGGTGTGGTGTGGAAAAATAAATCTGTTCTGATACTAGGCCTATTGCATTCTCCCCTCACAAATAATGATGCCCAGTAATGATTTCCAAGCAATGTCGTGGTTGATTGTTTGAGACTTGTGTTTTTTGGTCTTTTCCCATCTTCTGGCTTCTTCCTTTTCCTGTCAGTCTTTACACTGTCCACCATCTTGGGTGTGATGTAGTGGTGTTGTGATTTATTGTGCATGGCCTTCAGACATTTGTAATCAGTGCATGATCTGACTATGTTGGCTCTCTGTGCTGCTAATATACGATGCACATGTTTTTATAATCCAGCTGAGCTCACACAATTGAAGTGCTAAACAGAAAAACAACTAAAATGCACTAAAAAGGCTGCTTTAGGTGTGATCAGGTGATGAATCGGAAGGTTTGCTGCAAAGATCAGGTTGTGTTGCTTTTGAGAAACGTTGCAGAACAGATGCAGACTTCAGGCTCGACTTTAACAAACCCAGAAAAGACTTGTAACATGACAAAATTCGTGATTTCACTTCAATCTTTAACTTAAATCAGTTAAATCTTTTTAAATCCTTTCGACAGTTTTACAGCCTGGAATCAACTGAGAAAACTGCAGTGTGAAGCAGCTGTGCCTCATGATGCTTAGTGTCAGATCGTACAGAATTGTGATTTAATAACCACATTTTATCCTTGACACAACCCGCAGTAGCGATTTGGTAATTTACTGGTGAAAAACCATTGCAGAGCTGCAGCAACTAGTTCTTTAATACACTGGTCAATTAAAAAATTAATCCAACTATTTTAATAATTGGTTAGCTGTGCACATCTTTTTCAGTGTTTTCTGTTGCATATTTCTGGAAATTTAAATATCTTTTAGGTTGTTAGTTGGACAAAACTACTCAGTGTGGCCTGAAATAAATTGTGAAAGTCATTTTTAAAAATCTTCAAATAAATTATAGAGAATTTAAATGACTGATAAAATATGTGGCAGTTGAACAAATAAAAATACTGTAATTGTTAGTTGCAGCAGCTTTGAATTACAAACTTAGCAAAGTGGATAACTGTGGAGGAAATCCAGACCTCCAGGGGCCCCACAAGTCCCAACCCACAAGAACTAAGTCAGGCCCTGTAATGAGGCCCTCTGGCAAAAGTCATTAATAAAACTCGATTTAGTTAAATTATTGCAGACTGACCAAGACACAGTAAAACCAAGGGAGGTTGTCACCCAGCACAGAGATACTGTACAGTAGTAATACATAACAGTGATACATGCAGTTTTTATCACTTTTCACTTCTAGCTACCCGTCTCATGCAGTTTTTCATTTGATTTGGTTTAGTATTTTTTAAAATGCATTTGTTGCATGTTTTGTTTTGTTTTGAGTTTCTTTATCACTTCTTTTAGTAATGATTCAGAGAAGTTTGTTTTACAGTTTATGCAATTTTGAGAAATCAAAAACTCTGGTACTTGGATTTTTTTAATTTATTTTTTTAAATACAGTTTGATGTGGGATCACATGCTCTCAACCAGTTTTAATGCTGCAGATTGATTTCAGAGCATTAAGTTGATCCAGAACTCGACAATTTCAGTGGCTACACAGCCTGTGATTCTGCTCTGCTCTGCATGTTGCAGCTCTCATAACTGATTTACAGCTTATGTGTGTCTGAGAGAATATTTGAAAGAATTTATTAGGTGACTGAGTGATTGTTCTTTGTCCTACTGGTTCCAGGAAAATGTTGAAGGGGGTGAGGCGGTTAATGGAGTATCAGAGCCTAGTCTTGCAGGGTCTCCAGGGGCAACTCGCAAGGGCAAGGTCAGCCAGGCGGCGACCCTGCCAGCAAAAACCCAGCAGGACGCCCCTGCATCCCAGCTGGAGAGCTTCCTCCACCGCAAGCACGAGTGGGAGGGTCACAACAAAAAGGCTTCAAACAGGTAGGAAGCATTTGCTGAATGTCGTGCTGTGATAGACTTGCTCAGTTCATTTTATTAACTTATTTATTCATAAATTGGGATTGATGTAAAATATATCTCCCAGATGTTTATTACTTCTGTAAGATAAATAATGGATTTGATCAAGGAAAAGACCGAAGACATCAGTAACAGCACAGAATAAAACACTTGGCGTGTCCCTACAGGTCGTGGCACAACGTGTACTGTGTGATTAATCAGCAAGAGATGGGATTCTATAAGGACCAGAAGAGCGCCAGTCAGGGAATTCCCTACCACAGTGAGATTCCCATCAGCCTGAAGGATGCGGTCTGTGAGGTGGCACTGGACTACAAAAAGAAGAAGCACGTTTTCAAGCTCAAGTGAGTGTCATGGTGACGCTGATGATGACGGCAAGTTATTATTACCGTCACAATTCAAAGCTGAATTTGCACATTTGGGATAATGAGTTGTCTTCCTTTGATAGCTCAGTCTCACTCGCATCTGTAAAAGTGACCTATAACGGTTCAATTTCAGTGGGATTTAAACACTCTGAGGAAAACAAATCTGCTTAGGACCCCTAGAAAAATTATGCAACTGAGAAACCCTTTAGCTTTCTTCGGTGTCAAAGTCATGGACCATGGTGTCTGTTCATCCATGGCTCCACTACAAACAGGGTTTTAATACTGACTTCTGCTACTTGTAGAGCTGCCAATTTGATAATATAAATATATGCACACACACACACAATTTGCACATTTTTACTGTTGTCATTGACATTTTTTCTGATACAAAACCTTAACCAAGCTCCACAGTTGGTGATGATTCTCATTGGGTTCACAATTTCTCTGACATCACACATTTAACGGCTCATTAAAGTTTGTCAGCTTTAAAATTTCAACCATCTGTAAATGTAAACGTTCACACTAGTGATTATTTAATTCCTCTGATTTCCACAGAATCACTGATGGGAACGAGTATCTCTTCCAAGCCAAAGATGATGTAAGTTTGAATGAAAATCCAACCATCAATATTATTTAGACTAAGTCTTACAGTGAGTTTTTATATTTTAATGTAACTAAAGGTTTAAGCAAAAAATCTTCTTTAAAATAAGTTTCTTTTTACATTTATTTGTATTTCTAAATATTTTACTTGTAGTCCCCCTGGTTGGCGATCAATAACAGCAGCATTAAATGAAACAACCGTTAATAATAATACCGTGCCGTAATACCGTAATAGTATATGCATTTGGGCATTCGAAAAGGCTGATTTATAAACGGGTTGAAAAGAGAGAGGACGGCTGTTCTAGTTCAAAAGAAACTGACCTGTCTCTTGTCTTTCTGTCTCATCACACGTGTCCACCTCTAACATTTCGCTCGTTCTCTCCATTCTCCAGGAGGAGATGAACACGTGGATCTCGACCATCACGGCAACAGTGTCAGGCGACAAGTCGGAGATCACGCCCAGCAGCCATAGCACGCCTCCCCCTGCTGCACGTGCCCAGACGCTGCCAGCCTCCGTTGCCACGGCAGTGGCTGAGTCCAGCCCGGGCAAACGAGAGAAAGACAAAGAGAAACGCTTCAGTCTGTTCAGCAAAAAGAAATAGACGCGCCTCCTTCCCTCGTCCTCCTCTTCCCTTGTCTTTCTCCTCCTTCCTTCTGGTGCTGTTTGAGGTCGCTCCTCGTTATTAATCGATCTTTGGTCAAATATTTGTTGAAGACATCCGTGTCAGATGACCAAAGTTTCAATTTCCATCTGGTAGCAACTGACGCTGTCCTAACTTTAAACTAAAAGAATTATGGCTCAAAATACAATGTATTTAAGTGTAATTATTAGTGAGATAAATTACCATAACATCAGATGATGAAGATGAAAATGTTTCTTTTTCACCACTTTTTATTAACATTTTAGCTCATTTAACAATGTGGACAGTTCTTCCAGCATCCAGCAGTTGCTGACTCTTGCAGAATCTCAAACAGCCCATCCTTCTCTTCTTTCTTCCTCCTCTGTGTCCTCTTTCTCTCTCCTGTTCCTCTCAAAGCGTGACTCCAGCATGCAAGCTCCGAGCCAAAACTCTCCACTCTGTGCCTATCAACCGTCTGGTCTGGCTCAGAGCTCCAGTACAGCTACAACACACCACCTGTATCCTCTGTTCAGTTTTTTCAAGATAAGGAGCTGGAAAAATTTATTAAAAATGATCAGATTGAAGGAAACTCAATAGGGTGGGCGGGGTCCTCAAACGCTTCAGGCAGCTGCTGGCATGAAAGAATCAAACCCAGAGTTTGCAGCTGAACAACAACGACATGATGTAGAATATTCCACTTTATTAAATCTTACTGCTATTATTCGTGTTTTCTATGTTTTCCTCTTCTGCTTTCTCACCATCCCAGCTTTTCCATCGACTGCTGCCTTCTGTGGGTTGTCTTTACACTTCCCAGCTATCTCCATTGTTTCTTTTGTTTTTCGGGGAAGTTGTAGGTAGTTCCTGTTTGGGTCCATCCTCACTTTTTTGCGAGGCCTTGTCTTTGCAAGATGATGTGTATCCCCCGGTAGTGGGGAAACCTGAGACCACAGCGGGGTAAACCTCTGAGATTGCACCGCTCATGTGTTAGTAGTTTGAGCCGAAATGTGAATAGCTGCAGAAAAATGTAGACTCAAGTTGTAAAGTGCAGAAAAATATCTGTAGTCAACACCCTGAGCATGTTATGTGTTTGGGAAGCGAAACAGCATTTTGTGCACTGAACCTTAACACATTTCCATTAGCTAATGAAATATAATAAGCAAGTGAAACGTAAATGATCACCTTTGACTTATGTTAAATGTTGGGGTCGTCTAATTCCTGCAGCATACCAGTAAGAAATGAGAGGCTGTAATTCAGAGCGTTACCCTTTGGTGCTTTGAATTGTATGTATAACTTGTGTATAACAAACTGTTAAAAATAAACCTGTGTTTAATTTTACTATTATTATTATTGTTATTGCTACTAATAAGACCTACCACCCGTAATAAGCTTCATTTGACTATAACTGAAAACATTAGCATATGTACGCGTGTAACTAATCTGAATGAAGGCGCTGTCAAATTCAGCTCAACTTGATGGGAGAACTACAGTAATAAGCCCAGTGAGAATGTTTGGATACATTAAGGTTTATTTTCTACCCTCTTTAAATCTTTGAAACCTTTAGTTATAAGGAGTAATTCTTTTCTTTACTCCTTCAGTATGTACTTTGTGTTCCACACTTAAGCTCTGTCTAAGGTTTATTTAGTCCAAGTATGAAGGCTTCGATGTACTATAAGAATTTAATTACTTTGAGCATCGCTGTTAAGTGAATAAGTTGGTTTCAAATTGTATTTACTGGAAGTGAGTAATGTTGCAGAATAATGGTCGCTTGCTTATTGGCTTCAGCACTCCATTTGTTTGATTTCACAACATTTCCGGCCAATGACCTCGCAGTGAAACCTATTAAATTTCTTGGGCTATGGAGGTTTTTAATGACAAAATTAGAAAAACTGTGCACTGATATCGCGTGATTTCAGAGACTTCAGAGCATGTCAGCTATGGTTTAAACCCTAGGCTTACTTTCATTTTGATAGTTTGTTCAATTGTGTGCTAAAACTGTGAAACAAATCTGACCTGATGGCACCTCCCAATAGGTGCAACAACTGATACCAAAGGCTGGATTAAGGCAACATTTAACCATGAACTAAAACTGGAATCAAGCCACATATTCTCCAGATCTGATAATCTGTTGTGTCTTTAACACACAATGCCAACAGCCTGAAGTTGAAACCTGCTTGTTCCCTTTTATTTTTTAGGCAGTATTTATAATTTTGTCACTAATGAGCTTTCATAACCAGCAGGAAATTTGGAGTAAAAGAGCAGGAATGAGCCCAAAAAGCTTAAAGATGGGTTGGTTTGTTTTGGTGGTGGGGTTGGTTTTGTTGGGTGGGGCTTTAGGCAAAAGAGACTCTTCACTTGGCGATTGGCCCTGAAATGTTTCCCGTTTTGTTTTCTCTTTTTTTCTTTATGTTAACTTCTCTGGCAATTTGATAAGTATAGTGTGCACTCCTCTGTAACTGTAACCATAGTAACAAGGTCTTTCTTCATATTGCACAAACAATGATGCCACGATGGGGGTGGGTGGGGTCGGGTGGGGATAGGGATGGGCTCAAGTAGGAGTTTGTAGGTGAGGTGGCGAGTGCGTGTGATGTGGACCAGGGGTCACTGCTTAGTTGGATCTGCACCCGTAGACTTCTCCCCATCTGTTACATATGTGCAAAAAGCCATTAAAATGCTTTTAAAACGAGCCGAACAGACTCCGTTTTCTGTCGTGTGTCAAGTGTGTTAAGAAATCAAATGTATAATTTAGTCAATGCAATGTGCACATTGGTAGATAAAATATTGTAATAATTGTATAAATTATACACTTAACTAATTCCTCATGAATTGATGCGTTGTCTTTTTACTGTCTCTTACAACTGACCAAGTCGCTGAGGCTTTATTTAATTAGTTCATACTGAATAAATCTGTTAAGAAATGTGAATTCACTGTTAAACCAGTCATTTATTATTATGCCACTAAATTAGCTGCCTTCAGCAGCTGATGATTCCCTGAATAGTGGTCCAATTTGGATCAATATACATTTTAGTATATAAAGCTGTTCTGCAGTTAAAGATGTGTGTTTTGAAATTGCGTACCTAATTATCCTAATGCATGTGATTTCTGTAGAAGTGTAAAATGTTGAAGCTGTAGTTAAAGTTTCCTGTATCATGTAGTCTACTATTCAGGCAGGGAAGAGTCCTTAGTTTGATACAGCAACATTCGGAGGTAGGAATTCTTTCAACATTCTTGGGTGGATGGAGACAATTACATTTTTACATAAATTACAAAACTAATCAATAAATACACAGTTAAAACACAGTTAACTCCACTTTGGTAGATGGCGATGCTATCTTGTCTTTTTCATTAAAAATGACTGTGTCTTTAACATAAGCAAGAATGAGAGTTTTGGAGTTTGATCTCATATCCATCAGCTTAGAATTCTAAAAACATTTGTCATACAGCCACATGCAGATGGAAACAACGTCTGAGGACAGGCACACAGTGACACGTTGACTTTTGGTCAATCAGATTTGTTAAATTAAATATTTTAAATTAGATTTATCTTTCATTTCCTTAAGGTAAATTATTAAGACTTAATGAAGTGTTGTTAACACGTTTAATTACTGGCAAATTGGATAAATCTTCAGAGAGACCATATTAAAAACCATTTAATATTTGTATGCTAGGGCTCCACTGAAACAGTTTTTTGCATTTACACTTAAAAAAGCACTAAGAGGGCTCCTAAATTACACCACTGATCTCAGATCCAGTCCTGAAGAACGAATCAGCTTTGACACTGGCCACAACCTCTGAGACACAGGAATTAATTTAAATATAGAGTCTGTAATTATTATAAGTGTGTGGTTCCTAATTGATGTGAACTGAAGTGTTAATGTCATTTGTTTATTGTCCATAAAAGAATGAAACAAAATAAAAAATTTACTACTTTGACTTTTACTCCACTGCATTTAAGAGCAAATATCTCTACTAATTATCTAATCGCGCTGCATTATATGTTACTGTATACATTTTATAATAAACTTTTTGTTTTTTTAATGAAAACTAATCACTAGTGAGACAAAATCTCTTCACCAAACCAGGATCACACATAATGTCAGTTCCTCTTCCCATGGTCTTATTAAAAAGACTTATTTTACATATTAGCAGTACTCAAACTGAGCTGGTTTGAAGTAATTTTACTCTTTGGCATGTTGTGCTGAGTTTGGCCTGCCTACAGAGATCTGCATTTATTGCCCAACCCCTGGAATAATGGTCTATTTTCAGATATAGAGCTGCTGAATTCATCGTAAAATGTGCCTTCAAATGAGGATCATTGGATGTAGTGTCACATTCACTCTGTCATGTCAAAGTCCATCAAACAATATAACGAGCAGCTGCCAAACGGTTACTGAACTTGACCTCAGCGTTCTCTCTGTATCGTCCGCTCAGAAAGGGGGAGATGTAAAGCAGAGCAAAGCCAGTTGTTGGTGTTATTGTGCTGAGAACTGGGACAGAGCTGGTCCCTGCTGATTCACACATTATCATGATTGATAGACTTTTTTGTTCTCCTCCTTCTGAAGGAAGCAGCCACCTACCAGTGCTCAGTGGCATCACGACCATCCACTGTGTTCATTTGGATTAAATCATGTGCATGCAACTAAAGCTCCAAGAGAAGCAGAGATCTTTACTTTGCTTAGGATTGATTTATTTTCCTTTAAATACATGTGCAGTTAAAATGATGGTTTTATGTCCTCTGGGTTTTACTTGTTATGATTTAGTTTTCTGTGTATTTGAAGTGCTTTGGTCAACAGGACATTGTTTTTAAAGTGCTTTGTAAATAAAGTTGATTTCAAATTAATTAATAAACATACATGTGGCTACATTAATTGTACACAATAGATTTTTCTGAAGGTGGCTTGTGAGATTTTTATGTCTCTGTGTGCAATGATGATCTTCTGAGCTCAAAATGTCTTGCTTTGTGTGTTTAGTTTGGTTTAAAAATAATGTAAGAAAATGTGTTTGGTGCTTAAATGATCAGTTCATCAAAATCGTACAACTGAAAATGATTTGTTCCTACAGATGTTACAGAGCTCATCACAGCAAATTTTTCCTCATACACGGAGATCCAGAGTGTGTGTGTGTGTGTGTGTGTGTGTGTATTGCACAGCAGGGAGCAGGGATTAATCAGGATTACAATCTACACTCAGTGTTTAATTATGTGCACACACACACACACACACACACACACAATGTACAGACTTTGGTTGGTACAGTCATTTCCCCAGATCTGAGAATGTCTTAAAGTACTTTTGCAGTCTTCTACTCTAACCAGGTTTGTAGAATAGAACCCTAGGTCCATTTACTAACAGCTAAATAGAAAATACATATACTTCATCTAGACTGGTTTAGTTACTGTACTCTGATTACCTACACTAATTAGCTGGTGTCTGGTTGAATGTATGACTAAGTCTCGACTTTTGAAGTAGATCACCACGGATAAACAGTAAACACAAAAGAACATGCATGTAACCCATAAACGAGATATTCATTGACCCATATAAAAATTAAATACATTTTTTTTTTATTTCCTTGAAGTGGGTGTTTTCAATTTGAGCAGCTTTTAATGCCATGTATTACTTCTTATAAGTCAAATCGATCAAATACTCAACAGTTTCAATTTTAGTTAGTTCTCAAACACTCAATCTACTATTAACCTTTAACAGAATTCTTCGTGTGTATATATATATCAAGAAAAATTAATGCAAGTTACTATGGGCACACATTAAGTGAACAAATGGATGACTCTTAAACATCAGGTCTGTTTTTACATCTTTTTTCTTGTTGTGCTTGTAGTGATGCATTTAGAGGCTTCACGTAAATCACATTATCACGTTATGATAGTATAAATAAATTGTGTATTCAGACTGAGACCAAACGAAGTACTAATGTGCAGTTTTTACTTTATTTTAATATTTTTTAAGATTTACAGAAAATATAAATCACTTTGGGTGTAAATAATCTGTGTTACAGTTTTACTGCTTTTATTTTTCTACTGCATTTGTTAGAAGTACTTTGTTGTCCAGCCGTTGACTATAATCCTCCTTTTTCAATGCCGCTCTATGAAACGACCATGTGAAAACACTTTATTCTGGTTCTGGCTTTGGTTTTTCCTCATGGTGCAGAGTCCAGGGCACCAGCTTGTGCTGACGGTGTCATTTTGGTTTCTGGCCACATGATGGCACAGGACAACCAGCACAGTGTTACTGTACTCTTTACTTCCTTCTAGACTGTGGTCACTCAGATGCTGAAAGTATCATCCAATGACAACACCAAAAAACTTGAGTAAATCTACTTAGTTCATTTGCACCAGTGGGCAACAGAGAAAACTCTATCCACTGAAAGCTCAAAAAATCAGCAGCTGTACATCGTTCATTTTTTTTGTCTTTTTTGCAGCAGCTGTTTCTACCTGCAGAGTGTGTGTACAATGGTGTCACAGGCAAACACAGCTTCCAAAATTAGTCCTGGGAGTGTGTGTTTTGTGTATGTGTGTGTGTGTGTGTGTTTGTGTGTGTGACAGACAGGAAGGGAAGGTCCTGAATGAGTAGAGAGCTGTACCTGTCTTTTTCCCATGTACACTGACAGGTCTCACATGAAGCATAAGACAGTAGGACATCACAATCTGTAAACTGCACAGTATGAACATGAGTTTAGCAGAGTAACAGCAGTGTTCAGAGCATTTCCATCATTTATGCAAGTACAGAATTTAGTAAACACTCTGTTCTGCTTTTACTGCAGAATTGTTACTGATGAGCAACTTTTAATTTAAACTTTTAGATTTAAACACAAGGAGTGGACAACACAGTGTCTTTCAGTTGTTCCAAAGTGCAGGACAAAAACCTTTGGTGAAGCAGCTTTTAGTGTTTTTGCTTCGAGTCATTGGATCTCAGAACAACAGGAATTGCGGATGTTTTTAAAGCAACAATTTTAACTACAAAAGCACAGTTTTAGCCTGAATTTCGATGAAAATATTTTATGTGCCCTTATTATTATTAATGTATGGATTTACGTCAATATTTAATCAATTTATATCATTTTGTTTTATTTTTTAATCTCCGCAGTTATCTTGTGTTTTATTTGCTGAACAGTTTTATCTATAACCTCATCTAAATTAAAAAATATTTCTCCATTTTTTTAACTTGATTTTTAATCTTTTATTCGTGTGCATTAGTCTCACTGTCCAACAGCCTTGTTCCTTTATGTCTTATTGCCCTCGTTAGGTGTGCATTGTTCTTGACTATATTATTATTATTGCAATATTATCCCCATTTTGACTCTTTATCTTTTATTGTCTTTGCTTGGTTCACCTTTCTTCAACTTTCAATCACTGTAAAGCACTTTGACTTGCATTTACCTGTAAGAAAGGTTCCATATAAAGATGGTTTTGATGTATTCATTGATTGATTATATTGGAGAGTGCACATTAATCGGCGTAAATGTGCTGCTCCACAGCTAACAGACACTCTTGGTAAATACATTATTTGACAGTAACGGCAGTTTTAATTTCATTTCAGCAGACAAGCAGTTTTTAGTTAGTTCGTCCACTCTGTGAGTCTGCAGGACTGTCTTACAGCTCTGCTTGGTCCAATTACCACATCTGAAGTCAACACAAAAAGTTCTACATCAGCCCACACAAACACGCACTGTCTGTCCCAGGTGATCCATTGAGTCTCCATTACAGCCTACAGTCTTGGCTCTTAAAGGTCTGAGGGTTGGACACCGAGCAGCAAGTCTGTAAACTGTTTAGTTACCTGGAGCCTGGGAAAAGGTTATAACTGGGTCCTGAGTTCTGCACTTCGTCTGCTGCAGTGTAACATGGTAGAAAACAGCAGTTATTCTCTGTCTGCTGAATTAAAACATGATGTAAACATTGTACATATACCCTATAATACATATTATACAATATAGTTATATAATACAATGTATACAGTACCATTAGTACAACAGTACACTGTAACATTGTAACATAATACATATAATATAAAACAGTATAAACACTATATCCACTGTTATATTCACCCTCAGTGTAAAAAAAAACATAATCTAAGTATAGCAGTTTATATCAGTTTTTTTACTCATAAATTCTCCTTTTTGACTGCGTTTTGTTTGATTTGTTGCAGTTTAATTCTCTGTACATCATCTTCTTCTTTTTCATCTTCTTCTTCGTGTAGTGAGACGCCTCCAGACTTCAGAACCGCGGACAGCTCCTCCTCGTCCTCAGCTGCTGCTGGTGTTTGTAGTTCAGACAAATCGAACTCCATATCCCGTCGTTCTTTGCGGCATTACGTCCTCTCCAACAGCGCCTGGGTGTTTTCTCTCCGCGCGTCGTGGTTACCTCCCGAGACCGACAAGTTCCGTACAAACCGCCACGATGAGCCGGAAAAGTTCACGCATGACCTTCAAAATAATAGGAGTAATTTGACAAAAATGACATTTATGTTTATATAAAACAGTTAAAGCATTTTTACAAATTGAGAATGAAATAAAAACTGAAAAATGCTATTCTCCTCTGTTAAACTGAGTCTGCTGTAAAGAGGAGAAAAAGTTGCCAAACAGAAACTAACGTTTACTCTGTACACACTTTAGAAAGTAAATGGCAAAGTAAGAGTCATCTATTTTATTAATTGATTGATTAGATTGATCTTTGTGGGGAGGGGTGCAAAACAAGGAGACAAGGGAGTAGAATTTACTGAAGAAGTATTGGAAGGGAATATACTACATATATAAGAAAAATAAGTATAATCAATAAGTATAATTACACTAACCATAACTCTTAATTTAATTAGTGAAGTAGAACTGTAAAGCACCTCAGAAATGACAGTAATCAAGTACTACATACCTTGATGTGCACTAATGCGGTTAAAATACTTTCCAGCAGGCTTGGACACACCCTCCAGACTTTATTTTGAAGCTTCGTCACCGGAAACGCAGTGTGAGTCTCTACTGGGCTTCACTCGATGCTGCTGCTCGTCAGTCCGAAACCGAGCGAGCAAACATCACTGTGTTGGGACTCGCTGGTCAGGGAGCGTCTCCATTAGGCGTCTGAAGTCTGGTCCGCAGATCAGCTGCTCTGCCTGTCTCTGCCTGTCTCTGTCTGTCTCTGTCTGTCAGTCTGTGGGTGGAGCGGCTTGGCTGCAGCGGGAGGATGCTCTCCTCCGCCCGGGAATCAGGACTTCTCTCTTCCGTCACCCGGCCGGGATGCTGCGGTCTCATCCCGGGGCTTCTCTCGTGCTCTGCGCTCTGAAGTTGGATCGTCTGCGGGGGATTAAACCCTGGTTTTCGTCGCCGCGTCTCGTCCTCGTCCCCTTCGGCTGTCTCCGGAACTGTCCGCTCATTCCCCCGTGGAAACATTCTTCCTCGTTTTCGCTTTTAGTCTGGATTATTTTATTCCCGTGCTCCTGACTCTGGTGGCTCTTACTCACGCACGGATTTGTGAATGGGTTTGTGCGCCGCGCCACCTGCTCCACCTTCCACGCTGTGTGTTTATTGGCGCAGGGAGGACGTGGATGCAAACCCAGCCGGGCTGTAGCAGGCATGGCTGTGGCCGAGGTCGAGGATTAGTGTGAGGAGGGATTATTTTTTCCAGGAGCAGAACCATCCATCAGTTTTTCCTCCTCCACAGTCTCTGTCTTTCAGGGGGTTCCGGGCACAGCGGGAACTTTCCAGCCGTGTTATGATATTATATTTTATCCATTCCTCATTCTAATTCTTTTTTTTTTGTTTGTTTGTTGTATTTGTACCTGGAAAACTACAGAATAATCATATTCACTGTGTCTGTAGATGCAGAGAAACAGAGATTCATGAATGAGGCTCATGACTAAAAGCATAAACACAAGACCAAATATCAAAGTCAAACATCGATGCTCCTTCAGGAATCATCATACATGGAAATGAGACTCACGCCACTAGATATAAAAATAGTATAAACCCTCTGCGGGACTGTACCAGTGATTCCTCATTCAGCTGCAGCCCTGAGGATGAAGATAAGGATGATGGTGGCTGCTCTGATTCACCTGTTATTAATGACTGATCACAGCTTCGTCAAACAGAAAGTTAACAAATACTGAGACAGCTGTAAAAGAATGAAACAGATACACACAAGATCTGCGTGTGTATCCACTGAAGGACAGTTACTGTAAACTCAGGAGACACTTTTGGATAAAGACAGACCTCTGTCGGACATGACAATCTGTGGACATAGTTTGCGTCTCTTTCCATCAGTTTGCCTGTAAAATCAAAGACATTGAGGACGTTTTAGGATGAAGCATCGAAGAAAACTTACGGTGACTTGACTTCACTTTGCAAATAAATCAACAAGTCATCATTAGTCGATACATCGAGGAGGCAGCGGGGACCGTCAGCAGCGGAGTACACGGTGTCTCGGTTTCCCGTCAGATGAGTGGACATGTCGGACCGGAGCGCCCCGGGTTGCCGGCTCAGACTGGACTGGGTCTACGGGTACCGGGGCCACCAGTGCCGGAATAACTTGTACTACACCGCTGGGAAGGAGGTGGTTTACTTCGTGGCTGGAGTGGGTGTAGTTTACAACACCAGGGAACACAGCCAGAGGTTTTACCTGGGACACAACGATGACATCATCAGGTAAGACTGACACACAACACATGGATCTGTCAAAGTCCGTCAGCGTAAGAGAAAGGAGTTTATTCACTCAGAGTTTCCCAGACTTATCTTCAATCATAGAGTGCAAAGCTCATTCCCAGAAAAGTTGGGACACAAACATCAGTTAAAACATTAAGAAGTTATTTAGATGCTGTTTTGGCATGTTGAGTTTCACCTGGGGCCACGCTGTGTGCACAGACTTTGAACTGTGCACTGATAACAAGTCCGATGGTTCCTCTCCTTAAGGACACAGCGTCCATGATTTAAAAAACAGAATTTTAGATTTTGACTCTTGTTTATATCTGGTTGTTTCTTTGGATGGTGGCCCCTGAGGGCTGCTGGTTTTTGTCTGGATCCTCTCAAGGTTTTAATTTATGTATATCCACAGATTCTTTACTCAGCTTCTCTGAGATGCTCGTTTTACACTTAGGCATGAACCTGTTGCCAGTTGGCCTCATTAGTTGAATGAAAAAACTGCAAACTGCAGATTTTCAGTTCCTTTCCAGTTTCACTTGCCTGCTGTGATAACTGTAGCATCTCTGCTTCCACTTGTCTCCCTCATCTGGACATTTTGTTTCTTTCGTTTTGGACGTGCTGTGATTTTTAGAAAATCTGGCAGGGTTTTATCTCTCCCACACAGTTTGGTTTATCCTCTGCTTTGACGGAAACAGGTCCTTGCTTTGCCAGAAAACAGCTTTTTAAGTTTTGCATGATGATCTTTTTTTGTGGGGGGGGGGTTTAAGGTCTGAAATCACTCAGAACAGTGGGTGGAGCTGCTCTGAGCATTCACAGCAGCTGGCAGTGATCATTGCATCCTACAGTTTTGTGCAGATGAGGGGATCTGTCCTTTTATGCAGGCAGCAACTTATTAGTTGTTCAACACATAAAACACTCACATTAAGAGAGCTCCCCTCAGTGTATGAATATGCTTCATCATATAAACTGGAAGCAGGAAATCAGAATGACCTCTGTCCTTTTTCAAACACATTCAACTATTTGCATTTTTCTTAAAAGCATCTTCATGTGGACATGATCAAGAAATCACTAATGTGTCTAAGTAAATAAATCCCAATAAATCAAAGCCATGTATAAAGGTAAAGTCAGGATAGAAATTGCATTTTCCTTATCTTGACCAATATAATATGAACCTGCAGTTTGTTTTAATAGACTAATCCTCATCTTATCAAGGGCTCAGAAAATAATCAGTGTACATTAAAAGATGGTTCTGTTCCTGCTCCTCAAGCCCATTGTGGCAGGAAAACCTGCTGACAGAGACATTCAGTTTATATTGAGGTCTTTCCTAGAATAAACTGAAAATGCTGTCTTTTTGTGAAAAGGTTCTTCTAAAAATGATCTTGTCATCTCCAAACACATGAACGACTATGGATTTGTGGACACAGCACAGGTCAAATGTCTTTGAATCAGTTGTTAAGAATGTGAATGGATGCTGAAATGTAAAATGTTGCTCAAATACAGTTGAGGGCAGTATTACCCAATTCTCGCTCACGTTATACAAATAATGAACAGGATGAAGTGCAGGAAATGCACCAGAGATCAGATTTGTTTTGTAGTTTAACTGATGACCTTCTATTTGTGTTTGTAGTAAGACATCATTTAAAGTACTGAACTAATTAAGCATTTGTTCAGCGAGTAAAACCAGTTCTCAAACACCCAAAGCCTCTATTCTGGGACTATCTGACAGTTTTATAATAAAGCATAACCCCCACCCCTCCACCCCAACACTGTACATCAATAAAATGCACACATCAACATTCAGATGTATTTAAGCAAATCCATCAGCATCCACACAGCTTAGATGTTTAGTTGCACATAAAAGATAGAATTCTGCAGGTTTAAGAAAAATAAGTCCAGGGAGTTTTTTGTCCTTGTGCTGTTTCTTGTTGGGAAAAACTGTCAGTAGTCCTGTTTGCGTTTAAACCACTGAAACATTTTAATCAGGTTCTTCAAAACCACCATTTCTGTGCAAAATATCTTTCTCTGTGTTGTGTTTTGATCCCTGTGGCATTTCGTGAATTTGCTCAAATGTTTGTTTCTTACTTCTAAATTAAGGATTTAGCATCAATGGGAATTTTCTCTGTTGATGAAACCAAATAAGAGCAATTGGAGGGGGAAGAGGATTTAGTGAGGTCGATCATTCAGCCTAAGATGGTCACACACAAACACACACACACACACACACACACACACACACACACACACAAACACACCTGGTGCATTGACTAACACTAAACAGCCTATGAGTCATCAGAGCAGCAGGCGTGTTTGGACAGTTTAACAGCAGGCCAGTCAGCTGCAGCCTGCAGAACCGTGTATGTGTGTATGTGTTTGCTTCAGTCACACTAATTGAGAAGCTGGATGCTGCCTCAGCTGGCCATACTGTGTTAAATTTGTGCTTGTGCAAATTTAGCCCTCACAGCCGACTGCAGGTTCACAGCCGTACTATATGTTCTACTTGATACACGAAATCACCTTTTAAATCATGTTTATCTTAAGTAAACATGATTGTATAATAATAAAATTGTAATAGGATTGATCTAAAAGCTTCTCCACAAACAGAAAGAAAAGTATGTTTTGATAATCAAGCATTCATTTCAAACTCCGATTTAACAGAGGATATACAATATTACGGTTAGTGTGCTTCATAAAGACAGGAACCTGTGGGTTTTTTCCCTTTGGACAGATGCAGGCTACACATTTCCTCCTGCTTCCAGTCTTTATGCGATGCTGGGCTAAATTTTTTAAAAAGAACATAAGAAACACAGTCAGAATAAACCTTCTTAAACACAGTGTTCACAGAATCAGACATAGTTTTCTCACTAAGAAGATGCACTCTCCCTCAAAATAAAGTGGACATTCAGTGTGCCTCAAAGATCAGTGTTTGGCCCCTCAAAGTTCTGTCCATATACTAATGACCTGTTGTATATTCACATGCACAGATACCTGAGCAAGCAGCTGAAAATTAAACAAAATGAAGCCATCACCAGTGACAAACATTGGTCTAAACTCTGCTGTTCTCCTGCAGCAAACAGACCCAGTAACCGCAGTGTTTGGAAGAAATCCGGCTTCAGGAAATGTCGCTGTCACTGGCCCAGTCTGATGCATTGGCCTTTTTATCACTACTGGCACCACAGCCGGAGCAGTTCCAGTGGAAACCTGCCAACATAACATTACATTGTAATGGATGGAGATGAGTTCTGGCTTCAGCTCAGTTTGAAGAAACTATAGGAAGTTGTCCCTGGGTTCAACCGGGACACATGTGTAACTGTGGTTTCTCTTCAGCTTCTGTCATAACAGCTGCAGAATGTTGGCTCGGCATCTGATGTGATGAAATGATATGTTTCATAGGACCACTGTCCAAGAGCTTCACCCATGTGGAACATAAGACTAATAAAAAACTAATTTCTTCTTTTCAGTTGTTATTAAGCCCGAGCGTGAAATAACAGCAGAAGAATCCTATAAAACTCTGACTTGAGACTGCACTTTTAGGCTGACTTTAGACTCTCTGATGGATTCCTCCACGTTGATGCATTGAATCCATGGTGAGGTTTTGTGAAAGGGAGAGAGTGGGACTGTCTTTTTCTTTCATTGGCTCTTACATGGCCAAGGCCTCCCGGGGGGGATCAGGCTTTCTGTTTGTCTGCTGTGAAGAATAGCAGCGATTATAATCACAGGCTGGATGCTACTGCTGTGAGGAGCTCCCATTTCTGCTTCAGCTACGATCTGTTGAGCTGGCTTCAGTTTACTAGTTTGCAGCTTCAGTCTAAACTGTGCTCTAAGCTTTTTGGCACTTTGACCTGGTTTAGTCTCAAATTCAGTTTGATCACTGTGACATACATTTACTTTATTATCATTTCATCAAATTCAGAACAACATCCAAACCCAATCAACCCTCTGAAACACTGTACAGCAATCTCATATTATGGACCTATCCATTCACCTCTACCCGCTCCCTATTTGTCAGTCCCCTCACCTCTTCCTCTGCTTCCTTTGTATTTCCTGACTTTGGGCAGTTTCTGAAATGACTACATAAGCTCTGTAGCTTTTAGTTGTTGTTGCTTATAAACCCGACTTGTTTTTATTACCCCACAAAGAAGCTGTTCATCTGTGTTTTCTGATCTGCTTCCCTGCCTTTGTCAGTTGAGGAAAATGTTTAGTACACACACACACACACACACACACACACACACACACACACACACACACACAATGTTCATGTCAGTGAAACATTTAAGGTGGAAAAGACCGAAGAATGTGTCTTGGTGTGTGTTCATTTCACCAGTACAGACTCTCCTTTTCCTTCCTGTCTGTCTTTCTGTCATTCTCAGTTTCTCCTTTCTCTTCCGTCCTGTCCCACTTCCTGTGGATGCCTGCAGGAACAACCTCACCATACACACAGGACATCATTATGTTTTTTGTGTACTTTGGGTGTATTTCTGCTTGACTAGACAAAATAAACCAGTCATCTAAAACCTCAGCAGCTGGAGCAGAAAGCCAGAGAAAGAGACTCAAGCTGAAGAGCATGAGCTGTTGTTCAGGTCAGTAATGGCTCATATTTTCTGTTAGCAAACATTATTTTTAACTTGATGGCATGCCTTTAAAAAAACACTAAATCACTGCATCAGACATGTTTGTCTCGTTGTTCTTCTAAAAATATAGATTAGCGCTGCTTTAAATTAAGTCTTTGCTTCTACTGTTGCACATAATATTTAAAGGATACTGACCTTTGGCCTTGACAGTACTAAAGAAACAAGCAGTGCAAAATCATGACTAAGACAAACACACACACACACACACACACAGAGAGAGAGAGAGAGAGAGAGAGAGAGAGAGAGAGAGAGAGAGAGAGAGAGAGAGAGAGAGAGAGATTGTGTTTCTATTAAAGAAACTATAAATAAATGTAATGCAATAGTAAATCAACATTTATTAAGTAAATGCTTTATTCTGATTTATTCCACGAAAACTGGAGGTTTACATGAATATATTAACTATTGTATATGAACCCCACAATTTAACATCAACATCTTCATTAAACCAAGTTTCAAACCAAGTTGTACTTTCATTCTGATTGACGTTGCTGCTGGTTGAAGGAGTGATGGACCTGATTAATCCATTACCACAGACAGGACCTGCAGGCTCCTAATCATCATCCACCACCACAGAACCAACCAGTTTGTTCAGAACAGCTAATAAAGAGCTGAAGTTAATCAGCAGGGATGCCCCCACAGGCCTGGTGTGAGTCCTTGAGGGTGGGGAGTCTTCTGAAGCGTAGAGTAGCTCATTTCCCTCTCACCATGGGTACACTGGTTCGCTGTTTGGGTACGCTGATGAGTACAGGAGCTAACATAATGGTTGTTGGCACAGTTGGCGGTTGGGCTCTAAGCCAGAGAGGAGGCAGATCGGTCAGCGATGCGTTCACTGTCAGCAGAGCGACGCTTTCGGCTCATCATTGCAGGCGGGAGGACGCTGTGTAAACTGGAGTTTTACTTGCTTGACCTTTAGATCAAGCTTTTGTAATGGAAGAAGCCTCATGTCCAGATTTGGCTGCTCAAAGACCCCACTGGGCATTAGTTAGGGTTCTGAGGCATTAACTCAGCCTGGGTTGTGTGTTTTATAGTTGGTCTTTTCTTTGCTTTATTTTAGTGTTCAGTGTTTTCATTTATTTTACTGACTTTGCTGTAACTTTAAATAAATATCCACATTTTCTCGATGCTCTGTTGATTTTGGAAAGCTGTTTGTGAGCAGTGTTTAAGTCCAAGACAAAGTACATCTTGGCTTTATCATTGAAAAACTTAAGAAAGTGACTGCAGTATGTGCTGCTAGTTATCAGAGCAGGGAATCCAGCCAATTTATTGCATTTGCCAAATAAACTGAAGAATTTCCTCTTTAAAAAAAAAAATCTCAGTTCAAAAATTACTTCTGATTAAGCACTGATCTCATATTTGTGATAAAGGTGGCTTTTGGGGGGAGATCTTACCAGTCTCTGGACCTGGCAGACAAATGTTTGTATGTGTTTTAGATAAGCCACTGCTTCTAGCTTTTCTTCTTTTGCTTTACAAGCTTTACATCTCACTAAAAACCAGGTTTTCTTTTAGCAGAATGGCCTTGATGCTCACATGGTGCTATGCAGATGCTAAGTCCTTTGGACTGGTGCTCGTCTGTGAATCAATTTTGGCATAGTGGCCAATCTGTGTTACTCCTGTACAACTAGCACATTGACCCACACTGGACCTAGAAGAAGTGGAAAATGTGGATATATTTCTCACAAATCCAGCAAAATGACTGTTGATGAAGGAGGATTGAGGATGGAGGATTTGATCCATTTGGTTCAGTATCATTGGAAAACAGTTGAAGGATTATTATTTTAGTACAGGAAGCCAACAGGAAGTCAGTTGGCTCAGTGTGCATGGCCCTCTAAGGCCCCCAAAACATGGACTATGACTAAGAGCCATCTTGTAATCCAGTATCCAATTCTCCTTAATGCAGCAATCTCCCTTCCAGTTCAGATTTCACCTGCTGGTCTAAGTATCACACACAGTCACATTTAAAGTAAAGAGCAGCACATGTTCTATTTCCTAAGACATAAACGTGTCACACTGTGCTCTATACGACTTATGTACTGACATTCTGACTTCTCCAAAAAGACTTTATAAGACTGAGCACAAAGTCAGCAAGGAGAAATTCATCGAGGCTGGAATTAAGTCATTACTTTGATTCTCAGGATCCCAGTTTAATATCTCATGAAGACCTCAGAGGAAAGAAGAGGGAGTAATTCCTACAAGCCTTGTTTATCTCACATACTTGCTTTTTTTTGTTTGACACTTTCCTAATAGCAGCAGCCTGAATCCACAGGCCTGGTGGCTCTGTGGATTCACAGCTCAGTGGTCTTCATTAAGATGACTAAAAAATTATCTGTCCAGCATCCCACTGCCAATCTGCCCCAGAGCCCTGAATGTTCCCACGATCTGCTGGCACTCAAACACACCAATGCACACACTTTCTCACACACAGCTCTATTGAACACACACAGCCTCCTTGGGGTGTTATGTCACTCTACAGTGCCGTTCTGAAAGGTCTGGAAACTGAATTTTAAGCTACTTATTTAAGGGGTGGAGAGATTGAACTCCTTATCACGCCTTTAATAGAAGAGATGTCGACCTTATTTTAGGAAATCCTCGCAGGCAGTTATTGCACTTCGTAGCCATTACTATTTGGAGGCAGGAGAGACCCTGCCCCTCGAAGATTCTCGCTACCAGAAAACATGGCAATTTCCTGTTGAATGGACCCATTTTGAACTGCAGTTCTTGTCTAGATTACACGACTGAGCAGCTCACTGCTTCATTTTCCTTAGAGCCACGATCAAATTCACGGCTGCCGAAACTGGAACTGATCAGGCAGTTTAATGCAAGCCACATCACCCAACAAGTCCTCAAGCAAAAGTGGGCCCGAACACGTAGCAGACGACCTCCTTTCAAGTTAAGACACCAAATGTACTTGTTTAAGGGTTGGAAAATGCTGTCGTCTATTGTTATTGTTAGTGTAGCTATTGTGCCCCAGATTTGTAGACTTTTTTGTTATTTTGTGACATTTTTTGCCTTTATTTGACTGCAGAAAGTATGGATGTAAGATGGAGAAATGTCTCTTGTAATTTTACCGATATTTTCAGTATCAGCGTCTTTGTAACTTTTCATTGAATACTATAAAATGAAGCAGGAACCATAATCTGGTGCAGTTTTGAGACCCTCAGCAACTGTCAGAGGTTGTTATCAGCACCTGCTCCAAATGATTAAACACTCTGTGTGTCATTATCGAACCATATTTTTGGCGTTTTGGTACAAAAACTTAAAAAACTTAAAAAATGCTTCTTGTTACATTTAGGCACAAAAACCAGGATGTTAAAACTAAGAAAAAGGTGGGGGTTTGGGTTAAAACACAGAAACAACTCTGACTAAGGATATTAATTAGAATACAAACAAGCAACACTATCGCCACCATTCTTACTACAACCAGTAGGTGTCACCAGTTTCCCCACACATCTTGCTCATAATAAACATGTCAGTAGGTAGACCATACTAATGAGCTGATAATGATAATTCACCATTTAATGAAATCATAATGCTCATATCAGCTGATGAAGTTTAGTGAGACAAAGTTGTTTGATCATATCTTGAATAACTTGAAATGACTTGCTTTAAACTGGTTTACAGTTAAATTATCTGAAGTCCATTCATGACATATTTCCTAACATGCATGTTACTGTTTCACTATTGGTATTTAAAGCAGCAGGACTGGACAAAGCATACAGGAGTAATTCCGATTCTGTAGCTTAGGTTTCATGTTGTGCATACGCTTTATTTTTAGTTCACTAAAAACACAGTAAAGTTCTCATCAAAACACATAAACAATATGTGAAATTTGTATCTTATAATCCTGAGAAAGGATCTTGTAATTATGAGACGAGGCCTCAACATTAGGTCTCCACTTTGGTCTCTGGGGTCTCCTCTCGGACATCTTGTCACAGTTGCCTCAGTGTCTCACAATCACTCCATGTGACTAACTCTATGATGCTTGGATCAGGGCTGTATGAGGCCACACCATATGTTCTTCTTGACTCTAACGATATGACTTTGGCTGAATGGTTGGACTTGTTGTCATTCTGCAGAGTGGGACTGATCAGACACCCCCCTGATGGAAAGGCATGATGGAGAAGATTTTAGACAGATAGAAAACAGCAGCTGAATTATAAGAGACTCCAGTGTTCTTATTTATCCTTAAAAGGATGACTGGGAAAAACACTCTATGGTTGTCTGAAGATTGGATGGATTCTTCACAGACCACTCGATTGTTGTATTATGCACACACTCACACACATCCACACACACAGAGGAGGAGTTCCTCTGAGCTATTTATAGAAGCTGCCCTGGTTTCACAACCTGCTATAAATAAACTCACCTACACTGATTTTATTCTAAGCAGCTTTCCAGTTGTTTACAGAGTTGCCTGTAACATACACTAAACCTCGTGAACTGCGGGAACTCAAAGTACTGAGAAGGTCAGAGATCAGAGCAAGTTCCTCTGGATGGTGGGAGACTCAGTGGTTAATCAGAAATTAATAAGAGTAAAAGCAACAATGGATTTTTAGGCACAAACAGGAAGGCTGCATTACTTCACACCATCACACATCCAACAAGCTGGTTAGTTTATTATTCATTTGGCATTTACTCTATTTACTCAATGCTGTGCTCATTTCTGTTTGTGTGTGTGTTCATTAGCAATTATCTCCTCTGATGAATGTTTCCCAGATTGCCTGCTTTCACTCACAGCTCCCTGCCGGCAGCAGCAGCCGCTCTGTGCCTCAACTCTTGCATTGATCTCCAGGAAACAAAAGCTGTGCTTACTTTCTCAATCTCTACAGTTTTCATTCACATGATTTGTCAACTATCCCTATGTCAGAAGCACCAACACATCACGCTATAATTCAGAATAATTGGTGAAGCTTTAAAAGAGCATCTACTTGTTTGGTTTTTTGGTTGAGACAGCCTAAAAGCAGCATCATTTGTTCATTCAGGTGCTTAAAAAAATCCCCTGAGGGGAAGCGCTTGGGATTATTGTCACCTTTTCACAGCAAAATCAGTGTTTGCAATACAACAAAAGGTCTTTGGGAAAAATCAAAAAAGGTTTTTTTTTACCTCTCTTTAAACTTGTGATTCTTTTTCTTGAAAAGATTGAGGTGTTTGAGTCCACGTCTATAATTAAAATTCACGCATAGGGGAGCCTACATTAATAAAGTTTGATTTGTACTTAGTAAATGTCATAAATCTGCAGGCCTTAATAAAATTAAATTAAGTATCGATCCAACAGTTATTTATTTGTTTGTTTGTCGCTCGTTCCGAAGAAGAAGGCATGCTGGGAAATGGCCACCGGTTTGTCCAATCACTGTGCTCCTCAATGTCCGCTTGTATGCCAGCTTTTTCAAAAACAGTTTAACATTTTATTAAGAAACAGGTCTTTATTTAATTTATTATGTTTAGCAAGCCCTGACAAAAAAGCGGAACAGAAGGAGTCAAAGACGAGCAGGATGATGCTAATCTAACCGAACTTGTAATGGTTCATTTAATGCTAACGTTAGCTGCCATCGCCATCTTCGCTAGCTTAGCTCAACAGGTGAAAGTGTGTCTCAGGTTGTTAAGCGTCTTATTGCATGAGCCTCGCGAGACAAGAAAGTGGACTGGCTGGACTCCGTAGAGAACAGCAGGAATATGGACGAGAGCAGTGTTGTTGACTGCTAAGGTGAACTTGTAATGGGTGAGTAGAGGTTTCTTATGGAGTGGACTCGGATTCTGACTGACCTATAGAACACGGGGCTAGCACTGTAATCGCCAGTAATGATAAGTTCGAATCATATTGACCTGTTGAAGCAGAAGTATCGCGACAAGTTTTTTTAAACCTCGCTTTTTTGCGCTTTCCTTATCTCGGTCAGGGTTAGCACAGCGCATCATTCCACAGAATGATTTGGCATAGTTTTTTAAGCCGGATGTCCTTGGGGTATTGGGGCTTCAGTTTCTTGCCCAGAGACAATTTGACAAAAACGAAGCTTCGTTACGTTACACCTTTTATCAGAGGCGCTGATTTGGAACGTCACATGTACTTCTCATTCAATTCATTCCGAGTTGCAGAGTCTATTTAAAAGTGATGTGATTTAATAAAACACACTTTATTAAATGAAACATATCTACAATGGCTGCATTAAAACCTCGTGTATTTAATCGTGTATATAACAGTTTGATAATTTTCACATTCACGTGTGAAACTAAAGACATGCCAATAGATGCTAATGCCTCAAAACAATGCCCAGCACACCACACCAAAGAACAGCGCACTGGCCACCATAGTCTGATAAAAGGTGCATAGCAGAGGTCTGCAAATATTTATGATTTATCATTTTAGTCTTCTATGAAAATACAGTCTGTTTTGACCCTTCATGTACACTGCCTCTAAATGCCTGGACCACAACCTCCACCTCTGTGTCTTGAATGGTGACTGGAGTCGGTCAGAGTCCTGATACAACCAGTTTCCCCACACATCACACATTGAGACAACCGACAGCTGTTACTCATCAGAAAATACCTGAAGAAAGCAAGCATCTGAGTTGTACTGGAAGGCTGATGTACAGAGATGAAGAGAAAAGGGGACAAGAAGGTACCTTGTGGGGCCACTGTGCTACTCAGGTGTTGGCTGGAGACACAGTTCTTCAGGTGAACATATTTTGGCCTGCAGGTCAAGTAATCCACTGTCCAAAAGATGAGCGCTTCAAATTGATTCAGTGCTGCCAAAAGCTCAGTTTTCTCCACCACTAATTGTTACTTGCGATATGGGACAGAGTCCAGTGTTTCAGAAGCACCGGTGTCTCCGTTAACTGATGACCGTCGGCAGTAGTTGCTCGTTGTTACAATAGAGCAACAACAACAACCAAATTACCCATTACTGCCAGTATCACTTTGTCCATTTTTTTCATGACACTTTCAAAAATGTTAAATATACAGATAAAATTGTTTTAGGTTGCTTATACAAAAGACAATTGCCTTAATGCACGCAACCTGTACATTACTTTCAGAATGTCTAAACCTCTGACATGCATTTTAGTAAAGGTTGGGGGTGACATGTGAAACCTGTGCATTTCCTCAAATTACTGGAGATGCAGAGTTAGTGACTCAACATCCTGCTTTAAACTTGAGCTGGTAATATATAAAATAAACATAAGTTAAGTATTTTATCTTTAACTAATCCCTTTATCGTCTGCTAAATCACAGCAGCAACACCCCGTCTTTTTTCCCCTGCAGGTGAATCATTTCTAAATCACATTATCACCGTTCCACATGCACAAAACAGTCTAATAGCAGCTAGTGAAATTAGTGCAGCTTCTATAAATAACCAGGAGGGACTCCGCTTGTGTTACAGTGTGTGTGTGTGTGTGTGTGTGTGTGTGTGTGTGTGTGTGTGTGTGTTAGAGAGAGAGACCTGGCTGGTGTGGTTTCAACAAACAGATGGCAGTTTTTTTTCTAGGGACTTCAGTAGGGCAGAGAGGAGAGGAAGTGTTAAAATGAGAACACTGTGAGCCTTAAAGTAAAGAGGAGAAATGACCAAGGTGCAGGGAAGATGAGGAGGAGGAAAATGAGTGAAAAATTAAAAGAAAATGCCATAAAAGCCATGCAGGAAGCATGTCAGCATTAATCGCATTGCTCCTAACTCTCAGACAGATATAAAAACATGTAGCAACTCTAATATAGGGGCCGTCTGTCAGGTGCTGCAGCTTCTTTAAATGTAAAATTTAAATTATCATGCAAATAGCCACAGAGTGTAAGGTTTTTGGTTTTGCAATTGTAATACTCTTTAGGCCCATAAAAATATTATAATTTACATTAACCTGTTTTTTGGGGGGTGGTGGGTTAAAACAATGTTTTTCTCAGGATAACAATGATTTAATGTTATTAACCATAATGTAAGATTAACAATGACAAACATCTGTAAACTAACAACCCTGTGTCCTTATAGTTCTATATAACTACACTGCAACTGCTGATGGTTTTATTTATGGGATGTAATTGCAGCTGGATTATGTTTTCTGTTAACATAAAATGCTGTTAACCAACCTGGTAAGACTCAATTAGACACATACTGAACAAATCAGCACAGAACAACACATAGTTTGTCAGAACACAGTGTTTTAAAATTATTAAAATATATTCAGAGCTCTTCATTAAGGTTAGAAAAACTCTGTGGTCTTGCATAGTTCTTAGGAATGTTTTACATCAATATTATCACAACCTAATTTGCTTCATTTTACACAATCTCTTGTTTGTATGTAAATTATGTCAAATGCATGTTTAAAACATAGTCTGTAGGAATAGGTTTATATATAGTATATGCTTTAAAATGATGAGCTATTGACAAATTGTCTGCTATAGATGCCCCGTAGCAATGTAGAGTTGGATAGTCCCTGACAAATAGACAAATACAAATAAATGGACAACTGTGCAATAATAATTGCAATGCTTTGTTTTTTTAATAAGAACAACTTCAACATAATCCAGCCTCTGATTATGTTTTCTGTTTTAAAAAAAAGGCAGATACAGTTTAGCTGCGTGGGAATGTACGCACACACCTGCTGTGTCAGTGGCCCTTGAAGTGTATTAGTGTGTTGATGTGTTTGCAAGCATATTCAAACTAAAATTACAAGTTAAGTTATGTTTGTACATGTAGATAACATTATGTAATGTGTGTGTCCTTGGCTCTAATGGTTTCTATTTACTGTCTCAATTATTTTGCTTTCATTCACTCTCCCTCCTACACAGACTTCTGTCTTCACATCGGTTTCTTTTTTATTCACGTATTCTGACTCTGACGGTCCTTTAGACCAGCGAAGACCTTCACAAAGTCTAATACCTGATGTCACTTCCTGTTATCTAACTCAATACAATGTCTCGCTGAAAGAGCTTCTTTATTTCATCTTAGGCTTCACTTTTCATTACCCAAGGTACATGATTGCAAAACATCTTTTGTATTATGGTATGTGATTGACAAAGTTGAACAATGAATTATACAGTATTTATGCTCTGTTTGTCATTATTTGTTGTTATACTATTTCACGAATCTGTGAATAACCGTACATATTAAGATAAACGTGTATTTGTACTTGCTAGACAGCATTAGCTAACGTGTTCAAGAGATAACTTTGCCTCAATCTGCTTCTCTACCCAGAAAGTAGGATTATAACATTAAGTAAGAGAAAAGAAGTCTAAAATTTTTTTTTAAACAACCTGCCAGTGCATTTGTATTACCACTAGCAACTGCGCTACTTCTTCTAGTAGAAGTAGAGAATATTAGTTGTATTAGTTGCATTTGTGCAGTATTAGTAGAGTTGGAAGCCATATGAAGTCAGATACAGACACATAGATGAACACTTTCAAACTAAAAGTCCGGACAAGCTGCTTTGTGTGTAAAACAACAAAAACAAACACGTAAAATAAAAAATGTTTCAAATCATAAATGAACAAGTAGACACAAAGAAAGTGTTGTATCAGATGTTGCCTGGTGTGTGTGTGTTATAATGTTTGACCTTGACTCTACAGTTTTCCTTTTCAATCCTTGGCTCCCATGCCCTTGGCAATATAGTTGTCATGGCAACTACAGCAGCTGGATGTCCCATTGGCTGGCAGGTTGAGGAGAAGAGTGAAGGAAGTGTGTGTGTGTCTCTTTGTGTGGCATCCCTGAGATCAATGGCTTGTGGCTGACAAACCTGTTTCTGTGCTTTTGTTTTCTTCTTTTATTTCACACACTGCCCTGCAGTGTTTTGTAAACTTCTTCCACCAACCCTGACCTCTCTTGACGCACACAGTCAGGGAGAGATCTTATATTTTTTATTTCTCTGTCTGACCCAAAACTGCAGATGATTAATGGACAAACAACGATAATCATTTAGTGTCACAGCAAATGCTCAACAGAGAGAGAAGCCAAGGTCAAACTGCAGTGACCCTTCACACACACACACATGCACACACACATGCACACACACATGCACACACACAGCATAGAGGATACTGTGTTAGTGTGTTGGCAGTGATGCCATTAAACAGTAAGTGTATTTATAGTGCTGTCTTTGTAAAAGAGAACACACACTGACCCACTGAAAGAAGAAGACAGAGAAGGGGAGTTGGCACAGGTTTTCAGCAGATGTCTGTTTTTAGTTTAAAGTTTATTTAAAAAGTGGAAAATGTTTTTTTTTATCCTTCTTTTGACTTAAATTGAATTATCATTAACATCCTTGTAAAAAAATCTTTGTTTATCTGTAGAGCATATTTTATAATGGTGAGCAAGACAGGTTACACTTAAAAAAGGTATTTGCCCTTTGTACAGTTACAGATTCTCAATGTTTGAGAAAAGACAGACATCACACAGTCAACTAATACAGTACAAAATGACAAAGAAGGCAAAAGATTGCTCCTTTTGGTAACAAAATGAAAGAAGGCAGTTTCCAACATTTGGGAGACTAACACTCCACACCAAAAGCGTTTTATGTTTTTTGAGAAGCACGTAACCTGATAAATATGCTCCTATTGATATCAGTCCTGCTGTCATCTCTGCTAACGTACCAGTTTGTATGTCACTCATGCTTCACACTCACAAACTCAACATATTTTTACGCTTCAAGTCTATTTGAAGCAGGTCTACATGTAAACTGCTCCAGAGACCCATCAAACCAGCTTGTGGACACAAGCTTTGTGTAGACATGGTGTGAGAAATACACGATACTATAGTTATTGTTGATATGAAGTGTAGCATATAACAATAGATGATCGTATTTCATTAATAGAATATAACACCAGATACTAGCCCGGCACAGGCACTACTCTCCATATGCAATGGACTTGAATTGATATCGCAAATTTAAAAATTAAGTGTGGGGATGTTTGTTGAGTGCTTTGACCCAGATGCAAACCAAAACACAAAGAAGGTTGCACATACAAAGGTTTATAAAGAGAAGTTTGCTTAATGTTTAAAGATTCTTTTACCCCTCTTCCTTCCCCCTCTCCTTTCAGCCTGGCATTGCACCCGGAGCGTTCCCTGGTGGCGACGGGTCAGGTGGGGAAGGATCCCTATGTGTGTGTGTGGGACTCCTTCACCGTCCAAACCGTCTCTTTGCTGCGTGATGGACACACACATGGCATTGCCTGCCTCGCATTCAGTGCTGATGGACAGGTGACACACACACGCGCACGCACGCAGTGAGCATGATTAATGATCCATAATCTCATTTAGCCAGCAGACCTCTGTGGCTGCATGTGTAAGCGGCAGATGGTTTTTGGCAATAAAGGACAGTCATTCATCAACCTAAAGGTCACAGAAGACAGATATGTAGAGAGGGCAGGACAGGGAAAGGACAATACAGCTTGAGTTGTTGAAAAGTAATGATGATGGTTATTCTTCACTTTAGATCAGTAACTGAACTAAGAGGGTGGGTGGGAGACACAACACAACTGAAGTGCACAAGCTACACGCAAAACAACACTTAGAAAATAAAGGCAGATCTGCTTCACATTTTTGTCTGTGTTTTATTAGAAATGTAAGAATATGAATCATAGCAGATTCTAGAGGTGTTTTCTTTCCGGCTGAAGGTGTTGAGCAGAGTGTTGCTGGTGTTAGAGTGGGTGTTAAGTGGATTGTCAGTGTCAGGTGGGGAGTTTTCGCTTGTTTTGACACTGTCACCACAGTAAGGGCTCTGTTAATGAAACACAGGAGATCCCTTAAAGTTCAATGTAGCTCATCTGTTGCTGCAACAAAATAAAAGATCAGGCAACTTGTGAATAAGCCAATCAAATACATACAAGCACATATATTTTATAATAGAAAGTGAGAATCAACATAACCTTCTAGTGCTGGACATTAGGATGTTAAAGATTCAATGGTGTTACAAAGACTAGAAAGGTGTTAGACAGATAACTGTTGTAGCAGGTGTTAAAGTACAATGAGTTTAATGAGTTAAACCAGAATGTCAGGTTGTTGTGAAGTTATTTAAGTTGTAAGATATGCCCAAAAATAATTTGGGTTCATTCGAAATCCCCAAAACCAATAAAAATCCATCCCAGGTTGCATTTACCTATGTCCACACAATACTTGTATGTGTCCCACCACTTGTTCGACCGGTCACTAAAGAGCAAAGGTAACGAAGAAGCATATGCATAATTTTTAAATGAAGTAAAAACACCTTCCAAAAAACACCACCTGCTGCGACCCTGTTCATCTGTTGGAAACATCCACAAACAAACTTAGATGCTGGTAGCATCACATCTGAGAGCAGTATGACAGGAACACACCAAGTTTAACTATGTTGCCTTCAGTCAGGTGGAGAAAAAACCTCCTTCCTGCACCTCTTTGGTTGATTCACAGGCCAGTCAGCCTGTGGCTGCTAAAGTAAAACAGCTCATTGTGTTGTCAAGAGACCAGTATATAAAATGACACTTACAGCTTCAGTCAGCCTGCTGATGCTAGGGCAGTAGCAGATCGTCTGGAGGCAACTTCTTACTGTCACCTTGGAAAACACAAACTGAAACATTAAGAAAAATGTTACCTTGTTTATTTCTAATTAAGGTTCAGCTGTTGTCAGTATTAATTCTACTTTATTATAACTTGCACTGTCCACTAAATGTAAATCCTGAACCAAAACCGCTATTGTCTTAATTTTGCACTAGTTTTTGAACCATACCTCCTGCTCATATTCACATACAGATGTTGTCCAAACTGGAAACAGTGCCCTGGTACCATCCAAAATACAGCTCTGTACAGACACCACCACCGTAGAGCTTTAATGGGGGGTTGGATGCCGCTAACTGATCTCAAAATAAGGGCACAATGTTTGCACAACGCAAACATTGCAACGCAAATCACTGTCTATTATTTTGTCTATCACTGACCAATAGCTCACCTGGATTTAAAAAATGCACTGGCCGCAGTCTGCCCCTCCTGATTCCCAGAGGGAGGTGCCTGAATTATTCTTGTTTTATCGAATCTGCTCTTACATTTTCTTTTATTTGCTGGCAGAAAAAAAATGGTTACAGAGTATTGTGAAAGTGTCCAGCTAAATTCACTTTCACTTTTTACCAAATTCACTTTGACAATTAAATACTTATTTGTTGTATCTTTGTTATGTTCATGTGTGTATTGTTTGTTCTTCATTGGTGCCTTTAGACGAAGTTGTTTGAAACATTTTGATGGCTTACAAGTAGAGAAGTAGAGATTTTCTTAAAACTGAGTTCACAGGAATGCTTACAGCTCTAAAAGATAACCAGTGCAGTTTTTTTTTTTTTTTCTGCCGAGGAATGAAATGTAACAAAAACATTTTACATGTGGCTGGTTATTGGACTGGCAATGAAATTAACAATAAAATACAATTTTTAATTTATTTTTTTTTTTAATTTTTTTGTTTTATTTGGTCGTCTTTCTAAACCCATTCTGTGAAATTTGATAAATTAAATGTTTAGTTCTTCCGTGTAGCTCTGTAAAAGAATGTTGACAAAAAAAAATCAGACTGAGCTATAACTCAATAAATGATCCATTCTGTTGTCTCGGCATTTTTTGATTTTGGCTGAGACTTCAGTCACGATGACTGAGTAAATCAGAGCAAACACTGTATCAATAAAATAATCATAACTCCACCTTAATAATAAATCAAATGCTTTGACTTTGGGTGCTGCTGATTTATTATTAAAATGGACCAGAGAGTCTGAATATTCTTCTAATCCTGGAACACTTTTTTTTATTCTCTCTGCACTGCTGGTGCTACACTACATGGAAACTGCTTAGAAACTTTAGATTCAGAGAGGAGGTTAAAGGTTTGGTCAGAATTTCACTTTGTAAGAAAAAAGAAAGAAGCAAGGACACTTGTCCCCATATTACTCTGATCTTATTTCAGCAAACACAATAAGCAAACCATGAATGTTCAAGGTAAAGAGGTTTGTTCATAAAAGAATTCAGCAAATCATCTAAAGGGCCTAATGAATGCAGCTTTACATGAGTATGAGCATAAACAATGGCCACTGAAAGTAAAAATACCACTTATATTATTTGCTCAAGAAAATACAAAATAAACCTAAAAAATAAAAGTGCTCCACTAAGAAATATTTATATTTAAAACATTAATGAACTTAATTCTGTTCATAACAGATATGCTCAATTATAGTCCAGATATGAAACTCACAAAATGTTCACACAGGTGAAAAATCTACCACAGAAACATTTGTAGTGCTGTAGTGCTAAGACTTTGTGTGGAACAGAATCAGCAGCAGGTAAAGGTGGAATTGATTGACCCACTTTTTAACAATAATGTGAGTTTTAATTTTAGTTAAATGTGTTTGTTAATTTTGATATTTTTCTTAATTTAATCAGAATGTCATGTATTAATATTTTGGGGCTCCTCACATTGAGTAAAATATTTAAACAGCTGATATGATGTATTATGCATGCTGTGTTTACTTTGTCAAATTTGAATCCCACATTTTTTTCTATGGCATAAAAGATCAGTTGGTGACTTCCGTGCAGTAGAACGATGTTACACTGATAAGATCATTGCCACAAAATCCATGCAGCACTCTCATTTCCTATATAAGACACTAAGTAAATTAGAAATCTGTTTTTAGGGCTGGTGTCTATACTACAGAGGTAATAAAATCAGCTACCTCTGGGTTTCTGTTCATTTTTTTTTTGCTGATTAAGATTCATAATTCTCTCTCCTCTGCAGCGGTTAGCTTCGGTCGGCCTGGATGCCAAGAACACAGTGTGTATCTGGGAGTGGAAAAGAGGGAAGATCCTGGCTACAGCCACTGGACACTCAGACAGAGTGAGTGTGCATGTGCATATTTGTGTGTGTGTGTGTGTAACATATAGTTTGTATGTAGATAGTCTGTTAACATCTCTTCTGTCCCCCAGATCTTTGATATCTGCTGGGACCAGTTTCAACAAAACCGACTGGTGAGCTGTGGAGTCAAACACATCAAGGTAACACACATTATATACTTGTACAGTCGCAAGAGAAAGCAGTGGCAGTGTTTGTAGTTTCTTGGTTTTCTGCATAAATTAGTCATGAAATGCAATCAGATTTTCACCAAAGTTACAAATATCACAATCACAATATTTCTAAGCCGATAAAAAAAAAGTCATAGTCTAAGTCCAATCAGTAAAACAAGAATAGAGGTGTGGTTTAGAACTACATTGATGTAAAACCATTCAAACAGTGTCAATGTGCTTAATTACAAGCAGCATGAGCTGAATTGATCCATGCCTTTCAAAAAAAAGAGAGATCTCGAAAGACCTACGATCCAGAGTTATTGATTTGCATGTAATAATCTCAGAGACTTTATATAATCATCAGTCCATAGACATATTATGTGTAAACAGAGATGAATTTGTACTGAGGCTATTCTCCATAGAAGTGAGCAGCCAAGTAAGATCACTCCAAAGGCTCAACGCAGAATGCTCACTGAGGTAAAATGAACCCTAAGCCTCTTTCCCATATGAATTCCAGGCAACATCCAGGAAGCAGGTCTGGACATTGCCTGTAGTTGTCCTTTCAGAAATGTAACATACAGTGGGAGATTGTCTGAGACAGAGTTTCATACTAGAGAAACTCAGATCTTGCCTGTTTAGAGTGTGCAGGACACAACATGATGGGGAAAATGCTGCAGCAAATAGTGATTTGTTTACAGCACATCAAAGCTGTGTGCCAAAAAATCAAAAAGTCATCAATGCACCCACTTGCTAACTTTAAATCCTCCAGACAATTTGACACAGATCAGTTTGCTCTGTGCATGCACAGGGACATTCACGTAATCTAGATTTTGTACTAGGGGTCTGGGAGGCAGTTCCTGCTGAGCCTTTGCTTTCCCCTCGCTCTCCATAGTTCTGGGCTCTCTGTGGAAACGCTCTGACTCCAAAGAGGGGCATATTCGGGAAGACAGGAGACTTGCAGACCATCCTGTGTGTGGCGTCAGCTAAAGACGACATCACACACTCTGGGGCGCTCAACGGGGACATTTATGTCTGGAAGGGACTCAACCTGATGCGAACAGTTCAGTCGGCTCATGGGGTAAGTCTCACACCTGCTGATGGAGCTTGTTTTGGAAGAACCCCTGTTCCTGTGGCAAAAATGTAGAAATGGTTCTGTTTAAGCTAGCCAATACATTCGACTTTGATTTCAGATGTCAATTTTGAGGGGGTTTACTCCTAAAGTCTCACCCTCCTCCCAGTATATGGTAGAGTAGCTCTTTGACCCGTAGGTCGGACAATGGTTGGTGCAGGGCCAAGACATATCCATGCACTAGTGCGCTGCGTGCACATTATTGTGGTCTCATATTTAATTTCAAGTCCATATGTCAGGTAATGTAAATTTTGTGTGTGTACAGGCTGGCATTTTCAGCATGTTTTCCTGTGAGGAGGGTTTTGCCACCGGGGGCAGAGACGGCTGCATTCGACTGTGGGACGTCGATTTGAAACCGATCACCAAGATCGATCTGCGAGAGGCTGAGCAGGGATACAAAGGTACGCTCCACCATATATAAGCTGTACAGGATAATCAAAGACTCGTTTGTCAGTTTACAGTTTTGCAGCATTGTCTAGCTTTGTCCCAAAAAAAGAAGGTTTGAATCCATCACCTAATTATCAAATTGTCTTTTGTCCTCAAAAAGAAAGGTTCGTCATTGTCTTCAGTCGGAAACAGGAATGGCGTGATTTTCTGTTTGTCTTATCTCTGAAAGTGTTGAAGAAGTTTTCGGTAACAAGGAAAGCAGAGGTGGAAAGTTTATCATCTTCTGTTTTCTGCGGGCGAAGGGATCTGACCTGATTTTGTAAAAACCCAGAGGTGGTAAATGTTTGAACCCCTCTCTTCCTTTTAACTCCTAAATGTCGCTCAACCCCAGCGGGAGGTAGAGATGTATTTCTTTAGAAAAGCCACAGGGTGAATCATTAAGCCTCTGGCCTATCTTTTTACATCTTCTCTCTGCAGATTTCTGAGGAAAAAGTTTGAAAAGAAAAAATATATATAAAAGAAGTAAAGGGCCTGTCATCTCAGAGTTGGGAATGGCCTCATTTTGGAGGAGTTTGCAGAAGTGGAAGGTTAACTTTTTCACCTCAAAAAGGGCTTTAGATAAAGTTCACAGTGCAGAAGGTAAATGTTACTCCTCAGCAGGAGATGGTTTGAAACCCTTGCTGATTTTAGTCTTTCTCTTTTCTGAAGGTGGGAAATGTTAGAATGTATAAGGCAGTCACTGTTTGTACTATTATTAGCTGTGCTAGCAGCAGAGCTCTAGGAGTTGCAACATTCAGTCCATCAGTTTGCATCAGAAACATCTCAACAGCTAGTGGATGGATTGTCAGGAAATTCTGTCTCATCCTCAGGATGAATCCTCCTGAATTTTGTGATCCCCTACCTTTATTTATTTGTTTGTTTGTTTGTCCGTCCCATTTATTAGCCTTTAAAAATATGTTCTTTGGGATTTTTCTTTTACTGTTAAATCTTGAATAAACCCATTAAAAGAAATAGTGGTGCAGCCCTAATGTCTTTACACTGGCTGCTAATCAAGCAGCCAGTGTAGCCTGCAGCCACATCATGAACAGAAATCTCTGGTTCACCTAGAGGTGATGAGATATATATTGACACATAAATGAAAATGGACCAAACACATTGATGTGTAATAAACTAGCCTGAATTAATGTTGTTTGTCAAGAGCAGAGTGACAGCTGACGTTTGGTTGTGGTTTGCTAAGACGATGTTTCCTTCTCTGCTGCCTTGTGGCTGCTGTTAAAACATATGAGTTGACAAATCAGAAATTACAATACATAACTTTCATCCTGTGTCTGGGAAGAAATACTTTCCTGATTATTTCGAATTTGGCTCAAACTCCTGTGCCATGTGGCTGCTTTAGCCCGTGAACCTCCAGGGAGGAGTTTCTAACAAAGTTACAGGAAACCTCACATGATGATTCATGCCACCAGCGAAAGCAGATGCTCTAATTGGGAAGTGCTGTGATACTGAACTGCTCCGCTAATTAGGTTTTATATTCTGGGGAACAGGAATTTGACGGTGAGGTTGGGAGGTACTGAGCAATAAAACCCTGTTTACTTCTCACAACTTTTTTCCTCCTTCAGTAATACTGTAACTCTTGCTCTTCAGATTGATCTGGTTGCTCGAGATTTAATCTGTAAATCTACCCATCAGTAGTTATAATAACAAATCATTATTTATTATTTTTAGAAAACATACACTGCACTGCTAGCAATGATGTAATTACAAGGCAGATTCACAACTCTGGAAGCCACCTCCAAACTACTTATCTGGAAGGGAAACACTGCCAAACACTTGGACTGGACCTTTAGACACTTTTTCTTATCCTCTGAGATCTCTGTTAGGGAGATTCTCAGTGAACAAAGCTTGAACTATGGCTTTTGGTTTGTGGCTTAAGCAATTGATTTTTGCATCCTCTATATCATGGCTATAAATCTGAGAGTGGAGTAGAACAGTGGAGGTTAGTGTAATGACCCACAGTGAAGCTTCCTGCTCATTAAGTGGAGATAATGAGAGCTGCTCATTGAATCAGAAATATCTGCTTATCAATAATCTTCCATCTTTTCTCTTGACTTTCATGCTCCAGTTAAATTAATCTCATCTCACAATTGAAGTTTTCTCTAGTTTTTTTATTTTATATACTTTACCCTTATTCCATCGTTACATTTTTTATTTCTTTTTCTTCATCTACATCATCCTGGAGCAGCTGTTATTTATCCAGATATTTTTACAGAGTTTTTAGTGGGAATATATTCCTCTTGCTTCTTCTTTACTTCCTTATTCCCCTCCAGGTCTGTCTATTCGCAGCGTCTGTTGGCGAGCCGACCGGATTCTGGCAGGAACACAGGACAGTGAAATCTTTGAGGTGAGGAAGGAGATAAACGATGGGGAAACTCTGTCCTACGCTGTTTCTCCCTGCAGAGACATTTTTGTACTATATTTTAATTTGGTAATTTCTTCCTGCTTAACACTGACTACTCATTAGCCCTGCATTGTTTTATTTTTTAGCTTTTTTTTTAAATTCTGTGTCCAGACTTTATTGAATACTAAATAATATTTACTAACAATTATTGTCTGTTTTCGTGTTTGCATTTGTTCTTGTCTGTCCAGGTGATGGTGAGGGACCGGGACAAGCCACTGCTGATCATGCAAGGACACAGTGAGGGTGAACTCTGGGCACTGGATGTGCACCCCAAAAAACCTCTGGCTGTGTCTGGCAGTGATGACCGCTCCGTCAGGTCAGTACAGATAGGAATTCTGGAGTTCACCTGGAAAATATACCTGAAAAAGACACAAAACCACCACAAAACTGCCACAAAGAGACGTGTAAAATAATCTCAAAGATATGCAAACCCACCACAATGAGGCACAACACCACCACAAAATATCCAAATCCACCTCAAAGACATGCAAAACCACTGGAATGATGCAAAGCCTCCACAAAAGAAACTCAAAACCCAAACATGTAGATCCTAATAAACCACAAAGACATTCAAAACTGAGTCAGAATCTAGAGCTGAAGCATTACAGGTTATTAGAAGTTCTGATTATGGGAAGGTCCTAGATCGGATAATGTTAATTTAACCAAGAATACCCACACCGCCCTTTGTGCGTCAGGTTGTGGAGTCTGGTGGATCACGCCCTCATTGCTCGCTGTAACATGGAGGAGTCGGTGCGGAGCGTGGCATTCACTGTGGACGGATCCCAACTGGCTCTGGGCATGAAGGATGGGTCCTTCACTGTACTGAGAGTCAGGTAACACACACACACCATAGAGACACACTATTGCCTGGTCATAATGTGGCATTAACAGGATGTTTTCTTTTTCTCAGAGACATGACAGAAGTCGTTCATATCAAAGACAGGAAGGAAGTGATACATGAGATGAAATTTTCTCCAGATGGAGCATATCTTGCTGTTGGTTCCAATGATGGACTGGTGGATATCTATGCTGTTGCCCAGAGATACAAGAAGGTAGGGATGGAGGCAGGTCTGGGAACATGAAGATGTTAAACTTCAAACTACAGTGTGTCAGAGCAATACCACAAAAACCTCACTGACATACTTCAGTCATGGTAGCTGATACTAAATGATTTACTGCAAACATGCATAGTTGCAGAGAAGTTTAGACACATATTTTACAAGTATAGAAACCGTGTTGTAATTTTACTCTTCTTTGGCATCTTTCTGCAGGTAGGAGAATGCAGTAAATCCCGTAGTTTCATCACACACCTTGACTGGTCTTTGGACAGTAAAATCCTGCAAACCAATGATGGAGCAGGAGAACGTCTCTTCTATAGAATGCCCAGTGAGTCTTTACAGTCATGCTGTCAGACTAAAGTTCCTAATTAATTTTGTGGACTTTTCTACAGTCAATTTTTGTTGCACATGGTTTTATACATATTTTTAATTACAAATCAAAAAATCAAATCTCTCATTTATAATGTTATTTATATAACATAACCAGTATCCTAGTTCTTTCTTGGTTGCCATAACATGCTCTTTAACACATAATTGTTTCTACAAAGCTGAATGGAAAGAAACAGACCATGTATTTCTCTCCTATGACCCTTGTCAGCTGTTGTATGTTGGTGATGTTACAGCCTTTGGACTTAAACTCACAACATGACCCTCTGAGAAGCTGCTATGCAGCTGGCCAACACTCACTGGGAGGAACTTAGTTGGGGTTCAGTGTCTTGCTCAAGGACACTTTGACATTTGACCATTGGAGCTGGGGGTCGAACCAACAACTGCGGGATTGGTAGACAACCGCTCCGCCTCCTACACCACAGTCACCACATAATGGTTATTTTGATCACTGTTAGCCATGACCTGCTCCTTTCAGGATCTCTCAGATGGAATTACCCATCACTTGTTTCTTTTAAAATAACATAGATAGAAACAAACATGAACCATATTGGCAGGAACAAATCAACAGTGTACGAATGGGTACTGAAGAAACGGTGGAGTGGATCAGACGAGCACAAATCTAATTCACACAGAGACTGGGAGCAAATTTTAACAAAGACTTTGTCCAAACTGTGACTGCTGAAATTTTAAGAGTATCAAGTAGATGTTAAAGTCCCTTTTTTCTCTTTTTTTTTTTTTTTTGTTTTCAAGAAGATGGTGGCGGTTAACCATTGCTCTCATTTCTTACAGTGAAGTCATATTTCAGTTTTTAGCGAGTGATATCTATTCCTGGTGTATAAAAATCCGGTTTGAAAAATCTCAAACTATTCCCTTAATTCAAAAAAAAATCTGTTCAACTAGTTTATTAGATGATAAAGATACAGAGTGTTATAGCTAAATGTGAACATAACTTTTAGGCTTAAAAAAGACATAAAATGACCAATGAAATGATGTGTGTCAAAAGACAGTTTTGAGAATGTGAAATCCCAGCTGCAGCCCCCTGTACATCTCCTGTCAATGTTTTTTAAAAAAGAAAGGGGGGTGGGGTTAGTTTGGTATAATGTCCATGTCCAAGTGGACTTGAAAATGTCTTCTCTCCCTATTCAATCTCCTCCTTATGAAAGTGTAATGATGCCAAAATTGTCAGGCACAACACCTACACATTCAGACTCATGTATGTATTCATACACTGAATATGATTGTGTTTCTCCGGTGCACCTGTCAAAGAAAGACACGGACACATACTGTAGATGCAGTGATGTGATGATAACATAGAAACAGAAACAAGACACACATAGATGAGGGACTATACTGTAAAAGTATAAAGTCTCTATTCTAATTGATTTGTAGAAACCCGTGGTTACCATGGTAATGGCCATGTCTCCTAATACCGAATCACATTTTGGTCGAGCTGCTGATTTGTGAAAAAATTTGTCAGAGCAGTTGCTGTATCTGTTTACAGTGCAGGCAAACACTCAGGTTGATTTTTAATGAAGCAGTCAGTCAATAGTAATTACACCAAACACACAAACACAGATTCAGTAAGTCATTTCCCACACCATAGCGGGACACATTAAAATGTCAGTCATGTTGTTGAGGAGTTGGAGCTGCTGCTCCTCTGACAGCTCACTGTTTGTGACAGATTTATTTAGAGCTCATCTGCTGATAACTAAGAGGACTAAATGACTGCTGATTTCTGATTGCAGATAGTGACCTCTTCAGTTTGGTGTTCCTGTTGTGTGTGTACCCAAAGCAGCGTCTTAATGTTTGAATAATGTATTAATCATCAGAAGCATAATTTGACTCAATCTGCCTGCTTTTATTATCTGAAATATTTTAAATAATTCAAAATTTTAACTAAACCCCTTACATCACAAGCTGGGTATATTCACACATAGCACACAGTGGTTAATATTAGCAGTAGATGTGTTCCATCACAAACAGCAGCTGCTTAAAAACGTCAGTTATTGTCATAACAGTTTTCACAAATATTTAAAACTACAGAGACTTAATCATAAGAATGAGGAAATGGCTATTGCAGGGAAAAAATATATAAATGGAAAAATTATTTAAAAAAAAATACTTTAACGTGACAGAAAAGGGGCAAAAGTCAGAGGGGATGAAGTATGACAGAAAAAAGGAAAGGCAGTATCATACCACAGAAGATTTCTGAGTGACAGCAACTGAAAACATTCAAAGGACTGTAGCATATGTGGCAGGTTGTTCTTCACCTCTGTACAAAAACACAAATGTTCACCAAGAGAAACCAGCTCTGCTTTGACTGAGATTCCAGAGTGGAAGATTAAAATCTGTACCATTCGCACATTTCCTTTGCTCATTTCTGTGATCATTAGTGATAAAAATGTGCTACTAGGCCATTTGGTAGCATCGTTAGCATTTGCAGGCAAATACGTTGATGCTGATAGAGAGACAAGTGAAAGAATTTAGGTTCACTTGCTGCTGTTGTCTTTCTCTTGCTGCCTGCCACAGTGGGAAAGCCCATTCTCAGTAAGGAGGAGGTAAAAGGTCAGCGTTGGGCATCCTGGAGTGGTGTCCTGGGACCTGAGGTCAGTGGCATCTGGCCTAAATATTCAGATCTAACGGAGATCAATGCGGTGGATGCCAATCACTCCGCTGCCGTGCTCGTCACTGGAGATGACCTCGGTCTTGTTAAGCTCTACCGCTTCCCCTGTCTAAAGAAAGGTGTCTGTCCTCTCTTTCTTACTGTTTCTTGCTTTCTTGTCTCTTATTTTGTTGCTTAATGAGAGTTGTCTTTTTTCCCAAGGAGCTAAATTCAAGAAGTACGTGGGTCATTCTGCCCATGTTACAAATGTCCGCTGGTCACATGACCTGCAGTGGGTGCTAACCACAGGTGGAGCTGATCACGCCCTCTTCCAATGGAGGTTTCTACCAGAGTCAGTCATAAATGGAGGACTGGATGACAACATACAAGGTAAGAAAACAGGGTATAGAAGAGTAGAAAATCAGTGAGAGCAGAAATAGTGCTTTAAAGTTTAAAGAGTTCCCTTGTAGCTATGTGGGCTTTAAATTTACTTCAGGTTGTCCCAGTGAGGGATGTCCCAATATCACTTTTTCCCCAGACTCACTCCAAGTACTTGCCAATACAGAGTGCAGATACAAGTATTAAGCTGCTTCTAGAATGAGTTTCTGGACAGTAAAATCCTCATCAATCTTTTGCAATCATGCAAATTCCCTGAGACACGAAATCGTCGCACATTCTTCTGCAAAAACTATGATGGCTGCAAACGGTGTTTAATAAACGAAGCAACTTTAACTAAAAAGAACAAAAAGAAAAAACATGGAAAAACGATTTAGGGTGAGATCCTGGATGGAGAAGCATGGACAACATAGGCTGTAGAGTCTTCACAGGACTATGAAGGCAAAATAACTTTGGAAAATAAAGTGAACTTCAGGTAACATTCTTTAAATATTCTTGAGAAACATTAGTAAGACTGTCACTGTAACTTGATTTTAAGATTTAAGCTCAACAGAGCTTGCGTTCACCTTTACTTTTGTCCTCATCATTAATCTTAAAATGGCTCTAGACCACAGAAATTTCTCCGCACTCATCTACCTGCAGAGGCTAAAGTGGTATCGGGCGCAGTATTGGAGAAGTTTTACAAGTACACCAAGGCAGGATCGGGAGATACCTAGTCCCAGGTTTTCTAGATTAGGTGATGAAGGCCCTTTCAGGGTTTTTTGTAAAGTTTTAGGGCTCCTTCGTGTTGTTAACAGACACCTTTACCTCTATGGATCAATATGATGTTGGTGTTTTCAATGGGTTTTATGGTCACACATTTAGAACTGCATGTACACTAAATTAAGATCTGCAGTGTCAATGCTTGCAGTAGACCATTTTGGTAACATTTTTAATGTTCACTATTTATGTTGTTTATTGTTTTACACTTAATCAACTTGTTTAGATGGTTTTGGGTTAATCTGAAGTTGTCTGTCTCTGTCTTCTCTGTAGACAGTCAGGGGGACTCCAACAGCGAGGAGTCAGACAGCGACATGTCAGATGTCCCGGAGCTCGACTCAGACATTGAGCAGGAAACACAGATTAACTATGACCGACAGGTATGGCCCACATGACGTTTGGTGATAGAAATAACATAAACATCTCAGATAGGAAGAGAAATGGGGTAGGAGGTATCCTGAAAGAAGAGTTTGTGTGGAACGTTCTAGAGGTGAAAAGAGTATCAAGAGTAAGAGAGTGGTGATTGGTGCAGATTTCAATGGCCATGTAGGTGAAGGAAACAGATATGATGAGAATGTTATGGGCAGGTTTGGTCTTCAGGACAGGAACGCAGAAGGACAGATGGTGGTAGACTTTGCAAAGAGGATGGAAATGACTGTAGTGAACACTTTCTTCCAGAAGAGGCAGGAACATAGGGCGACATATAAGAGTGGAGGTAGAAGCATTCAGATGGATTACATCTTATGCTTATGCTGAAAGATCAGTGACTGTAAAGTATTGGTAGGGGAGAGTGAAGCCACACCACACAGGATGGTGGTGTGTAAAATGACTCTGGTGGTGAGGAAGATGAAGAGGACAAAGACACAGCAAAGGACAAAGTGGTTGAAGTTAAAAAAGGAAGAACGTTGTGTAGTTTTTAGGGAGGAGCTGAGACAGACTCTGGGTGGTCAGGAAGTGCTTCCAGATGACTGGACCACTAAAGCTAACGTGATAAGGGAGACAGGTAGGAGGGTACTCGGTGTGTCATCGGGAAAGAGGAAAGTGGACAAGGAGACTTGGTGGTGGTATGAGGAAGTTCAGGAGTCTATACAGAGAAAGAGGATTAAGGATTTTGAATCTGTAAATAAATTAAATTTAACAAGAACTGAACATTTCAGATTTCCACAGAAGCCTTATTGATGACTGGATTTAAGGGTTTAGAATAATTCTTCCACCCTTGGCAAAATGTTAAAAATAGAAAAATATTTGCATTTGATATTTTAGTTATCTGTTTTTCCCTCAAACTCTCAAGCACAGAGAATGTAATATATTTGAATTATTTTTGTATTTTTTGTTTTTGCTTGAACATTACTGTACAGTGAAGGGGAAATAGGAGATGTTGTGGAGAACCCAGGGAGCCTGCATTCCAGTCACAGTTAAATGGTCTGTAGCTCACAGCGCTGATCTACCATGACGCTCCAGAAATATTCAGTTCTGTAAAATGGAAAGCAGAGAGGAAGGCGAGCGCTGCCAGTTGTACTGTAAACCTCCGGGGTACAAAGTCTCTCCCTGTGAAACTCTCAGATGGATGAAACACACCGACTCACCCTCAGCAGAATAGTTTGCATGAGAAATGAGCGGGCAAACAGTATTTTCTGCAGTCTGTTCAGTTTCATTTTCAAACCAGTAAAGTAAAGTGGAGCAATGTGTAGCCAGTAAATATCTTGTTAGGATTATGTGTTGAGATTATGTGTCAATAAACGTGTCATGATGAAGCGTTTTACAGAGATGATTCATGATGACATTTGTCTTTGTATAAAAACTTTCCAGACAACAGGCAAATTTAAATAACCCCTGTTGATTACAGAACTCGTCGATGGATATGTCTGTTAACTCCCAAAGCCAATTTCTATAAGGGGCTTTGTAGATTTACATTTGCAATGATTATTGGAGATAATAAAGTTTAACTTAAGTCATACCTCAGTCAAATTTAACTGACTTTTTGATGTAAGATGATGCAAGGAGACACTAAATGTGTTGAGCTGCCAAGATACAATACTACTATTTGATTTACAAATACCTGCATGCACCTTTCTCTCCTCGAGTGCCATCATCAATGTGCTGTTTGTCATGATTTTAATAATTCTGTGTTCTTCCCTTTAGCACCACTCTCAGGATGAACTGCAGTTGTAGCTCCACATCTGGTCTGACTAGAATATATACTGTACATAGCATGATGGTTTTTTCATACGCATGTGTTTGTCAGGTTTATAAAGAGGACCTGCCTCAGCTGCGACAGCAGAGCAGGGAGAAAAAGCAGCAAGTTGGATCTTTGAAGAGACAGAGAGGACCTGACCAAGGCCTCAGACTACAGTTTGTTCACGGGTAACAACAGGAGTGGATCAAGAAATGTTTTGTGACACTCAAAATAGGAACATTTGGAAAATATTTTTTAAAACTGAAATTTTGGAATACTTTAGAACTTTGGAATAAATACCTGTATAATAGTAGCCTAATAGTGTGTTTTAAAGTCTTTGTTTATTGGCAGAAGTGTCAAATAAATAACTTAACTACACCCCATTGCCACCCCTGGATAAGTTTGTGTGAGTGTGCATGTGTGTGTAAAACCCCATCCAGATTTGAGCCTCTTTACACAAATTAACATTTTACATGTTCACAACTACGTGAAACGTGAGTTTTACCAGGTTAAAAAGTTTAAAGTTGCCACAGTTCTTACTGGAATACTGATTAAGGTAAAAGCTGCCACACATGGTTAAAAACACTGTTGTATGAAATGTTTTTCTGTGTCTTGTCTTGTCTTCAGCGTCAGTAAAAGTAAAATGTTGCGTGCATGCAGGTACCGAGGCTACGACTGTAGGAACAACCTGTACTACACTCAGGGAGGGGAAGTATTGTACCACGTGGCGGCGGTGGGAGTGGTCTACAACCGGCAGCTGCACAACCAGCGCTTCTACCTCGGCCATGATGACGACATCCTGAGCCTTAGCATCCACCCACTGAAGGACTACGCTGCTACAGGACAGGTGCATATATACTTGGAGAAAAACAAAGCCATGCAATAGTTGTTAGATACAGAAATGAAGTCATGCACGACTGTTCTGCCAGTGTTTCTTAAATCTTTTTATAAGTTCCAAGCATAAGAGCTTGGATTAAATTAATTAAGATTAGTTTCATAAAAATTTTGAGCTGCAGGTGTAATGGTTTTTCAGTACCTGATCCTAAATAAGTTAACAAACAATCTTGTGTGCAGGTGGGGAGGGACCCAGCCATCCATGTGTGGGATATCCAGACACTGAAGTGTCTCTCTTTGCTGAAGGGATTTCATCAGAGGGGAGTGTGTGCTCTGGACTTCTCAGGTACCCTGGGTGTTTGTGCTCATTGCTCCACTGATCTGCATGTCAATCCTGCACATTGAGAAGTAGACGGACACTATGGTGACCCTGTGAGCATGAGCAGCTGGGGAAACAGTTTTGACAACAGAGGAGCAGCATTTAGAAACATTACTAGAAATACACCAAACCCAACAAAATGCAGAAATGTGATTCCTCAATTTATACATACATATGAAGTGAATGCAAAAATGTGTGCATTAAGGGTTTGTTGTATTCTGCAGTTGTGTTTTTGTATATAAATGTCCTTTTTATGATCTGTTTTGTTCTTTTCCCCCCAGTTGATGGAAAGTGTCTGGTATCAGTGGGAGTTGATGATGGACATTCAATTGTAGTCTGGGACTGGAAGAGAGGAGAGAAACTTGCTACTGCCAGGTGCTGTAAAAACCTAGTTACTACCACTGTAAACATCCTTGTACTGCAGATTAAGCAAAAAATGTTTGTAACTACCACTTATCAAATACAACTGGAATAAATTGAGATGAGTGATGAATGTGTGTTAAGTTCGGGTTGTAGTGTGTGTGAGTTCCATTTCAGTTCTGTATATTGAGGAGCCTGATGTGTTGTTGCACAGTCTGGATGTGGCGGCCCGAATGCTTCGGAACCTCTTTCCTGATGGCAGGAGTGTGAAGAGTGTGTGTGACGGGTGTGTGGGGTCATCCGCAATGCTGTTGGCTTTGCGGATGCAGCATGTGGTGTAAATGTGCATAATAGAGGGGAGAGAGCCTTTAATGATCTTCTCAGCTGTCCTCACTATTCTCCGTAGGGTCTTGCGTTTCGAGACGGCGTAGTTCCCAAACCAGGCAGTGATGCAGCTGCTCAGGATGCTCTCAGTGGTCCCTCTGTAGAACATGGTCAGGATGGGGGGGGGGGGGGGGGGGCAGTAGAAACACTGCTGGGCTTTCTTGGTGATGGAGGTGGTGTTGACTGACCAGGTGAGGTTGACCGCCAGATGAAGGAATTCGGTGCTCTTGACGATCTCCACTGAGTATCCGTCGATAATCAATAGAGAATGGTTGCTCTGTGCTCTGCTGAAGTCCACAACCATCTCTTTGGTTTTGTCAACGTTCAGAGACAGGTTGTTTGCTCCACACCAGGCTGTTAACCGTTGCACCTCCTCTCTGTAAGCTGACTCGTTGTTCTTGCTGATTAGACCCACCACAGTCGTGTCATCGGCAAACTTGACTGTGGTTCGAGCTGTACATTGATACACATTTGTGCGTCAGCAGAGTGAACAGCAGAGGGCTGAGCACACAGCCCTGAGGGTCCCCAGTGATCAGGGTGGTGGTACTGGAGATGCTTATCCCGATCTGGACTGACTGAGGTCTCCCAGTCAGGAAGTCCAGAATCCAGTTGCAGAGGGAGGTGTTCAGGCCCAGTTTGCTCAACGTCTCAATCAGGTGCTGAGGGATGATTGTGTTGAATGCTTCGCTGAAATCAATGAACAGCATTCGTACATATGAGTCCTTATTGTCCAGGTGGGTGAGGGCCAGATGGGGGGGTCTGAGAGATGGCATCGTCCGTGGAACGTTTTGGACGATACGCAAACCTCATGGGGTCCAGGGAGGTTGGGAGTTGGATCCTAATGTGCCTCATGACAAGCCTCTCGAAGCACTTCATCACGATGGCTGTGAGCGCGACGGGATGAGTCATTGAGGCAGGTGACAGCAGTCTTCTTAGGCACGGGAACAATGGTCGCTATCTTTAGGCACGTAGGAACAACATTGCTTCTCAGGGAGATGTTGAAGATGTCTGTAAAGACATATACTAGCTGTTCTGCACATTCCCTGAGCACTCTGCCAGGAATATTGTCTGGTCCAGCAGACTTCCGTGGGTTAACTCTGCATAGGGTTTCCTCACTTCAGCTGTGGTTAGACAGAGCACCTGGTCACTGGGAGTTCTTTACAAAGAGATTGTAAATTCACTTCATAAGCTTTACTGTTGGGCCCACATTATTTTTGATATTTACTATGTCTGGATGTCATTCGGATTGTTTGCAATGTTGATATTTCCAGATAATTCCAAAAATGTGAGAAGATGTGTAAAATGTAAATAAAAACCGAATGCAATGATTTGCAAATTTCATCAACCCATATTCTATAGAACATAAACAACATATCAGATTTTGAAACTGAGACATTTTAACACTTCATGCAAAATATTAGCTCATTTTGAATTTGATGGCAGCAACACATTTTTAAAAAGTTGGAACAGGGTGATGTTGACCATTGTGTAGTATCACCTCTTCTTTTAAAAACTGTCTGTAAACAAACTGCAAGTGAGGAGACCAGTTGCTTGAGTTTAGGAGAAGAATGTTGCCCCATTTTTGTCTGATGCAGGATTCTAGCTATTCAAAAGTCCTGGGCCTTTGTTAATGGATTTTTTGTTTTATGATAAGCCAAGTGTTTTCTATTGGTGAAAGTTCTGGACTGCAGGCAGGCCAGTTCAGCACCGGACTCTTCTCATGTGAAGCCATGCTGTTGTGATGGCTGCAGCATGTGGTTTAGCATTGTCTTGCTTTAATATAATGGTCTTCCCTGAAAGAGACATTGTCTGGATGGGCGCATATGTTGTGCTAAAACCACTATGTACTTTTCATCATTGATGGTGCCTTTCCAGATGTGTAGCTGTGCACACCATAGGTACTAATGCAGCTCCATACCATCAGAGATGCAGGCTTTTGAACTGTCTGCTGATAACAAGCTAGATGGTCCCCGTCCTCTTTAATCCACAGGACACGGTGTCCATGGTTTCCAAAAAGAATTTCAAATTTTGATTCATCTGACGATCTGATTCATCTGTTTTCTATTTTGCCTCAGACCAATTTAAATTAGCTTTGGCCCAGAGAACACAGGAGTGTTTCTGGATCGTCTTCACCTATGTTTTCTTCTTTGCATGATTAAAAACACCTGTTTTTAATGCAATGCTGCCTGAGGGCCCACACATCACGTGCATCCAGTTTTGACATTTGGACTTGTCCCTTGTGCACAGAGATTCCTTCGGATTCTCTGAATCTTTTGAAGATATTATATACTGTAGATGGTGGGATATTCAAAGCCTTCGCAATTTTATGTTTAGGAACATTTTTCTGAAATTGTTTTGTAATTTTTCTGTGCCACAGATTGGTCACAGACTGCTCCAACTTTTTGGAGATGTGTTGCTGCCATCAGCTTCAAAATTTGCTAGTATTTTCCACGAAATGGTAAAAGCTCTGTTTCAACATCAGTGTCATAGAGCTAGAATAATTGTCTGCTTCTATGTTTACTTTCATATGTTGTGCTACTGCTGCTATTTTCAATTGTTGGCAAGAAGATGGTAACAGCCAGCAACTATTTTCATGTTCTTCAAAATATCATTATTGATTACACTTTCAGTACAGTGGTAAGCCTGGCACATATCGTAACCTCCTTCTTTATTCTGCATGTACTGTAATGGGGACTGTTCTCTGCAGGGGTCATAAGGAGAAGATCTTTGTGGTGAAGTGTAATCCTATGCTGATGGACAAACTGGTGACTGTGGGAATCAAACACATAAAGTTCTGGCAACATGCAGGTAAAACTGCAAGACTAATGTTCGACTGGCTAAAAGCAAATATACAGGGACTGCCACTCTTCCAAAATGAAACCATGTAACTTTAAAGGACTTTAATGTAGATACCAATGACTAACATCTGTGAGGTTTTGAGAGCTTTAGGCCAAAAATGTGGGGTGAAGAATAGTGAGGCAAAGATGCTGGATGTAAGAAACTGCCCCTTATACCGCTACACTACTGGCCAGCTGAGGTTTACCACGATTTGTGTTAAAACTGACACTCTTTCCTAACTCAATCAAATTTGAAAACAAATGATACCCATATTTTTAGAATAAATGCCACTTACACATTAAGCATCTTAATGCCTCCCTTTCAGTCATAGATGCTCCACAGAATGTCTGGGAATCTTTGTGTTTGTAAGTTTTCTTCAGTACCGAAGTAATCCAGTAAAAACTGTCTATACATCCATGGGTACATTGCAAACTAAAACAATTAATACCCAATTTGGCTCGCTTTTAATCATACTAATTTGGTAGAATGTGGCTCAAGTCGAAACCTATCATGTAGTATTTGCTGTTTACATCCCAGAAATTTCTCAGATTATAAGAACTTGGTGCAGTATTTTTTGAGGGGTTGCCCACAGTGTTTGTCCCAGTTTTAGGTGTATGAATTCTAACTCAAGTTTACTTTCAACAATTTATTTTTAATTGGTTATTTATTTGATTAAAAAGAAGTATCTAACTTCAAATAATTGTCACTAAGCTAACATTTACTACTGCAGTGATCACATAGATAAAGTTTTATCTGATACCAGACATTGCTTTCTGTCCTCCAGGTGGAGGTCTAACTTTCAAACGGGGTGTGTTCAGGAGCGTTGGCCGGCCAGAGACCATGATGTCTGTTTGTTATGGCCGCAGTGAGGCCCTCGTGTTCTCTGGCGCTGCCACTGGAGATGTTTACATCTGGAAGGAACCGTTGCTCTTGAAAACGGTTAAAGCTCATGATGGACCTGTGTTCGGCATGTTCTCCCTGGACAAGGTGAGACGCACTTATGGCCAGACATGAGCAGCGACGTGGCAACTGGCATGTCAGATTGGACTTTTATTTTTAAATTATCCTATAGCATTTTTGTTAATTAAGTTTTTGATGACCTGTCCTCGAGTGACTTTGACTGCTCCACATCAAACGGTCTTTGTCATTACTGTACTGACGTGCAGATATAGGATATCATACTACTATTTTGTCAGATTACACCAAAATTCAACCTGCATCTGATGGCTGTCCGAGGTAAACACACACAGCACAAATAAAAAATAAAGCAACTGCACTTAACAATCATACAAGACTCATTCTACAAACTCAACCAAACATACATGAGACAGGACTCACTTTGCACCACACTGAATTTGACTTAAAAATTCTTCATCCTCTTCTGTAAACTAAGTTTCTCTGCCTGTTAGAGGGCAAAACATTATATTTTAAGCAAGTGTGAACACACTTTTGTTGTGAGCTGAGAAGAGGTCCCCAAAGTTTGGCCAGTGATCTTTCAACAGGTAGGGAGTTGGTAATACTGTATAGTTTAATGTTGAAATATAGTTTTCACAGTCATGCTGCTAATCCAGGATGTACTGCAGCACAACATGGGGGGGGGGGGGTAAATCCACAAATAATTTGAAATATTGGAAATATCCTGGACTTATTTTATGACCCAATACTCATTTTTTATTCTATTTTATTTTCCTCCTTTATAGTGCACCTTTTGTGCCTGCAGAGGTTTAGATATTACAACTGAATATGCAGCTCTGCATTATAACAATCATTTCTCTCATATATTCTTCTAAAATATTTCTATAATGTCTTAAGAATCTCAGTGTACATCTGTTGCAGTAGAATCTGGACCAGGATCCTAGGAGACAAATGAAAAATGATGCATCATATAATTAATTGAAACGTATCCATTATTTTATTTATTTTGGAATTGACATCCCTCTGTGGACTTTACATTTAGTAATTTGTCTTTTGTCCAAAGCGACATAGTAGAGAGACAAAAAACTGCACCAATTTCTCAGTCAGAAAGAAGACACTGAAATCAAAGAGATGTTTCAGATTTGGAAATGTACGCTGTATTTAAACTCCTGCATTTATAGCTGAATAAAAATTCCTCTTTGGGGCATCTTTACTATAATTTCAGGGTGTATATAATGCATTTTAATTTTAGGATTTCTCCATTTTAAACTATTGGCTACAAGTGTGGAGTTGGGGAAACACCTTTGCTTATTAGTCTTATATGCAGTTTGCATCATATTATTATGTTTTATAGAATTTAAGGATGGTCATACAGGCTCAAAAAAGCATGTTGATGCATAAGCTGCCAGATCATGGTCTGCCTGCAGTTTCCTTTAGAGTAGAGTGATCAATCGGGGTTTTATTTTAAATCCTCAAATTCATGCATTAGGCAGCAGTCTCAGACTTTTAAAAGTAGAAAACGGGCACCTGAAATTAATGTCAGCATATTTCTTTGTCCTCTGGTGCTTTTCTTGGCCTCAGGAAAGGCACCAATCACTTGTTTGTGAAGACTTACTTTCACCTCTCTGCACTTCAGCAGTTCAGTACAGCTTCCCCTATCATTGTTAACACTGCAGCAACCTTCTCATCAGTCATATATGAAGTGTGTGTGTGTTTGTGTGTGTGTGTTGAACATTGACAACAGCTAAGTAACCACAACCTCAATACAGGAGTGAGCAGATGTGGAGCAGATCTACTTTTACTCTGTGTTTCTTGTTTCATCTGTTTTCCCCTCCCTCAGTCTCTCCATCTCTTATCTCCCTCTTTCTCTTTGTGCATTGTTTTAACACCCTCTCTTCATTCACTATATGACTCTCTCTCCCTCTCTCTCATTATGTAACAGGATTTACTCAGACAAGCCAACATAGAAAACATGACTCTGGATTTACCAAAAATCCACCAAACCCCATTCCTTTTTAGTTCATGTTTAACTTTTTTTTTTTTTTTACTTTTCTGTATGTTAAAAGGAGTAAAAGTATATAGAATATATCATATTAGTGTGTCTGTGGATGGATTACTGAACGGGCCTAAAGGGCACATGGCCAGGGGCCAGAGACTTTGCAAATGATTACAAAGAGATGCAAAACTACCACAGTAAGAACTAAAGTGACTCAAAAAAGATAAACGGCAGCCTAAATTCAAAAGAGGTGCAAAATGAAATAGACACAAAACAAATGCCCAAGCCCAAAATATATAAATGAGTCCAAACAGACACAAAGTGACCAAAAACAAGAACAAAACATCCAAACTAGATACAAAACGTCTGAAGACAGATGAAATAGTAATAATTTTTTTAAGTCAGGATTTTTGGAGATCCCATTCCATGTTGAATTTATTTCTACTTCAAAAACATTTAATTTGACTGTAAGAATTATGAATTGTAGGTTTTATTGCTGAAAAGTAGAAAAATAAAATTTTATAACAGTGACTCTTTCAGAGTCTTTAGAGGAAACAAATGTCAAACAGATCTGAAAATCTCAGGCTGAGTGGGAGGGCGAGGAAGAAAACCTGTCAGGAGAGGATGACGGCTCTGAGAGAGCAAGGAATAAAGGAAGGAAGTGACAGTGACTGAGGGAAGGTGAGAGGGAGAAAAAGCTTGTCTGTGATCTTGACAGTCTTACCAGAGCAGGGAGCTGTACTTGGCACTTTATGATTTAAGTATTAGTAATTGCAGTACAATAATGTGTCTTCAGGGCTTTGTGACGGGTGGGAAGGACGGCGTGGTGGAGCTGTGGGATGACATGTTTGACCGCTGCCTAAAGACCTACCCCATCAAGCGAGCAGCTCTGTCCCCGAGCTCCAAAGGTATGCACAATACAGTCAACACCACCCCTCAATCTGGCTTTGTACTGTACATACTGTGGATGTACTGGTTATTATCACTGATGCATTAATGTGTACATGAGTTGAATGTTGCAGCTGGTAAAAGTGGAGCTCTTCTTTTGCTTAACACTGCACCGAAAGATCAGTAAAGTTTTATCTTAATCATTAGCACATTACGATTTACTTGTTGATTAGATATTTTTTTAATTGGCATCTGCAAACTAATTAGTTACCACACCAATGTGGAGCAGTTAAAAGTACAATATTTGCTTCTGAATTCAACTGGAGTATTAAGTATTGCAAGTATTATTTTTTTTCTTAATTATGCAAGTTTACGCTATGTGCAGTTGGATATGCCGAAGGGAAACCAACAGAACTATAAAAAAAACAGAACAAGATAAATGTGTGATGACTTAATGTGGAAGTCTGAAGTCAAATAACCTGCAGATAAATGGGAGACATTAACAATTTGATTGAACAGTTATACAGCTGCAGCCTAAATATTTTAGTCTCAGCCTGACATAGGATATATTGTGTTTGTTTATGAAGTTATGGTACTTTTCTTTCCCAGGAGCTAAAGTCCAGGAACCTTCCCGGGGTTAGAAGTCCTTGGGAGGGAATTAACATCTGCCTCCTTAAGTATATGCACTATGATGATCTTGAGGCTGTTTACATGTGCATTAGGTTTTGAAAATGACAGGTTTGCAAAATGGAAGGAAGAGGAACAGAATTAGTACCATGGGTGACATTTCTCTTTCTAGATGTAAATGTCTACTTTTTGTACTACTTTTGCTATTTCTACTGCCACACTTATTTTCAGCTGTCGAACACTGCCATCAGGTGGACACATGCTGACACGCATCCTGAAATGTGCCTGAATAATGGGTACTGACTGTATAGAGGACTCTATCCTCAAAATAACAATAAATGTGATTTATTTTTGTGTGTGTGTGTGTGTGTGTGTGTGCGCATGCTCAGGCCTTTTGCTGGAGGACAACCCATCCATTAGGGCCATCACTTTGGGCCATGGTCACATCCTGGTAGGAACCAAAAACGGAGAAGTTCTGGAAATTGACAAGACCGGGCCCATGACTTTGCTGGTGCAGGTATACATGGAATGAGAGAGAGAGAGAAAGAGAGAGTGTGTGTGTGTGTGTGTGTGTGTGTGTGTGTGTGTGTGAGATTGAGATAGTCACCCACAACAAGGAGAAAAACTTGTAGCTTCTGACCCACCAGCAAAAGAGTTCAAATTATATTTGCATTTGAACACTTTAATCAGTTATAAGTGAGAATGTATTAAGCAGCAGGTAACCAGTAGCAATAGTAACGCTTCAGAATCTTTTATCAGTAAACTGACAGGTAAAGTTGACCTCATCATAAGTTTGTGCAAACTGCAGGAGGATTTAATCTGTTTTTAAGTATATTTTATAGTTTCACATTTGTTCTTTAAAAGTCATAGAGCTCATTTTAAAGATCTCATATGACATGACACATACGAGGAAAAAACAAAAATAGACACAAAGTGACTAAAAGAAATGGAAATGACAAAAAGAGTCACGTAATGGCGACAAACCATGAGTCAGCCTCATTTGTTGTAGTAGTGTGTTTTTTATCCATTGGGCAAACAAAACAGCAGGAGGCTCAAACTGTTCTTTTTTCTTTATTACAACCATTAGTAAGCTGTTCTGGATCAAGACAGGAAGTCTTATTGTTACTGCAGTTTACATTTTTTAACCAGGATGAATGAAAAGTCAGTACTGTAATCAAAGTATTACCTGGATATTGATTATTTTACCCACTATCTTGTGACAACTGCTTCATACCTAGTAACAAAATATTAATAACTACAACTGTCAGCTAGATGTAGTGAAATAAATATTTTCATCTAAATTGTACTGGAGTGAAAGTAAAATAAAAATAATACCTCAGAATTATCTCAAATTGAACTAAAGTACAGTTCATATGATAGTAAGATCGAGAACCTGATGGTGAGATCCCTTTATTCTCACATTGTGCAAATGCACAGATATCCATGAATAAACAGTTTCAAATAAATCTGCATTTGTTGTTTTCCAAATTTCCATCCCTGTGAGAACAGTAGGTCCGTGTGTGTGTGTGTGTGTACCTCAGAGAATTTTTCAGATATGTGACAGCCTGGTTCAGTACCTGTTGCCATGGTGAGGAGAGCCTTCTGCTGCAGATCGATCAGCCGTTACACGCACACACAGAACACACGTGTTGGATGTTTTCCACATTTTTCTGCCTGGACATTTAACTTGGGTGCACGAAGTGTGGAATGTTTCCTGTTTGATACACCTGAGTGCTTTACCGAGTCAGTGTACAGTGACGCATGCAGAGTGTATGTTTGTGTTAGTTAGACATAGAATCAAATTTAGTTTAATGTCATCTACTAGTATACTGTATGTATTTTAATGAAATATCCAATATACTGTACATAGTTACAATGTTTGGGCTAAGAACACTGGACTACATTTAACTTTATTTCACAACATTTTGCAAAACAAGTTATTCTGAAAAAAATAAATGTCACTGAATATAGAAATACAGCGATAGTGTGTGTGTGTGTGTGTGTGTGTGTGTGTGTGTGTGTGTGTGTGTAGGGTCATATGGAGGGTGAGGTTTGGGGTCTGGCCCCACACCCCCTCCTCCCCATCTGTGCCACCGTCAGCGATGATAAAACCCTGCGACTGTGGGAGACATCAGCCAATCACCGCATGGTTGCCGTCCGCAAGCTGAAGAGAGGTCAGACAAAGGAGCATTATTATTTATGTCTTAGTTGAGTTCCCTCCTTTAGATTAATTATATCACAATCAGGGACTGCAGTGATGGTTAGCTATTATTTTGCACACATTTTGCACTTACCTTGCACACTAATAATTGTCAAACTTGGCGTACTACACATTTACCTCAGACTGTTACCTTTACTCATGAGTTGAATAAAAGGAGCAAATGCATTCATCCATCAGTGGAACGTGGCTGTTTAATGTCCATTTTTCCTTTGAACAGGAAAATCCTGTTGAAGACAAAACAAATTAAATATTTTAGGTCAACATTAATGGTGGATGTACATTCAATCCTGTATTTTCACAGGATAAAATTCTATGATAGTTAATGGTGCACTGGTCTGTGTGTATCTTACAGGCGGCCGCTGCTGTGCCTTCTCTCCTGATGGAAAGGCCTTGGCGGTCGGTCTGAGCGATGGGGGTGTGCTGGTGGTGAATGCCGACACACTGGAGGATCTGCTGAGCTTCCACCATCGCCGTGATGCCATCTCTGATGTCCGTTTCACTCCAGGTATACTCCTATATATACACACACACATGCACACACTACACTTCTATGGACACTACTGTGTTTCTAACTTTTAACTAATGTCATGTTTACTCAAATGTCAGTGTATAATCTCTGCTGCCTCGGTAGTGATGAAAACATTGTAGATGTGTCTAAAGTACAACACAGCTGATCAAAATATTCTTCTCAAGAGGTTTTAAAGTGTTTGTGGCTTGCAAATGATTGCACCATTAACTTTCTAATAGATTTTAGTAGTTTTGCTGGGAAACTCTCTCCTTACTGCAGCTTACTGCCTACTTACTGCATCCAAAGTCCAGTCCGTCCCAGTTTCATCCCAACACTGTTTGGTAGGGCTTATTTGTGTCCTGATTTCAGAATCCTGTATTGTACTGCCCAAAGAGTAGACAAAGCTATTTAGCAGCCACAACTTGCTTTTGACAGTCCTCTTTCATGCTGACAAATCCAGAATTATGTTGTTCCAAAAGCAGATGAACACAGTGTTCTAACTTTAAAACTATTACTTTGGTGGAACCTTAAACTGTCTGTCTGTTTTGTACAGAGATGAGTCTTGTTTCCTATTCTCTGTGGACACTGTGGTGAGGCTGTGTTCCTCGATGTGTCTTGTTGTGTGGAAATAAACGTTATATTTATGTCACATTCTGTTGTTTCAACCACACCTGAACACAGACTCAGGTAAATACCTGGCAGTGGCGTCTCACGACAGCTTTGTGGACATCTACAATGTGCTGAGCACCAAGAGAGTAGGCATCTGTAAAGGAGCATCCAGTTACATCACACACATCGACTGGGATGCTCGAGGTAACACACACACAAACACACACACACACAGTGCTCTTTTTCTTCATTGGCGAGTCCTACTTGGTCCTACTTGCAAAAAAATAAAAAGCAAAACATATTTATAGTCCAGAGGTTTCATTTTACAAATGTTTAGTTCACTTTTTAGTTTGGTTATCAAGATAACCCCTTTTAAGATGAATCATCTTGTTTTTACGGGTAGCTGAACTTCTCCTAGAAAACAGTATGTTGCTGGAAAACAAACTGTTGAACAGTTGGTTGAACGTCTGCAAAAAGATCTGCTCACACTGCAGATGGAAATTAGCTAGAAGCTAAATCAGGCACATGTTTTCTTAAGGTCTCCTCCTGTCATACATGAAGACATTAAATATATATTTTTTTAAGTTGTTTTGTTTAAGCTAGAAGTTAGACTCCAGCAGATAACAACACTTCTTTAAGTGGTTTATTATACTGGGATCAGCTTCCACCCATTGTGCTCATTATTTTGCATCCCTTGTTTTAGGGTGAGCTCAGAGAAATTTGTAGAGTCACACTTTAATATTATTTGTACACTATGTAACTGTGGATTGTACAGGTGTAAAAGTGTGTAGACCGACTACAACTCATCTGGTACGATAGTGTTACCAAAGAGAGGCTGTTTGAGATTAACTGGTCTCTGACCTCTGTAGCTGAAATCACAGTTACAGGATAAGAGAAATGTTAAAATATACAAGAAATGTTTGGTTATTTATTCTCTGAGGCCTATTCAGTGTTTCAATTATTTATTTAAACTTTTAAATCACTAATCACTGGATGTCTGTTGCAGGTAAACTGCTGCAAGTGAATACAGGAGCCAAAGAGCAGCTTTTCTTTGAGGCTCCAAGAGGAAAAAGACAAACCATCAGGAATTCTGAGGTGTGTGTACGTGTGTGTGTGTGCATGTCCACAATCACAGGCCCATTGGAACATGGGAACAGCTGTCACTTGCTGTAAACAATAGACAACCTCCACCTCCACTAGAAACCTAACTCCAGCTTGAACAGCGCGTAGGATCCATGTGTTTGGATGTAATGTTTATATAATATGTGCTTTTTATTCTCCATCTGCCTTCATCCTAATGGTGTGTGTGCGTGTGTGTGTGTGTGTGTGTGTGTGTAGCTGGAGCGGGTTGACTGGTCCACCTGGACATGTGTTCTGGGTTCAAGCTGTGAAGGAATCTGGCCAACACACAGCGACATCACTGACATCAATGCCACATCGCTCACCAGAGACAGGACGTTGCTCACCACCGGAGATGACTTCGGCTTCCTCAAACTGTTCAGCTACCCTGTCAAGGTACAACACACACACACACACACACACACACACACACACACACACACACACACACACAGAATTATATTAGTCTGTACCAGTCCTGCTCTTCAGACCAGTATATAGTTTCTGGTTCCAGTTTTATCCTTTTCCTTTGAGCACAGCAACAGAGGTTTCAGTGTTAATATTGAGCAAATTTTAACAGAATATCAAGTAAAATGTCTTTTCATTTTCTGCTTTTATTTGAATACTAAGAGCTGGTTTGTTGAGATAAACAGGGAAAAACAATGTGGGAAATATGAAAGTATGACATTCATGTTTGTTACACGCATTTGATTTTTAAATTTTAATAAAATTTTATGTGGTTACTGAAACAATAATGGAAACATACAAATAATTTCTACACATTATTTAAATAGTTTGATTTAGGATAGAAATCACCGATCTTGACAGGACAGGATTGTTTCATTTTTGACTTCTTTGTATCCTTTCTTATGTTTGTCAATTTCTTGTAGTATTCGTTTTCTCATTCACCTTTCCTTAAGAAAACATATTTTGCTCTTTATGTCCTTGTCTTTTTTCATATTTTCTTAATTCTTGCTTTGTCTTTCATTCATTTTGTTTAATTCATACTTTCTTTCCTTTCTTTTTCATTCTTTTCCTTCCAGCTTTCTTACTTTATTCATTCGTTATTTGTTGAATTTCCTTTTTGCTTCCATATTTTTGTAACTCCTCCCTTCTTTCCTCTTTCCTGTCTTTACTTGCTGCTTTTCTTCACTTTGTTGCCACTTTCTATTCTTTACTCTCCCAGATGAGCAGTACTTTCACTGGAAATACTTGCAGAATACTATTGTCTAAAATGTCATGCAGTGATTTTTTTTTTCCTTGATGCCATTACTTCTTGGGAAGTGTATTGTGTGTAAAACATTTAGCAGGTGTTTTTCTTTTCCTCCCTCCAGGGTCAGTATGCCCGTTTCAAGCGGTACATGGGCCACAGCGCACAGGTGACCAACGTCCGCTGGGCTCAGGATGACTCTGCCCTGCTGACGGTGGGTGGGGCTGACACCGCCCTAATGATCTGGGCAAGGGATCGAGGAGGTGGGGTCAGCGCAGATGGGGGTGTGGCTTTGTTTCATGACAACCGTCCACCTGTGGACAGTGAAGAATCGGATGACGACATTGAGGAGGATGGAGGTGGGAGAATCTGTGTTTTTATCACAGTTAATTTAAAGATAAAAAGTTTTTCCTTCTCAGCACAGGCCTAAAACTCTGAGAAACTAAAAGTCTGCAGCAGCAAGTTAAAAGAGTAATTGTGTATAAGGCTGCTGTAAGTTCTGGTTACAGTTTATTTTTATTTTGTGTGTATGTGTTGTGTTCAAAAGGCTATGACAGTGACGTTGCTCGGGAGAAGACTGTGGATTACACCACTAAGATGTATGCCGTCAGCATCAGAGACATGAGTGGAACCAAACCTCATCAGCAGCTGAAGGAGCTGTCTGCTGAGGAGAGGTATGCATGCACACACAGCCAAATACATTAGGATAAAAATACAAAAATCTTCTGCAGTAATTCTGTAAGTTTCTCCATTATCCTCCATGTTACATGAATGTAATTAGTAACAGTCCAACATAAGTGTTTTTATAGACATTTAAATGTTGGAAAACACTTTCAGATGAATCCAGTTTGGAAAAATAATGATAATAATGATAATAACGCTTGTTCCTAAACCTTTCTGTAGATTTCTCGCTGTAATTCCTCAAGTGAAGCTAATGTATAAAAAAAATAATAATAATAATAATAATTACACACTCTATAAGTACAGCTCTCACCTGCTCTGTAAAACTTCAGGTACAGAGATTTAGAAACGGCCTGTAAGTTCAGTTTCATTTTACCCACAGTGCCACCAGTGGTAACAGGAAATGTGTGTGCGTGTCTGTGTGCTTGTGTGTGAACCCAAGTGTTTGTGAGAAATCCAAAGGATTTAGCGATTTGTGCATGCACAGGCTTCTGCATGCTCCATGGTTTTTGTGTTTAGCTCACTGTGTGCATGCTAACAGGTTCTTTTATTAGCGAGCGTCTGTCTCCAAAACACTCAACAACAAGGGGCAGCTGAATTGTACAGATTTGTTTTTAAGTTGTAATCTCAAAAAAAACTAGAAACACTTTTTTTTTTTGTCTTTTTATATTTCCTCTGTTTGTAGTTGTTTGTGATGCTTCTCATTGTGGATAAAGATAACTTTTTGTATAGTTTGATGTCTTCCTGTAGTTTTGTATCACTTTTTACAACCCCAATAGCACAGAAGTTGGGAGGATGTGTAAAATCTAAATAAAACCAGAATGCAGTGATTTGCAAATCTCATCAACCCATATTCTATTCATAATAGAACATAAACAACATTTCAGATGTTGAAACTGAGACATTTTAACATTTCATGAAAAATATTAGCTTATTCTGAATTTGATGGCAGCAACACATGTCAAAAAAAGGGTGATGTTTACCATTGTGTAGCATTACTTCTTCTTTTAACAACTGTCTGTAAACATCTGGAAAATGAGGAGACCAGTTGCTGGAGCTTTAAACAAGACAAAAATGTTGTCCCATTCTTGTCTGATGAAGGATTCTAGCTGCTCAACAGTCCTGGGCCTTTGTTTTCCTTTTTATGATGTGCCATAAGTTTTCTATTGGTCTGTAGGTCAGGACTGCAGGCAGGCCAGTTCAGCACCTGGACTCTTCTCCTGTGAAGTCATGCTGTTTGGATGGATGCAGTATGAGGTTTAGCATTGTCTTACTGAAATATGAAGGTCTTACTTTTCAGCATTGATGATGTCTTTCCAGATGTTTAAGCTGCCCACAATAGGCACTAATGCAGCTCCATACCATCAGAGATGCAGGCTTTTGAACTGTCTGCTGTGACAAGCTAGATGGTCCCTCTCCTTTTTAATCCACAGGAAACTGTGTCCACGGTTTCCAAAAAAAATTTTAAATTTTGATTCATCTGACCACAGAACCGTTTTCTATTTTGCCTCAGACTATTTTAAATAAGCTTTGGCCCAGAGAACACGGCGGCGTTCCTGGATCGTGTTCACATATGACTTCTTTTTTGCATTATACAGCTTCAACAAACATTTTTTTTTTTTTTTGAAATGTGTTAATGCCATCAAATCCAAAATAAGCTAATATTTTCCATGAAATGGTAAAATGTCTGTTTCAACACCAGATATGGAGGTTATGTTCTATTGTGAATAAAATCTGGGTTGATGAGATTTGCAAATCATTGCATTCTGTTTGTATTTACCTTTTACACGTCAATCGAACTTCTTAGGAATTTGGGTTGTAGTTAGTTATTGTTGTTGCTTCTCGTTGCTCTTTTCATTCCTCTCTCAACTTTCCACTCACCCCAGCTGGTCAAGGCAGATGGCCGTCCACCCTTTCCTCTCCACTGTTGCCTAGTGCTGGTCAAGGGGGATTTGTTGGGTTTTCTCTACATATCTGTAGAGTACTAACTTTAATATGTAAAGTGCCATGAGATGAATTTGTTGTGAATTGGCGCTGTACATATTAAGTTGAAAGCAGTTGATTATTGTCAACTACAAGCCCGTTATTTTCTGTATGTAGTTTTTTTGGGTCTCTTAATTATACATATCCATAGTTTGTTTCTATATTTAGTCATTTTGTGATTCTTTCTAGTGAATTTGTGTCTCTTTGGTGTCGTCGTGTGGTTCTGTATGGAAACATAGTTACTTTGCAGTCATTTTGTGTTTCCTTGTAGTCCGCTGTCTCAGTGTGTTAATAGATTTTAGAACGGAAAGGCAAACAAAGGAACATGTCGGGGGGCACATGAACTCCTTCAATAAAGTTTCCATACATAGCACACACTAAAAACATGAAACCCCCCCAAACTCCACTCATCCACCCTGCAGTGATATTTTTACCAGAGTAGAGCTGAATACACAACTTCCATATCCTGGTAGTGATGCTGAAGCTCAAAGGCTTCATAAAAAACATACGGACAGTTACACACTAACTGCTAACTATATGTGGTTCTAACACAGTGACAAACACACTTGTCTTGTGTCCCTTTGTAGTACCCTTACTTCATGAGTGTTGCTGCTGCTCTCTGGCTCTGCTTGTAGAAACTCTTAATACATTTTAATATCTTTTAACTTGCATTCCCCTGGAGGCAGGGCATTGTCAAGTAAGTATGACCTGATGCTTACTGTGTAGATAATTTTGACACAGGAAAAAGGTCAAAATGATAGTTCTAAATATATGTTCCTGTCTTTTTTGCTCATCCCCTCATTTCTTTATTTGTTCCATTCCTCCATTTAGAGCAATTTTAACCATATGAAAACTACTGGTTGTGGTCTGTAATATAGATGGTCAAGTTGCTGAGTATTGTGAATTGGTAATCAATGGTTATCCTTCTCAGTCACCTCAAAGGTCACAGACATGTACTGATACCAGTGATAGTTGTCTGTCCTACGTGAGCACACTGGAAACGGAAGTTAACACCTAAGTTGACTTGACTTGACTTGACTTGACTATTTTTATTGGTAGAGCTCAAAGCTTCAGTTGGGTGAAAAAGTTTTCATCACCTTACACTGAAATGACATGTATAGTGGGATGCAAAGTTAAGTCTAAACCCAACATAATAAAAATGCACATTCAGCTGGTACAAAAATGGTTGAGGGCTTTATAAAAACAAAGTTAGTAAAATAATAAAAATTACAAAGGTTTGCACACAGTTTTTAAAAGTTTTATAAATTAATTAAAAAAACAGTTGCACTAACCAAATGTGCATTAAATACTATGTTGATGATTTCATCCAATTGCAGATGATGCACAGTTGTTTACAGAGAGAAGAGGGGACAGAGACTAAATGCACCAATATAAAAGGACAAGGTTTTTCCTAAAAAGCTGTTTATGAGTTTTTTTTTCTGATTAAATTTCCCTGCAGCAGGTACCAGGACCCAGTATGCATTAAAACCACATGCATTCATTCATGTGTGGACTGAAATATTTCAAACTGCCTATGCATGTTAGCCTGTTACCAAAATTAGCTATACTAGCAGCAGCAGTAGCATGGTAGCACCGTGTTAGCATGTAGCTAAAGAATTTCTTTATACATGTACTCTTTATATGTGAGTGTGTTTGTGTTTCTATGTTTGTACATGTCGAGAACCGTCTGTGTGTGTATGCATGTGCGTGCGTGTGTTTTCTAAAGCTTTGTACCTTGGTTCTGTCCCTCTGCTGTCCAGGGGATCCAGGTAACACCCGTCTACCTGTCTGTTACTATTTGTTTATGCAACGTCTCTGCATGTCTGCATCAACTGTGTTTGTGTGTGTGTGCAAGACACATCATTTTTTAAATCATTTATATACTAAGGGACTGTAAAGTGTATCTCATAACTACTCCTGTCAGATACAAGTAGTGGCTTAAAATACTTGTGTTCAGCCACATTCCACCATCATGATTTTGGTTTTACCAAGTCCAGCTGACAGGGCACCAGTAACCCTTTTAGTAAATGATAAACCTGAATCAAGTCTTTAACTGGATTTTAACAGAGTATTCCAGCTAGTTTATCCAGGTCATCTAAGAGAAGACATGGTGTTTAACTGTTTAATAAATTCTTTAGTCTCTACCTCCTCGATTGTTACTTATTATTAAAACTACTAACAGATCAGATTCTAACAGGAGGAAGTACACAGTTTATCGTAACCTACTGTTAAAAGAAACATCTGTCTACATCTGTCCTATCTGTCTCTTGTGTAAAATACAGTCTTGTTTGTGTCTGGCTCATTTGTCTGCAGACCAACCATGCTGTCTCTCTGACTGTCCTCCCACCTGCCTGTCTTTCAGGACTCAGCACTTTGGAATATGAATAACTGTTTCTCTTTGACTGGTTGGTTGTTTGATTGATTCTACAGGCCTCCAGTGAGTCGAGCAGCGCCGCAGCCGGAAAAACTCCAGAAGAACAATGTCTCCAAGAAGAAGAGGCTAGTGGAGGTCTGCCTAGCTGTCTGTCTGTCTTTGAACATGTCTTTCTGTCTGTCTCTTAGCCGGTCTAATTCTGAGCCTGTCTATTTGTCTGTCTGTCATTTTCATGTATGTAGGACCTTGTTTTGGATCATGTGTTTGGTTTTCGGGGCTTCGATTGTCGCAACAACCTGCACTACCTCAACGATGGCACAGAGATTGTCTACCACACTGCTGCCACTGCCATCGTCCACAGCTTCAGCACCGGTAACAACAGCAATACAGTTAATAGACACCGTTGACCGTACGTCAACAATCCATTGCATTTTCTTCTAACAAGGTAAAAACAATGTGGTCAGAGGATCTGTTTGTGATAAATAATCACCTCTGTCTGCAGATCCCATCAGCTTTATGGAGCTTTATTCATGTCAGTGTTTATTGTCTGGAACAGAACTTTCTCTCAAGAAGCATTGTTCTCAGAAGCAGCAAGGCACAATAGTTTTCTAACAATAACCTCTCAGTTCAGCATTATGTGTATATGTGTCTCTCTGTGCTGCAGGAACTCAGAGTTTCTACCTGGAACACACTGACGACATCCTCTGTCTGACCGTCAACCAGCACCCAAAATACAAAAACATCATCGCTACAGGACAGATTGGTATGATGGTGTGTGCGTGTGTGTGTGTGGTGTACAGGAGATTTGTTGCTATTTGCGCATGGCAGTGTGTATCTTTACTAACCTGTCTGTACTAAATTAGTCCTGCTTTACTCTCTCCTCTGCTTCCTGTTCAACCTGCCTGCTTTATTTGTTCCATTGAGTGAACCGAAACAGACTAATAGATTGACATATTTAAATAAAAAATACAGCACAGTGCTTGGATACCGTTAAGTTAACAGTTACTGCAGGATTGAACCTTGCCACTAGCACAGGCAGCATCTGTTATCTGCATTATCCTGGCTGATATCAACTCACTGAAGGTTTTCGTCTGTTTTATGCTTTTTTGTTGTTTTGTGTGTGTGTGTGTTTGTGTGTGTTTTGGCTGGCCTCATTTGTCACCATCGTTCTCACAACACCTCAGGTGACGTCAGTGAACTCCCAGGTAAAATAAATTAAGTTGCACCACCTCTCCCATCATGACAAACACCATGAAACCCAGAGACAATCTGCAAAATGAGTTCTTTAGTAGTAGCTCAGTTCTCTAGTAGTCAAAGTACTGGCTTTATGTTGAAATAGTATTACAGGCTTGTATAATACTGCTGTCTTGCCAGCATATATCAGAAAATGGCTGCAGCAAAAGTGTATAAGAACCACACATAGGGTTGTATTATTTTTCCAAAGCATCCACTAGCCTTCTAATTCCTTCTCTTCCCTGCAGGCAGCTGCTGGTTTCTGTTCATGTCTATAAATATCAACCCAAATTCTCTTTACACTTTCATCAAATCTGTTTTTTCTGTCTATACTGAGAGGAGGGTGCACTCAAATACTCAACTACTGAAAAAATCCATTATGCTCTTTTTCACTCTAATAAATATAAATGTTAGGGAATTTTACAATTCCCTTTTGTAAACCATGTTTGCTTTTTTGTAGTAGTTTTTATTTTTTACTTTAATTTTTTTTGTTTTGGTTTATTTACATTTATTTGTAGCTGTTGTGTGTATGCTTGTGGTCATTTGTGTTACTTCGTGTCTCTTTATAATTGCTGGATTGAGCAATATTATATTATATTCATGCTTGTGCTCTTGTTTTCTTCAACTATACTTGCCATACAGTACATCATACTTTCAAGGAATTTTACTTAAACTATAGCAAATCCATAAAACATTATATTATTAAATGTGTCTAAACCTTTACGCAGATTCTCAGATCTAAAATCCTTCAGTTTTCATTAGCAGTGCGAGAGGCAAAATATTCATATCATCCATGTCACAGCACCTGTATTTGCTTATTGTTTCTCTAAACCTCAAGTCTCTGTAAGATGATTCCAGTATGGATGAAATCAACAGAAGCTAGTAGCTGTCTGGGGGGGAAAAAAAAATTTCATCTAAATTCTCATTGAAAGATGTGTGAATCATTCAGCAGGGAAGTAAAATATCAACCACACAAGCAACCACTATGCTGTTCAAACGGTTAATTACTTGAGTACTCTGTACTGGTTCTAGTCTGGTTCTCAGGGTGTTCATACGCTGCACTGATCCCTCTAACTGCTCTGGTTTGGTCCTGCAGTATTTATTGTATGTATCCCCTTTTTGGTGACATTAGAAAACCTCTATCTCCTCTGCTTATGTCTGGTCATCTTCATGTAGGTAGCACCCCCTCCATCCACGTTTGGGATGCAATGAGCAAACAGATTCTTTCTATCCTTCGCTGTCCTCACACTAAAGGCATCGGCTACGTTAACTTCAGCGCCACAGGGAAGCTGCTGCTGTCTGTCGGAGTGGAGCCTGAACACACCATCACTGTGTGGCGCTGGCAGGAAGGTCAGACTGAAATCTGATCAATAACCAATAAAATGTAAAAGTCAACTTGCTCAGAAAATGCTTCTGCTGGGTATGGGCTTCTGCTCAATACAAGGTTTTCCGAGTTTTGAAAGGTTTTAAAAAATATTTTTAAAATGAAGCTGAATTAAAAGTTTAAGATTTCACTGGAGTATAGGAGGTCAACCAAAGTGCAAGTGGCAAGCTGTAGGCATATTAACAACATGATTGAAATAATGTTTTGTGAAATAACAGCAGCGTATCCACTTCAGGATCCAGGGTGTGCAGCAAAAGCGGACACCCAGACCGGATCTTTGTGGTGGAGTTTCGGCCCGACTCCGATTCACAGTTTGTGTCAGTGGGAATCAAACACGTGAAGTTCTGGACGCTGGCCGGTGGCGCGCTGATGTACAAGAAAGGTGTGGTGGGGACGGTGGAGGATGGCAGGATGCAGACGATGCTGTCTGTTGCCTTCGGTGCTGTGAGTCCACTACTGATTAACTACTGAAATATAAAGGCCTTTTCTCACATTAGCTCATGCAGGACACAACTATGGTGACCCTGATCACAACAAGACCACAGACAGGAAGCTCAGCAATGATTCCTGAATGAATAAAACCTGTAAAAACTGTTAAAACAACAGTAGCCTGAGATGCATCTTCATTTGCAGAGCAGCCTACATCAAAACCCTCCAATAAATAAGTTTGCTTTTTCCATGTTTGTTTCACTGATACAGTACAAGATATATGAGACATGAGATACAATATGACAACACAGAGACCCTAAGAACCCTTAGACAGGTAAAACAGAACCACAGATAGACGCAAAACAACCACCAAACACAAATGACTGAACAGCTGCAAAAACCTAGACAGAGATGAAAACTGTTTGGGACAGGATGCTCCTAATTTTGACAATGTTCCCTGAGTAAATGTTAAATGGTCTGCACTTATATAGCGCTTTTTACCTATTGGTGCTCAAAGTGCTTCTCATTTAGCCATTGGCACTCAACAATCTCATACACACTCACACACAGATGGGGGAGCTGCTATTGACCAACACTCACCAGGAGAAACTAAGTTTGGGTTCAGTGTCTTGCTGAAGGACACTTGTGACTGGAGGAGCCAGGATCAACCTAAGAAACTTTGTATTGGTGGACGACTGCTCTACCTCCTGCCTCACAGTCGGAGGAAGGTAAAGCACAGATCCTGGTCAAAATTAACTCAGAGGGTCCTTGCAGTAGTACTGAGGGCCAGAGTTATGCCATCTAGAGTACCAATATGGTTGGACTGCATATTTTGGACAAAATGCACTGACTTCAGTTTTGTCTGAGTTTAGAAGTGATAAATTGTGGGACATCAGGGCTTTGACTTGTAGGCATGCTGGAAGTTGCATTGACTTGAACTAAAAATACATTTTAAATATAACTTACAGTAGACCCAAAACTATTAAAAACAAAGTCACATTGTCATAAGAAACACAAGACAACCACAAAGACATACAAAATGAGCAGAGACTGAACAACTAGCAATACAAACAATGAGCACAGACTCAGACATCCAAAACAACTTGACAGACACACTAAGAGAATAAAAAATGACTTAAAATAGACCTCAAACTACCACAGAGCATTTACAGATCTATGCCTCATATTCCATCCACACCTAAAACACAGATACACTTCACTAATGTTTTATGATGATTCTTTCTTTATGTGTGTTTGCAGAATAACTTGACATTCACCGGAGCCATTAATGGGGATGTGTACGTGTGGCGAGACCACTATTTGCTGAGGGTGGTGGCAAAGGCGCACACTGGTCCGGTCTTCACCATGTACACCACGCTGAGGGACGGACTCATCGTTACCGGCGGCAAAGAGAGGCCGTGAGTAACACGATTTCAAATTCTGCAGGAATTTTCCCCGTGTCTTACGCATACTGCAGGCTATGCTAGTGTCCTACAGTGTCTGTAAGCACCCATACACCTTTTTAGACGATCAATCATTTGCACCATGTCTTCATGCAAATAATGAAGTAACACAATATCTATACTAGATGATCTAACACAAACAGCAGCACCAATCTAGTTTGGTTTTCTTCAGGCAAATGTCTGTGTTCATTATGGAGTGGCAGTGATGATTAACAGGTGTGTGTGTGTGTGTGTGTGTCAGGACTAAAGAGGGTGGTGCAGTGAAGCTCTGGGATCAGGAGATGAAACGTTGCCGAGCGTTTCAACTGGAAACGGGACAGCAGGTGGAGTGTGTCCGATCTGTCTGCAGAGGGAAGGTGAAAACTTTTATTTTGACCTTCATCAATCTTGTCCTTGTTCTCCAACATGCCTTCCTCCTCGTCAGCTCCTTGTCTCCCTCAGGGCAAGATCTTAGTGGGGACAAAGGATGGAGAGATCATCGAGGTCGGGGAGAAGAATGCAGCATCAAACCTGCTCCTGGACAGTCATGGCCGGGGGGGGATCTGGGGCCTGACTGCTCATCCTGGTAAAGACCTCTTTATCACAGCCAGCGATGACACCACCATCAGACTCTGGGACCTTGCTGACAAGGTACAAGTTAGGGTGGTTACCAGTGATTATTTTTATTTAGTCACATAATTTTAAGTAATTCAAAGTTAGATATTTATTATGCCAGATGACAAAGTTAAATTGTGTTTTAATGATCTTAGTAATACTAACAGTATTCATTTCTCTTACACTTAAGCCATTATACAGGCTTTCATTTCCTTAAAAGTGTAGAGATCTAACAGAAATCTAGGATTTTTTTAATATATTACAATTAGTTATAAATATGGCTGCCAGAGCTTTAACTCTGATCAAAACAGCAGAGCATAATACTGTTTTAAAACCAATGACTTCCTCATTGGTTGAAATCAGTTTAAATATTCTTCTTCATTTAAAGCACTTCGTAGTCTGTACCTAAAACCAGGTTGAAAATTAAAAAGTTTTTAGTAAAGGCTCTTTTATTATGGAATAACCCATGGGAGAAGTTTGCAGATACCATATCTTCTTTTAAAAAAAAATGATTGAACATTTTTCTTTTCTTGCCTTTCTTAAATAGTTTTTTTTTTTAAGTTATTCAGATTTTTTTAATGTTTTTTTTATTTATGAATGTGAAGTTGTGAGTTGTCAGAAACGTATGATACTTGGTCGTCATTTACAAGTAGAACAGTTAAATGGGGAACATGGAGATATAATAATATGTTCTTCTTTACACTTTCATAATGCTAAAGTTTATATGACACTGATGGTTCTGAAGGGGAGTTAATACAATGATTGGAACCATAAAAAGGCCAGTTTATCCTTTCTCAACCTGTGCTGACTTCATCAGTTTCTCTCTACGTTTAGAAACTGTTAAACAAGGTGTGCGTCGGCCACGCAGCCCAGTGTGTGACCTATAGCGCAGACGGAGAAATGCTGGCAGTGGGGATGAAGAACGGAGAGTTCCTTGTCCTCCTCTCCAACTCACTCAAGATGTGGGCGAAGAAACGTGACCGCAGCGCTGCCATCCAGGACATCCGGTAGGAGGGACAGGAAATTAAAGAAATATTAAAATAATAAATACTTAATAAAACAAAAAACCTCCAAATAACCAAACCAAAGCCCTTGGCAGTAAACAAATGTTTTCAGAAGATAAAAACAAAAGGGGGAAAAGAACAGAAGAAACAATAGGCAGCGTTTTAAAGAAACGAGGAATTGGAATTGAGTGTTGCTCTGTTTGTTTGTGTGCAGGTTCAGTCCAGACCGGAGGTTGTTGGCTGTTGGTTCTGTGGAGAACACGGTGGACGTGTACGATGTGAGTGGAGGCCCGAGTCTCAACCGACTGGTTTACTGCAGCGACATCCCTGCTTTCATCCTGCAGCTCGACTTCTCTGCTGACAGCTCTTATATCCAGGTACTTAAACACACTGTACGATACTGACAGTGTGTTCGTGTGAATCCAGCTGAGCTGCATGTCGAAGCTAAAAACTCTGGGCAAAAGGCTGCTAAACTGTCAGGAACTGAAGACACCTGTAGTACAGACTTATTAGAGTGTGACCAGGAAAGAAAGGAGCATCTGGTGACGTCCCAAGGCTTCAGGAAATCACTGACTGCAGAAGATTTGTGTGTGTGTGCGTGTGTGCGCGTGCAGGTGTCCACAGGAGCTTACAAGCGGCAGGTGTTTGAGGTGCCTGCGGGAAAGCTGGTGACTGACCAGACCCTCATCGACAGAATCACCTGGGCAACGTGGACCAGGTAAAGCACAAAACTAATTTTTCACTCCGCTTTGTGCATCTTATTTTAGATAATTTTCAGTAAGAAATAACAGAATATTTCTTGAAGGCAGCTTCTGTAATATAATAATTTGGTGTTTTTTTTTTTTCTTTTAAACCATGTGAATGTTTCAGTGCTTTTCATGTTTGAACAAAAGTTTTGTCTGTGGACTCACCGTTTCCTCATGTTTTACTAACTCAGTAATCAAATAAGTCATCAAGAGACTGAGGAAATGATGAAGAACCTTGTAGCCAAATTAATGCTTAATGAAAATCATTTGAAAAAATACTGTGGCCCTGTACTACAGTAAAATGATGCTTGCACATTAATTCATGGAAGATAATAAAACTTAAAAAAAAAAAAAAAAAATTGTGTTCAATGCAGAAAACTCTGCATTAAGTTTAATACTAACATAATCTGGTGACCTTCAAAACAATCTAAAAATCACAAAAACTGTAAAATCCTGTCTTATGATTCATTGATGCTGTATTCACATTAACTGACTGTCTTTTGAGTTCTGTAGCTGTATGGTTGCGTCTCTACCAAAGTTGTTTAGAATCAGCTCTTTGTCTCGGCTTCTCCTTCAGCATCCTGGGAGATGAGGTTTTGGGGATTTGGCCTCGAAACGCAGATAAAGCTGATGTCAACTGTGCATGTGTGTCACACGCCGGCCTGAACATAGTCACCGGGGATGACTTCGGACTAGTCAAACTGTTTGACTTCCCCTGCACAGAGAAGTTTGTGAGTCACTGACATTTTTATTTATGCCTTTCTTTTGTAACGTTTTCTTTCCCTACTTGAAAGGCACAATCAGTTTTTAGCTTTTAAAAGTAACTTCTCATTTGAATAAATATAAAGTACCATTAACACTCCATCAGTCTGTTTATCCATGTGTAATAAAAGCCATCACTTTTGAGCATTACATTGTACCAAAACCCAATTTATTGAATATTATCATTTTCAGCTTCTCACATGGATCTTTTATATTTTCTGTACAGTTTAGTGTATGAGCGTGTAAAAATGAAGCGAAAAGTAACGGAGAATAAGAGACTAGGAAAAAAAGAATTTATTGAACACAAGTGTGAAGTCTACAATTTTCTTCTGTGTGCAGGCCAAACACAAACGCTACCTTGGCCACTCCCCTCATGTGACCAACATCCGCTTCTCCCACGATGACAAATATGTGATCAGCACAGGAGGAGACGACTGCAGGTAAACTGATAATTACCTGAAGTGTAGCTCATTCTGCAGTTATCACAGCGTTGAAACTAATTCCTTCTTTAAAAAAAAAAAAAAAAAAAAAAAAGACAAGTTAAAATCTGCTGTGTGAAGGTCCCTGGTTCAAATCCCAGGCTTTGTGTGTGGAGTTGCTTGGGTGCGTGCATTAGGTTAACTGGTGACTCTAAAATTGCCCATAGGTGTGAATGCTCATCTGTGTGTGTCTCTCTGTTCCGGCCCTTAGACGGACTGCAGAGGACAAGCGGTTAAAATTATGACAGTTACAGTTTTTGTTGTCATAGTCTTGTATGTCATCATGCAAACTTCCATCTTGTGACAGGAACCATTTCAGACATTGAATTGTCCAAACAATACTTGATTTGTTTTGATATCTAAGAACTTATTTGCCATCTCACTCCAGAAACTGTGGTGTCAGTAAGTGCAGCAGCTGTTAGCAGAGTTTCTAATGTTTAATGTCCATCTGTTTCAGTGTTTTTGTGTGGAAATGTCTGTAAAGGCAGAGATTTCTGCCATCTGGTGACGCTTTGATCTGAAGCACCTTAAATGGTATCACAACACAAGTGGATCCAAAGGGAACAAAGTCCACAACCTGACCTGCTGGACTGTATTTGTGTGGAGAGGCAAGGAACTCCCAACTGCACTGAAACGCTTCATGGTGTCGACCAAAATCCTCTAAGACGAGCAAACGGGACGTTGGAGGAGAAGCTGCCTCCTGTGGGGTTATTGCTGATGTGAACTTCTGCTGCAAAGAGGAAAAACATGTTTGTTGATCATTTTGGATCATGACAAAGAATATCTGGACCACTTCCTGATCAGGCACCATTTATGAATATGTTGAAAGGCCAACTAAAAAGAAAGCCTATGAATGGAGCCTCTTCAGAAACTGCCAGATGAAAAACAGGGCAGATTCGACTCATTAAAGATCACAGGAATACTACAGTTTCACATTCACAGGAACTTCCTGTGAGTCAGTAAGTTAGTTTGTTGCTGCAAAAAGAAACTTGACATTTAATTTACATTTTTCATTTCAGACAGCCTTTACTGTATCTGCCACACACTTAAGTGCCTTCCTGGATCTTTCTACCCGTGTTAGTTTTCTTATTTTGGGGAGGGGGGTTCATACAGTTATTTTTTTTTTTTTTTTTTTTGGTACTGTCTGGTGCTACCACTGAGAATGTTTTTTTTCATCCAAAATGAACAAAAAAAAGCATTTTGCTTTTCTGCTGCTTTTGTTTAAAAACATAAAATATCCAAAGCATCGTGATCGTTAAACAGGAAAAAAATATTTATGGAAATATCTAAATGTTATTTATGCCTAATTTTACCCTCTGTGGATGATTTTTTTGTGTGTGTCTGATCCATTGAATATTAACTGTTGTGAAGTGTCAAGAGTCTTTGTGTAAAGATGAAAAGAAAATTACACCTGATTTGTTGACTCATTTACACCAACACTCCCATTTCCTGGGGTAAGTGAAATCATCACCATGCTCGCAGTTTATATTCACTGTGGCTCATTTGTCCTAAAGTTCTTTGTGAGAAGGATTTAACGGACAGAACACCTTGGACAAAGTTGTATCATAAAAATTCACAAGTCATTAGTAGTTAAATGTATAAATATCAGAAAACAATAAAAACCAATCAGACCATTGTAAAAGCAAATTTTTAAATATTCACAATGAGAAACTATGTTTCTCCTCTCAGAATTATGGGTATTTGTCATAATTACTGCAAATACAAGATTCATTGCAAATCAACTACAGTGCGTTGCAACAGTATTCAGACCCCTTGAACTTTTCCACGTTATGTTACAACCACAAACAAATGTATTTTATTGGGTTTTTATGTGATAGACTAACACAAATGGCACATAATTGTTTAGTGAAAGAATGATAAATGGTTTTCAAAATATTTTACCCCTTTACTCTGACACCACTAACTAAACTCCAGTTGAACCAATTGTCTTCAGAAGAGGCCGCCTGTGTGTCATTTAATCTCAGTATAAAGACACCTGTTATGTGAAGCCCTCAGAGGTTTGTTAGAGAACATTAGTGAACAGCCAGCATCGTGAAGTCCAAGGAACTCACCACACAGGTCAGGGGTGAGGTTGTGGAGAAGTTCTACATAAAATACATTTACATTTGTGGTTGTAACGTGACAAAATGTGGAAAAGTTCAAGGAGTATGAATGCTTTTGCAAGGCACTGTATGTGAACCAGAAACAAAGATATAAATGTCTGTGATGCAATTAAATTCTTTAGTAATATCTATACTGTCAAAAGGTTGAATAAACACTTTTTCCCATAATGAAACCTCTAAGAACCTGAAACAGAATCAAGTTTTATACTCACAGTGGTGAAAAGTCTGTAGACCAGCAACAGTAAGACCTCATTAGAAAATGTTGCAGGAAATTTATCAAATAATTAAAAAAATCTTTCAAACAATAAAATATTATTTCTGCTCTATAGCACAGGTCAATTTCTGAGCGTTTGATCAAATAATAAAACTAGCATATATAGCAGGGGGGTCAATGGGGGCCCAACAACCAAATTTTGCCCTTGAGCCCACAAGTAAATAAATCCAGCCCTGCAGATCACAGTCCACCTTTAAAACACACAAATGTGCTGAAAAATAAAAGAGTTTAATAATTACAGCTGCAGAAACCAAGTAAAACAGTTCACTGGTCTGTTCCTCCAGGACTTTGTGCTGTTACGACAGTAACAATGAATTCAACCAACCCCTGGTGAACCCTGTGAGACTGAATTTTAAAACATCAAAACATATCACAAGGTGCATCACAATGTTTCAGAAAATCTGTCACCTGCAACTGTCACAAAAATCTGGAGGGACTGAAGAACTGATACAAGTTCATATTTCTACTATAATGTTCAACAAAATGTAGGAACTTTTTACAGGTTTAAAATTGTGTGCAACACATCTCAGTCAGTTTCCTGATCCGTTGCAGATCAATTATTCTCACTGTCAGTCACAGCTAATCACTGATTTTCACCAAAGGTCCACTTGAATAAAATGACCACGGACCAGCGAGTCCACAGAGACATTTAGAGCATTAAAGCAGTAAAAAGCTCATCCTTACACCTGCAAATATGTGGTTTAAATATTGCTTCAACAATTATCGAAATGGTTGCCAATTACTTGACTTTGTAATAAAAACCTCTACTGAACTTCTCATTAGATTTTCTGCATAAATTCATACATAAAGTAACTAAAGTTCCCAGAGAAGTTTAGTAGAGTAAAAGTATAAAGAGACATGAAGAGAAAACTCTTACTGTGAGTACAGTAATTGAGTTAAAGTACTTAGTTACTTTCCACCGCTGGAACTCAACTGAAAGATGAGCATAAAAATAATTGGAGAAAAATAGGAGTTCTGCTCAGCAAGTTTCTCTGTTGTACACACAGATAAAACCAGGAGTCAGTTGGAGTAAAGTTGGATCACACACGTTCACTAAAGACTGAGGTAGATATTAACTCACAATAACAGTAAAGTTTGGATCATATCAGCATTTTCCATAATTTTATGGTACAGAACTGTCCCAATAACAAAACTATCACAGGAAACAAAGACACACTGCCTTTCTGTTCCGTTTTCTTTGAAGTTTGATAATCAGTGTAAGAAACTGAATTCTTGTGACCTATAAATAAAAGAAACGTTCCTAATGACGTCACCAAAAAAATGAATACACATTTGACTGTGCTGTCGATTCACTAGTAAACAGTGTGATGTGCAGAGTGTTTGTGCTAAATGCATGTGTGCAGATTTTTAAATGGAAATATTTAGAAAAGATGCTAAGTAACATAAAATAAAGAAGTAATGCAGATGATGATTCCCCACATGCAGCACTGGGATCAGTTTTAGTCTGTGTGTGTGTGTTCACATGATTTGTATCATAATGTATATGAAAATATCAGAATATAAGAAGCTGCTCAGATGCATGAATTTATTTTTTAACCAAAACATCTGATGAGATTTTACTGTGTGAAAATGTGCAGTTGATTTTTATACTGAGTTTATTGTAATTAACGAGTGTGTGCGTGTGATGAAAGTGTATCAACAGATTAAATGAGAATTGTGCAAATTAAAATGGTTTGGTTTATAATTCCTCCTACACAATGTTATAGTCCAGCTTTAACAATTTATAGGTAAACCTGGACCGATGTGGCTCAGATGAAGCTTTGAAAATATTTTTTCTGCCACAGAAAAACATTTTAATCAATCAACGTTATTCTTATCCTCATCTTTATAGGTGGAAATGGAGGTTTTATTTAAAGGGGACCTGTCGTAACTTGTTCTGTGGAGTTTAAAAATCATGTTTCCACTGCTTATTTCTTTCTAGACATGGCAGAATTACTTGTTTTCTTAACAAAATTAAACCAACCAAACTGAGATCAGATTATAAAATACTAGTTGCACTGTGTTTAAAGTCTTTTAAATGATTGAGAAATAGGCTGTTACTTGTTTCGGTTTTCAAATAAAGAATTTAAAGAATCTGGACCATCTGAAGCTGAAGAAATATTCACCTTTAGTTCTCCTTCACTGTAAACCGAAGATCTGCTGTCCCCTAGTGGTCAAAACGTTCAACAACTCCACATCTGACTTTTATCAAATCAAAGCCTCTAAAAGGCTCAACTTACTTCTTTCTGCAGTTTTCATGATATTGCTCAGTAGATAATTTCTTCAGGTCCCAAGTGAAGAACCTGAAGAAAAAAAACTGTTTTGTAGAAAACACATTACAACAGGGCCATGTTTCCAGCTAACTCCCTTTAAACGTTCAGAAAGGTTAGAAGGAATACTACCTGTAAACTAGTGGAATATTTCCAAGTCTTGGAATAAGCCAGTTTCCATCAGCAGACAAGGTTTGGGTTGCTCCAGAAATGTACTTTATTTCAAGCTGACAAATTTCCAAAGCAGGCAGCCACTTTCTGGAATTAACTATAATTTCTAAAAAGCTGCTAAAAAAAAGCTTCTCATAAAATAATCAGAGGGTAAAAGTAAAATAAAAATACAAACAGACATCAGTGTTTCTGTCTTAAAAGTCAAAATTATTTCTGTGCCAAACATTGTACAGGTGTGTTCAGCTAAAAAAAAAGTTTAAACCCGGACGGAATATACAAAATAAATAGATGCTATAAATAATAGAAATAGAAATAATGCTGTTGGCCTCTTTACAAACTTTAACAGCTAAATATGAAAGAATCTGAAGAAAGACTTATTACTGTCCTTATACACAATTTTCTGAGGACAACCACCTGTGTCTCATAAACCTTAGAGGTCCCTGATCATGTTAGGGAGGGTCCCAGTCGCAGACCTGTAGTTTAACTACAGTCTTTTTTTTTTTTTTGGAGTTGAAGGAAACTACAAATAGCTATGCGCCATAAATTGAAAGGAGGAACTTTTACATTTTTAATCACCATTGCATCTCTGCTGAATCCGCTCACATATGAATAGTTTTTGGTCTCAATCTGCAAAGTTCAACTTCAATTTAACAGGTGTTCAGTGAAGCTCTTGTAGTAGTGACCTGGCTGAGGAACCCTGCTGGGCCGGGCTGCAGGTGAGAGTTCAGGAGTTTGTGTGCGACACTTTTAGATTTAGTTAGAATTTCATAGTAACTCTGACATTTTAGTTAAACTGGATTCGATCAGAGGAATTTATTGTGCTTGAGTATCTGATCAGAGACCTGGTCCACATGATCCACTATCTGCATAAGCTGTCACCCAGCAGGTTTCTCCTCCCGGTGTCTACACGAATCCACATTTTTTCAGGGATGGGGACACAGAGGATGAGTCGGGACTTTCTTCGTCTAGAAGCTTTATTGATAATTTTACATCTCACAATGCATTCCACAAACACGGCTCCCAGCTGGAAGCTTTTTTTGTCACAACTGATGAGTATGAAGTTTATCATTCACAATTATAGTTGCATAACAAACAAATGCTCGAAGGTTTCCAAAAGACACATCAAGTTGCAACTTTATTAAGATATCGGCTCTACAGACAGTATGGTTTTTTTTTAAATCACCTTTTTTTTTTTTTTTTTTACTTTTTTAATATTTGATCTGATGTGGATGAATGTAAACGTGTCCCTTCCAGAGTTGTTCTCTACTAAACCGCTGCAATGACATGGAAATAACAACTTGGATGTAATTCATGTGTTTGTCTGGTAAAGGTTTCTAGAGATTTCTAGCTAGTTACTCAGAAGCGATGAAGTTCTTAAATGGTTGTACAGACCCCCCCCCCCAACCCCCGCTGCCTCATCAGAAGTCAAAGACGTTCAGAGTTTGTCATTCGTCACATCGAGGCGAAAACCACGCAGCACGTCACTGAGGACACGAGCTTGAAAGCTTGAGGGACACGACGGTAAAAATCACAAACTACGTCTAACTCAGCCAGAATATTCATACCAAAAACAAGAAGTTACGGGTGAGGTGGTGCCCACTGCTCATCATTAAACGCCAAAAGGACGAAGAAAAAAAACCTCTCTGCTCGGCTCAGCAGCGAGAGAAAAGAAATCTGAAGAAATGCAGGCTGAAGGAGGGGAGTTATTACAGTTTGTTTCTGTCAGAGGTTCAAACTAACAGAAACAAACGGCTCAGAGCTGGATGTGAAGTTTTAAAAAAACAAAAAAACAAAACCCTAGGCCGAGGTTGGGACTTATCGAGCCAACCTCGGCCTCGTGAACCTGATTCGCCAAAACACACAGAAAAGGAATTCTGAACTGGGGGAGAAAAAAAAAGTTTATTATTTTAACAAATAAAGTTAGAAGAGCTGTGGCCACGCCAAACACCCCCCTTCATCCTCCAGCCTTCCTTCATATCCTCCCACCCTCACCCCACCCACCCTTCTTCCCTCTAACCATCTTCCTCTCAGTACTTCCTCTATCCAAACTCCCACTTGTCGTTCGTCACTCTGTCTTGCGTTTCATCCCGGGAACCTTCGCCTGGATCCTGCAGAAGAGTCACAAACAGAAACGTCACATTAGTGACTTTTCCACTTTTTTCTTACCATCTCTGTTTTCATTGTCTTTGTGAACTCAAATTGAATTCCATTTACATTTAGCAGACGCTTTACCCAAAGCGACTTACAAGTGAGGTACAAAGCAGCAAAAATCTAAGTCAAACATCAAAGTAAAGTCCTATCAGAAAAGTGTTCACAGTTCATGAGATGCAAGTGTGAGAAAGAGCAGAAAGGATATATTTTTTTAAAGAGATTTAAGTGCATAGGAAGATGCGGAAGAGTTCTGTTTTCAGCAGTTTTTTAAATATTGGGAGAGAGTCAGCTGAGCGTGCAGAGTTTGGTGCAGAGTGCAGAGTCTCCATCATTAACTACTTCCTTCTCTGGAGTGAAGAACTATTATTGTGTTAAGATTTTCTGGAGCCGCAGAAACAGAGCTTCTCCCATTATCAACACCCTTTGCCGGAGTACAGATAGCAGCTCCAGACACTTTCACCATCACGTTTCTCACAGAATTAACGTTTTTTAATGAAGCTGAAACCACCTGAACACTGATCAAGTTTATTAAATGAACCAAGTGCCCAAACTGTTAATGGCTGCAATGTCATTTCGGGTATGTTATCATTTACATTTTAGGTCATATGTCTTGTGATTTTTCTCTAAAGGTCTTAAAATGAAAACACGTCCATGATCCTTTCAACTGTAAGGAGTCCTAATCTGTCATTCATGCAGGATGTGAAGTGAAGATCTGTCTACTTACTTTGCAACAACATCTTTGATTTGGTTGTTGACCAGAGCCACGTAGTGGTCGATCTGAGCCTGAAAACACACACACACACACACACACACACACACACACACAGTGGGGTAAGGGGGTATGTCGGCACGACTGAAGATGAGACACGTGCAGATAATAATATATAACAATAATAATAATATATAACATATATACATATAACAAATACTAGCGTGTGTTCTGAAGGTACGTTTTATATGAACCAGTTCAGTTTCTACAATTTTGTTGTAGAAAATGTTGTTTGATCCTAAAGATGCACAGTTCTTCAGGCTGCTGCTGATCACCTTCACTCTCCTGATTTTACCTAAACTTTTATTCTTTGAAAAACAGCAGAGGACACGATGCATCATGAGTGAAGATCTCACCTGGTGTTTCTCGTAGACGATCGGGCAGCTGAATGCTCCAATTAGACCTGAGCCAGAAGAACAAGAAAAGTCACATCGTGACCAGAATTTCAACAGTTTCTGTATCTTCTTTTATTATAAATAAATTATTTAAGATCAAACTGATGGTAAGTTTTACTCCGCAGAAACAATCCTTTGTCCAAATGTTTTCTGTTTCTGTACCTTTCTAAACACAGGTCAAACTCATTATGTGTATACAGTTTAGTGAACACAAGGAAATTCAGTTATACAGAAAAACAGTTACAAATTAAGAGATTTAAATGATCAGTTTTGAATATTTTTGGCTTTTATTTTTCACAAACTGTAAAGAATGTCTGAATAATGTTTTATTAGCTGATCATTTAACCAACAAAATGCTGAATTTTTGATGCCGTTTGAACGGAAACTATTACTTTTGTGCTGCTGTTCAGACAAAAAGAGACCAACCTTTTTTAGTATAGAGCTAATATTATTTAAAAAAATAACAAATGAATCAGTTACATAAGTGGGTCAAGTCCACAAATAAAGTTTACAAAAGACTAAAGTTGTGAAAGACTCCACTGGATAAAAATAAATTAAAAACAACCTGCAAAATTATCAAAAGTTTTAAGATTTTTAAAGAGCTGCAGATTCTCTGTATAATCATCATTTCTCACCCAGAATAAGAAGAGTGAGCCCATTGAACAAGGCACCAACATAAGTCAGGATCCACATCAACACAGCAAACTGCAGAGAGGACAGAGAGAAATTCCATGATGGATCAGAAACACATCGATTAACATCGTGAGTGTGAGGATTTGAACCCTGGAGCTGCTGTTTACATACTATGACAGTTTACTGCTCCTTTTAATGATCATGAAAACATCCAGAGCACATCAGCCAACATGGGTGGCAGAGAAAAGACCCTGCAGCAGCAGCTAGATTTACATTTGGAAGCAGATTAAATGTGTGACATTTTAAAAACCTGCTGATGTGGTTCAAATATTCACTGCTGGCAAAGCAAGGACGATAACAGCAAATTAATAAGGGAAAAACTTCAACAGTAACCTGTAATGACTTCTCACACACACTCTACTGAGGACTTTAAACATTCCTGAGGCTTAAACTTCCTCCTGATGGGATTAAAAGAATCAAGACGTTTTTACCCTCTAAGGGAATCTCTCCTGCTTCTCTCTGATCAGCTGTGTGCAGGTCTGTATTTGGACTGCAGGTTTGGGGGTGGAGGGGGCAGCGAGGAGATGACAGCCTCTGACAGCTGCAGAGCTCTGAAAGTCTCAGTGGAGATGTCATCTGTTCACAGTACTCTACACACATATGAACCCACCGTCTTATTCAGGGAAGTTCCTATTTACTTCAGCAACAGGTTTGAACAACAGCAAGGCTCAGTAGTAAAAGAGTCTATGTGTTGAACTGACTGCATGCAGTCCAGACCGGCCACCTACTTAAAACATCTGGAGCATTACAAGGTGAAAAATAGGGCAAATGAACCCACGAACTGCAGGAGAAATGGTGTTTTATTTAAATGGTGGTGTATTTTGCTTTTACAATTGAAGCAGGTGTCAAAAGAAGAGCTGAGCTGATGGTTTGTTGTTGCAAACATTTTTCAAATGATTTGCAGATAATTGAATTCTCTTGATTTAAAAGTGCCCACCTGAAAATGGGGTTTGTGGGCAAGTAAAAACCCAACACCAAGTGTGTCCCCCTAAATTTTTGGTTTTAAATTCTCTTATCTGTGTTTCCCATCAGTTCAGGGCCTGGTACACATGAACTGGGGCCATCCTCACCTTGATGGAGTCGACCAGGTCCTCAACCAGGAACAGGCGCCTTAATTCACTGATGGTCTTGTTGAGTTTGGCCAGAACGATATCGCTGTACTTGTGGACTGTGTCCTCGGACAGCGTCACATCCTCGTCCAGGTACTGCCTGAGAGGGACAGCAGAGGTGATGATGATAAGAGGCCTATTTGAAAAATGTCTCGAAGTGTTAATTTAATATCATATACTTGTTTTTCCAGCAATGTGTAAGCGCAGACAAATGACGTTTTCAAATGACTCGGACCTAATTATTCCAGACTCCCATTTGTTTCTCATGAACTTCTGCTTCTCCACAACGTAAAAGCCATGGCAACACGTAAAGTTAATTTTAAAGGCAGATAAAACAGCAATGACAACATAAATAGCAGGTGTGTAGATACAGGTAGTTGTGGACATTCTCAGTTACACTGTGTTTATTTCTAATCACGTTTACAGGAACGCCATTTTGCACAGGTATACACATAGATAACAGCAAGTGTATCGGAAGCTTAACAGGAGCATAAAAGCACAAAACTTGAGTTTTACTTCATAACTGAGCTGGTGTCAGGTTTTAGATTCGTCACCTTGTTGATTTACTCCTGAACTGTATGATTTGACTCAGAACTTTCTGCGGCTCATTTTTATTTCATATGGTGTAAAGTTTATTTTGCAGGCAGAAGGTGAAAGATAATTTTAAGATAACTTTCCCTCTTTTCCCCCTCTCTGACTGCCTCTTGACTGCTATGGTTTAAGGATGCTGAAGTCATACTACAGTTTGTTGTTCTTGTGAGCGACTTACTTCAAAACAATAAGGTTAACTTGGAAGCAAATTAATTCTTTGCCGATTCAACAGCTGAAGTATTTTTGATTTCGGTTTGAGTTTTTGGGACACAAATGATTGACAAAACTATGCTCTTGGATTGTTTTTTTTTTTTTTTTTTTTTTTTTTTTTTTTAGTTGTCATCCAGACAATGTGGCTTTAGTTTTTGTTTTTTTATGTAAACTAAGCCCATCTTTATTCAATGCTTGTGTTAAAACACACAAACTTTAATAATTTACATAAAACAATTTTTTTAGACACAAAAACCTCTAATCTGGGACCGCACAGACCTTTCAGACCACCTACACCATTGACTCATAATTTCAGGGTTAAATTATAAACAAAGTATCATGTTAACAACAACAGCGGCTGCAGATTTAGATTTCACAATGTGGACAGAAACAAGTTTTTTATTTTACTTTCTGTGAGTTTTATTTGAAAGTCCGAGGACATTTATGTTCACTTGATGCTTGTCTTTTAATCATGTCTTGTTAACATAAATGTTACAGATAAATTAGTGAGTTTATTAGTCCGGGAAAAGTAAATCTGAATCTAACTGATTTAAAACAGATTGATCAAAATCATATTATTGTGAACATGGACTGTTCATTTAAATTCCTTAATTTCTTATTACACTATGTCTTTCAATGGATAAATAATTGCTGTTAAGTATATGAACATGATCTGTAGCCTAATGCTGGACACAAGAAAAGTTTCCCTATGCAACACTGGGAGGAGATGACATCTCAATTCTTCTGAATTTGTTTAGTGAACTTTAAATAATACTTACAGTTTATGAACATAATGACTTTAGCAATTAAAAATACTTTGAGATCAAACTTGTGCGTGTGCCGCTAGACTCACTTGAATGGGTGTCCCTCATCTGACTTCTGGATGGCCTGCAGGATGCCTTTGTATATCCTGAAGCAGATGGTGACTGAGAGCAGAGCCAGGCCGATGTAGGAGCTGACGCTCACAATGCTGCACACTGTTAGAGAGAGGAGCAGCAGCAGCGAGGCGCCAAACACCACACCTGTGGTCTTAACATCACGCCAGTAGAGGAGATCCACCACTGCAGGAGGAGAAACGATGGTTAGAGTCAGTTATCCAGAGTCCTCACAGGAAGCCAGGTCAGTCACTACACAGCATGGTTAGATTAACCTCCGCTGGGGCCCACGACTTCAACGGCAGTCGTACCCCTGTTCCCTAATGCCCATTAACTAACCAGCAGTCTAATACAGACAACATCCATCTACATCCTAAGTAAACATCTGCTAGTTGTCACAGGTTCTACAATGGAAGACAACTTATTTTCTTTGTTGACAAGAAAAAAAAGAAGCAGCAGCTATTTAAAAGCTATTTAAAGACCTATGGATAATGAAATGAAATGTGGTTGTAGCCTTTTACATTTCTGAAGGTGAAATAATGTGACATGCTCAAGATTTTGTGTGGAATTTTAAAAACAGGAAATTAAAAGAATATTCTTTGTGTATATTTGAGAAATGTCTCAGCCTACAAACAATTCAGGTCTTAAAAACTATTAGGATAACTTAATTGTACCGCAACTAATGTCATATCATATTCTTACAATACTTTCAGACTCACAACTATTAAAAAAATAAATAAATAAAAAACACACACTAATGCACGACAATGCAACTTGATCTCTAACCATTTGTTATACTGATTTTACACCGCCTTACACCGTAACACCATCTGTCTTAAATGCATATAACAGCAGAAATCATGAGATGCGAGAGAAACTAACTTGGAGGGAAGAAATGAAATAAATATAAATTCAATTTTTTTGGTGTCCAATAAAAATGACAAAAAGTTAACGTGCCTTTGGGGAAGAATAGTTTTAAACTTTGTTCTGACCCAACATTGCTGACAGTTGAAACTAGAGTCAAATGTACTGCTTCAGTTCTTATCTGAATATCACGTGGTGGGTGCATGTGGCTGTAGAGGTGGAACATGTTCAAGTCCACCTTGTCCATCAGTGACCCCCTCTACTGAGGATCAGAGGTCATAAACTGTCGGACTCATACAGCTCTTAAATAACCCTGCAGAAAGAAAGTCAGCGCAGCATCTGACTCAGACTCCTTTGTCTCTCCCACTCCTAGATTTTCCTCCACTTTTCAGGGCCACAACATGACTGTCATATGGGAGATCTTCAGTTTTGAATTGCTTCAAATTGCTTTGTTTTATCTTATTGTCCCATCCGAATTTGATTTATAAAAAATCCCAAACTACAATCAGCTCTTGCCGATTTCGGGCAGATTTCACTGATTCTCTGAGTGTTCGTTAATAAAACAAGCAGTTTTGCTCAGCTGGATTTCAAACTGCAGGTTCTTGGATCTATTTGAAATATGTGCTTAGATGGACGTGTAGTGGGGTTATGGTTGGTGGGGGTCAGAGTCTGCTGCAAAACAGCTGAGCTCACAACCTGAGTCCTTCACTGAGGATGCTTATGTTTCACCAGAGAATTCCAGGCAGGTCAGGGGACAATATTAGAAGTGAAGGAGTCCTGAGTTTCCTACGACTCCGGACAAAAAGGGAACGTCACGTCAAATTGTTTGACTGATTGTTTGATGTTGCTGCTACATTTTTTGCAATCACACATCTGTCAGATCAAAGTCTTCACCAGACACAATAATTACATGTTCACTTCACATTTGGCAACAAGCTGCACTGCAGTCATTTTCAACTTCACACCAAGTTCAGTGGTTTACACCACAAACGGGCTAAATTTCAATGACTCAACAAGTTAAGGAGGCTGACATTTAACAGATAAGTTTTATTGGATGGACTCAAATACGACCTTGAGCTTTGAAAAAAAGTTTGAGTCAAATGTCTTACATGTGACCACAGAGGACGTGTTTGCATTTTAATGCTACTTTTCTTATCGGCAAAGTGAGGCGGCAAAAAAGCTGATGTACAGACAGAGACAAATGGCAAGAGGACATACTCCTCAGCTCCACAGACTGACAAGGCAGCTAACCAGAATATTCCAGAAAATGCTGTAACAATCACTTGGTTTTAAGAAGCTGAACCCTCAAATTAGGTTTGCTGCAATAGGTCAACAAATATAAAACATGCTACAGACACAGGATGTTTATAGAGAAACATTTTAAGATGAACAGACAAGCGAATCATTTAAGATGATCAAAGTTTTCATTATGTTTTGGCTTTTCAAATATGATGCGTTGCTACTCAGTAATAGTGGAGCAATATCTTTTATGTTTTATCAAAAAGTGAACATCTGAATATTTTCTGATATTTTCTATGGCTGAAAGCATAATCACTAATTGTACACTATTCACAAACAAGGATACTGTGCTAGTCATTTCAAATGAACAAGGCTTTACAAAACAAACATTGCAAGACATTTTTCACTATTATAGTTCATTATTTTATGACATTTGAAAAATATAAAAATCAACTACATCTGTTACTTTAAACATTAATGACATATCTACAATTAGACAGTGTGTTCAACACAAGTATAATCTGCAGCACCTTGTTGCTTGGTAACCATTCTGTAAAGATCAAAGACATTTAACTATTCAATTATTCTCCAGTTATCAACTGTCTACATAAAAATGGGATTTCAGTGCTGCTACTGTTTATTAGAGAAAAACTGACACGGGACTTTCCACTGATTGCACAACAGATCAGGGACTTTCAGTACTTAACCTCTTGGTTTAAAATCACTGAAGAACTGGGTCAGCTGGAGGTTATTTAGACACAAAACGCTTATTTGCATGATATCTGCACAATGTATGAAAACAATGTTAAAGTTCTGCAATGTATGTTTTGATAAATCACAATGTTACTATGCATATTTGTTCAATACCGATGCAAACTCAAAAAGAAGTGACCATGTTAGTGACATATCTAAATACTGACTTATGTACAAACTCAATACACAAGTGCGAGTACTGGCCTAAAAAGGTTTTCCACATCTTCTGTAGCACTTTTAAGAGAAGAGGAGCATTTTAAAGTTACTGCAGAAACCATGGGAAGCTTCTTGCTTCTTGAGCTGAGCAGGTGATAGCGTGGGCGATGACAGCTCCAGTCCGTTTGCTGGTGCATTAGCCCGCAGCTAGCTCCTACTGATCATTCTGCTAACCCCGTGCTAGCTCCGTTGGCGCTGACACGGAGCCATTGTCTGGATTTAAAGACACGGACTGAACAGCTAACATTAGAGGAGGTGAGGAAGGAGGAGGACCACCCGTAGTCCAAAAGCGGCCGCCTGGCTACATATGGTAGCAGGTGTGCTAGCAGCGTCGGAGCCTGGCTAAAAATAGACCCCGCATCACAGCTAGCTTAACCCCGGCTGCTGATCCCGTTTCACCGGCCGCTGTGTTTTACTCACAGACCGATCCTGCTTCTCTTCAACATGCCCTGCATCCCACAGTGTTTTATTATTTGCCCTATGACAGCCCCCACTGGCAGCTCAGTCCTGCGGTGACAAAACGTCCAACCGTCCGGCATGACCTCGGCAGGCGGCCCGGTCCGCCTCCTTACCCGCCCCGGGATAAACGCAGCTTCTCTCCCGGCGCTCATGCAAATATTGAACCAGCCAAAATACCAAAATGCGACATAACCGTACGCAAGTGCATCATGTAAAATACGAGAGATACGTTCGGTAAACAAAAGATCAGGAGCAGACTAACCCCGTTTGGCGTCCATCTTGAACCTCCGATAAGCACGCAGCAGCACGGAGGCTCCGCCTGATGAGGGGGGGGAAGAGCGCTGGTAGAGACACAAGCACAAAGACCGAGAGAGAGAGGCACAAAGACCGAGTGAGAGAGAACGGCCGAGAGAGAGAGAAAGAGAGAGAGAGAGAGATGAAAAGAGAGATGGAGAGAGAAAGAGGGTGCGAGAGAGAGAGACAAAAGCAGAGAGAGGCACAAAGACAGAGAGAGAGAAAGAGATGTGCAGCTCGGCCTCTCTGTTTGGATACTCTGCGACCGGTTTACACCTTTATTCTATTTCATTTTTCAAAAACATGAGACTTTCCAGCTCCCTGACACAGACTGAATAGTGACAATCACCATCAGCTGAACTATACGAAATATTACCAAAAACAACACTGCTGCAACAACATGAACATATTTTTCCAGCAAATAATGAGCAGACTGAAATGCGTTTTTGTTTAAGCAGTCACAGAAAATGGCAAGACAAGTGGGATGTTGGCATTTATTCGACTTAAACAACAGAACGAAGTATTCAAGTTGCTGCCAACTAATCTTCAGTCAGAAGACTAAAGGTTGTCTTTTCTAGGCATAATTCTCTGTAAATGCTGCTACGTGTATTTCTACCTTGTGTGTTGGGTCTCTGCATGTGTTTTCAAAAAAATAAAATAAAAAAACATTTAATGAGGTGACTTTATGCTCTTAGAAATTTGGGGGCACAGTTTCCATAATTTCTGATGTTTCCTAGGGCCACCATGTGATAGAGATATTATTAAAGAATTACTTTAACACAAAAACATCCACGTGACAAATTAAATGCACAGGGTTTGGGATACATTTTGCACACAAGGTGATAAGAACATTAATGTAAATTGTGTCTGTATAATGGTAAGATTTCCACTGCTAGAAGCACAAGCTCAAACCTCTTGAAGTACTTATTAAAACAGCACAACCCCAACAAAGATGATCCCCTGCTTCCATGTGAGGAATCGGTCTTTCAGATCTGAACCGTTCAGAAACATATTAATGCAACAACTTACTTCTGAAAGGGAGTAATAAAGTAACAATTCTGAGCAGAATAACAAGTGTTGAGTAGTATAACATTGTGAATAACGAGCCTGAACAAATTTAAAGTAAACATGCACTCAACAGTCAAATCCAAGTCAGCATATTGTTTATAAGTTGACAAATAAAAATGATAAATTAAAATTTTAAAGAATACTAAATCAAACTTGTGTATTTAAATCAAGCTAATGACTAAGTACTAATCCTGCACGGTTTTAAAGAGAGCACACAGTGACATTGCATAGTGATTAATAGAAACAGAGGTGTGAATGTATGTGAATGTGTTTTTACATTAAGGAGTAATGTTTTGTGGAAGAGCAGATTATTTTAATGCAAATGTGATAATTTTATATGCAAATGGGCTTAAAGTATTTTAATTACTCAATGGAAACAAATGGTGTGATGAATTTATTAATATTGTATGTGAATTCGTTAACTTACACGCTATTATGACGGCAATACTGTTTTAAGAGAGCAAAGGAAATGGGGATTTTTTCTCATTATGAATTAATTGGCTGATTATTTTTACACCTTGAAATGTCTTTAAAGATTCAACATTATTCAGTTCATTAACATAAGAACATACTGCAAATTGTCATGTATGATAATCTGAAACCATTCATCCTTCAGAATTTTTGGATTTAAAAAAATGGTAAAATATCAAAACAGTGGAAGTGAATAACAAAGTAAATTATGTAATATTTTATAGTGCATTATATTTTAAAGTTTATACAAAATCTAAAATTGTAAAAAAAAATTCATATTCCTTTTTAAATTGTAATATAGTAGAAATACAGTATTATAATTGGCAAATACAACGTACAAATACTTTAAAGTCAAACTGATGGAGTACAGACAAATTTTTGTCACTTAAAATATCCTGGAATGTCATAGGCCTTATAAGTGAAGGAATAAATAATAATATTAAACATAACTAGTTAAATTTCTAATGTATGTCCCTCTGCTCAGACCTGAGTATGTTTTGTTGCATATCTGCACTGAACAAAACTAGAAGTCTTGTTTAAACTGTAAAGCTGTTGCAAGACCTGAGGATGATTGAGATATTATAAATCCGGCGTAATGGGTGTAAACCGGTTCAGATAACTGGGATGGAAAATCCTCTGCATTCAAACAAGCTGTGTGAAAGATGTCTCATCCAACAACGACTAATGATGCAAACATACATGCGTTCCTGACAGAGATCAGAGTAGTTTTTACAAATTAATTAGATCAAGAAGAACATTGGATATTTTCATGAAGCCCTCGAGGAAGGCATTAGCAAATGCTGCTACCACTTCATATTTCAGGCAGATACTGAAAGATCAGTTGCAGTTTTTGAAGCTAATAGAACAGAATACCAGCACTTAACTTGTTCTTTTTAAGGAAATGTGACCTAGAAACATGCTAACACAGTTTACAGTGGAGAAAATAAACTTGCCAGTGTCCTAATGATCTCATTTTCACTATTGAGTCCTGCTGATTATTTTCTTGACTAATGTTTCCCACACCACAAGATAATATATTGTGCTTGTTTTCTTGAAACTGGAACAGGCACATTTAGAATATCGGATTGAGAAATGGCTTGTAATATTTAATTATCAAAACAGTACATTAATAATGAATAATAGTAATAATAGCAACAACTTGTCTTAAGAGTTTACATATGCATCATTTAAAAAAATATTACAATCTATTAATTTATTTAATATCTACTTATTATATAGGAAGACTAAACTTTTATTAAGTCATGAGTGACGCATTATTGTTGAGCAGCTTCATAAGCTTAATTGTAATTTTTTAAGTGATATTGAAGACATGCTTTGGTCATTTTGCAGATAAACAATTCACAATAAGCTCAGCCTGAACAGGACAGGAGACCAGGACAAGTCATTCTGCTGATTAAAAATGTTTGAGAGTTGAAGTTCCTCGTGACTGGATATTACTTGCAACACAAAGTTTGGTTATTTCATTATACTGTTCCTGACACACCATACCAAATACTGCTTAGTCACAGTGTGACTCCTGACAGCCCCACAGAGATACAACAGCTTCTTTTACTCATGAAGCCAACACCTTTTGCCAAAACCCATCCCGATGAATGGCTGCTTGATGAACAGAGTTTAGCTGACAGACCAACAAAAACACAAGGAAAAGCAAAACCACCACCAATAGATTAAAAAGAATAAGAAAAATTACCACTAACTGATGCAAAATTCTCATGAGACAAACCAAAACATTATAACCAATGGATGCAAAACAATCGGCAAGAAACACAAAACAACCACAAAAAGACCTACTGACCACAAGAGACACTCAACCACCAGAAGATGTGAAAACATCCACAAAGTGACTATTAAAAATTACCAAGCAAAGGCATTAAAACGGCATTAAGGCATTAAAACGCAAAACCCATCAGCAGAAGCAAAAATTATCAGAAAGAGACGCAATGGCCAAACTCAGTGTCTCTTAAGACTTTATTTTTCATTTAAACAAGAGTCTGAGGAGAAACCTACCAAACTGTCTCTACTTAAAGCTGTGGTTTCACTCTCCTCCAGCTCATAAGCATATCACCGGCACACTAGCCAATCAATAAACTGCTGGCTAACATCCGTCCTCACAAATCCCTCCTCCTCCTTCCCACCGTCCACCTTTGGTCACAGTGGCTGACTGAGCAAAGGTCCTCTGCCAGAAAATGGCCCTGAAGCTGTTGCAGTTGCCCAAGGACGAGACCTACACCCAGTCCAGAAAAATCTGCAACCCAGGATCACTGAATCCATGAAAACAGTTAAGGAGTCACAATCAGGTACAACTAGAATATAAAGAAAAACTCTTAGTGATTCTCCTCTTAAATTCTATTTTAAGAGCCAATAGGACCATTCTATTGATTAAAATGAACCTAAACCTCAAGTTCTTACAGCTGCCTGATCTTAAAATCATTCTGTGCACTACAAATTAAGACAAACATTTAGTTTTCTTTAGTCTCAAAGTTTCCAAAGATCAGGTTTTGTAAGCTTCATTTGAATCAATACAGTAAGAGCAAAAAAGGTAAAGGGCTGCAGTGTCTTAGCAATCCACATGTAATGATTACCAATCTTAAACACCTACGTCCTAAAGTCAGTGAACAAACAAACATGTCATCTGTATGAACAAACACCAAGCACAATAACAAGTAAGCACCTTGCACCAGTGAACTCCTTCCCTACTATGAGGCAGGCAGTGCCAATGTCATGCGCTTTTCCACAGCAAAGTGACCAACTGACCACAGAAAAAAACAGAAAGGTGGAGGTATACCCTGGTCTTTCCAGTGCTTTGCAGCAGGCTCACACTCCTGCTTGTCCACAGCGTTGTTGTCCATGCTGTCCACTCAGCAAACACACATTCCAGACAGAGAGAGACCAGGCAGTAAATGTAAATGTGTGTTCGGCTGCAGGAGGAAGAGGAGAAAGAACAGGGAGGGAGGGGGGAACCCGTGCAAGGCTTCCTCTTGGGGGAGACAACTGCAGCGAGCGAATGAGGTTTGTCCTGCAGGCGTGCTGTCAGCTGACGGTCTGCTGCCAGGGCTCTGACGCAGCGACTATAAACATCCCTGCCTTACTCCTCCCTTTCTGATCAGGCCTTTTGGCAAGCTGCTTCCTCCTCCCCAACACCGCCCATTCTTTACTTCCCCCCCCCCTTTTTTCTCGATGGCTAACTTCCAGCATCCCCACCTCCCAGCCCTCCCAAGCTTTCCCTTCGTCATCCCTCCTCCTCCTCACTACTGCTGATTTCTCAAGTCTGCTGACAAAGCAGTGAGACCCAGCAGATAAATAATTTCTGTTTGTCTGATTCAGTTGAATACAGCTACAGATCTGTTTGAAGATACACCTGACCCACAAGGCGTTAGTAATCTGGTTACCAGCAAACTAGAGCTTCAAGAACTTTACATTAAAGACAGAACTTAAAGGGCTTGCCATTAAACATAAACCTGCAAAAGCATGGTCAGATTAACCCCCTAGAGACCCCTAGGGGGTAAATGTAATTACCCCCTTTGGGTAATTACATTTTTGCAATGTCATCATTTTGTTTGGTCAATAATGCAAAACCCACAAATATTCAGTTTAAATTCATATTTAACAGAGAAATCATATTAATCTATCATTTACTGTAAGTGGCTGTTGTAGTATTTAAATAAATAATTCTGGATTTATTTTAACTTATAAACTTATAAATCCATAATGTTATTAGATTCGTCCATAATCTAATTCATAAGTAAATATTATACATTTTTAAATTAAAACAACATATTTTAGGTTCTAGTGCAGCATCATAAAACTATAATTTTGTAAAATCTTGCACACACCACCAATTTCCAGGTAAACTGCTAAAGTATATTAAAGCTTCCAGTCACATTCACTGTTGCCAACCAGACATTTAGGTATAAGAATACACAATATTGGATGACTGCTTGATCAAAACTCATTTGCCATGTAAGACTTCCAGGCATCATTACCCAAACAGAAGGAGCACACACTTCCTGTAACGGAGTCTTATGCAAATGACAATGACATTCAACTAAAGTTGAAATGATCTGCATAATCCGCTATAAAATAAACAGAAAACAACCTAATATTGCACATGCTTCCTGATCTGACTGGACTCATCTCAGTGGTAATCACTGACTTCTCTCACTAGAGGGCACCATCCCATTTTAGAAACCTTTCTGCTTTCCCTGTTTGTCTCTTTTAGCCAAATTAAAGGGGCTGCATCCATGACAGGCGGCAGCTTCTGAGAACAGAAGTGACCCTTCAACTTGATCTGAGGCGCTGAATGACTCTGCTCTCCACTGTTTTCGTACTGATGAAATCCACTGAGCGAACGTGACACACAAGGTTTACTTAGTCATAAAACTTTGGTCGATATTATTTCAAATTAAAATGTTAATAAATGAAAGGCTGAATGAAAATGAGCTTCATGGTCCCACACGTTATTTCCACTGTATATGTTACAGCCATAAAAGCGCATTCAATTAGTGTTTTATCTACATAGACATCTTACAATGTAAAAAAGGACATATTCTAATCACTTATGTCCTACTTCTATATTTAGTTAGAATTTTTATCATCTTGGCTTTAAAATGAAAAATTAACGATGTGCAGTGTCAGTGTTGATTTAAAACAGTTGAAAATGTGGGATCAATTGTGGGAATTCCAGCCCTTTTCATGTACAGATCTACATAGAAATAATTTTTTACTAAAATTAATAATTAGCAATATAAAATAAAATAAGATTTTCTATACATAATGAGGCAGCTTGTGATGGAGTTTCTATATTTTACTTGAATTAAACTGAAACCACTGCTTGAAAGTTTAATAATTAATGTAACAAGTTATTGGTTGCATCCTGATTTAATTTGAAGTTTTTAGCAATTGTAGTTAAGACATTAATCTAAAGAGGTAAAAATGATTTATGAAATAAGGACAAATGAAGACGAAAAACAAAGCAGCTTTGATATCAACATGGTCAGAATTGATACTGAACACAATGGATGTGGGATGTTTTGATCATAGAGCTCCACCTCAAGTTGTATAATGAAGAACATTTGCTGAGTGGTTTCTGGGTCAGAGAACCCTTTGTGGGCCTTCCAGTGTCGCAATGCAGCGAGGAGGAGGAGGCTTTAATTAACACACACACACACACACACACACACACACACACACACACACACACACACACACACACACACACAAAAACAGTTAAAGCCTCAGTAGCTCATCCCAAAGAGCAAAGTCCTACTGCTTTAGTTACACGGCAGATGCATGTAAGAATTTGGTGAGACGTGCGAGTGTGGAGGCAATAAATACAAGTGTGTGCCTATTACCTGATCAATATCAGTTTAAATAAAACTGAGTCATCCATAAAATTGAAGAGTAAGTGTCTTGAGAGAGACAGCAGAGCTTTGCGGGATGATTCATAACTTTCTAGAGGCCCTGAAGCAAGAGAATAGTCAGAAGACAGCATTTTAAAAGTCGCCAACTTTTCTGACATATTATTACAGCACTGTTTGATCCACATAAATGCCCCAGGGCACATTAGAGATTTACCACAAACACTGGATTTAAAAAAAAATGTGTGACAATTGTAAAGTAGGAGTATTACAGCAGCAAGAAGCTGATTCAGTGTCCATGTGGGTATAAAGTTGACTGCAGTTTCTATTATAAGGCAATCAGAAAAATGCGCCACTTATCTTTATCTATTAGAGATGTATTTACATGTAAGCAGACTTTCAAAGTCAAATAAAAACTATTTTTCTTAGAAACAAAAAATTTGAATACATTTGTGCTATTGGTAAGATGAAGTACAAGCAAAAACCTGCTGTGGAAATCAGAGAAAGGAAGCATCATCACTATGGTAATTAAAAGCTAATTTGGGTCATTATTTTCGATCATTGTGTTTCAGGTATACAGAAGAGCAAATGTTACTATAAAATCCACACAGATTAACTAGTGAGCTGTCCTACAAACAGCTTACACCTTACAGATCTTTTTAGGACTGCAACAATCTATGATTTCGATTACCATTTAGCCTCTTTCTTTTTTGATTAATGTATTTAAAATAATAATAAATATGCAAATAATTAACTTGTAGATCTTGAAAATATGACAAATCTGCCATGTTTTCTTACTGAAAACTGACATTTATTATTTTCTATACTGTTGATTTAGGAATACTAATTAATAATTGTAGATTGATCTTTTTACTAATTTGATCCATTTCTCCATTTATTTTTTACTTCAACAAAGCTGTGATCCTTTTTTTTAAAAGTACTTTTTCTTGACATGGACAGAACTATACTACTTGTGCACAACTTGTTCTTTCTCCTAGACAAAATGTCTATGTTTTCTCATAATTTCACACAGACCAAGACCAAGTGACAAAGACCTAGGGGTCTAATGGACCAAATTATCCTAAACTTTAAATATTAATTACTGACTTATAATCAAAACCAGTTTGAAATAACAAAACATTTCAATTAAAATTGGTTAAAAATCTCACACAAATTAAAGCAGTTGTTGTGAGAGAAAGTTCAATGACCTCTAAAGTCATTACAGCTCAGGTAGTTTGGCACAAAGATTATAACAACATATTTAGTCTGAGGTACACAAAGTATGATGTAATCACACTTAAAAGGGTGTGGGAGAGATTGTAATGCACACAATAAACCACAGAAGTGGCGTATTCAGTAACAGGGTGTGGCTGGTAGCTCAGGGTGTGTGCGTGTGCGTGTGTGTGCGTGTGCGTGTGTTGTGTGTGTGTAGTCATGAATGGGTGTTGGGGTCTATGAGGTGGTGTTTAGTTTCAGAGTGGTATTTCACGTTATTTCCAGTGTGGGGAGAAGCTAAGACCAGATTGCAAGAATTCCAATTCCACAGCAAAAATGCTCAGTGAGCAAATGACTGCATGCTTGTTTGTACTGGTTATTGGTGGCACGCAGGCCTCACTAGGACTGTATCTTACAGAGTAAAATGTTTTGTACTTATTCAGTGTGTTTTTAAAATAAGAACTTGGAAGGGATTTGTGTTAATAGAAAAAAAGATTACTACACTTTACTTACCAACATGTAAAAAATAAATAAAAGAGAGAAGATGATCAGGTGCACAGAAATTATGTTACTTCAAAGGAGACAGAAATGCACAAAATGCAGAAAAAGCAATTGTCGAGCCATAATAGAACACACACACACAAAAAAAAAATTAATACCGGAGATTACAAAATGCAAAGGTTAGTATCCAAAGAAAATGATGCAAGTAATGAAAGAAAGGTGATGGGATCTAAAGTAGCTGCTTGTTGGACAGTTGGGTGGTTTAGAGAAAAACTAAAAACCAAAAAGTGAAGATGAAAATGATGCAGATGAACATGGAAGTGGCATTAAAAACTGAGAAGGATGTGTGTGTGGGGGGGGGGTTCCATGCCAGAACTGGTTTAGTTTACCTGCTCTTATGTTCATGTTGGGCATGCTAAACAGTTTGCGGCCCTCCACACTCTTCTTAGCGACCACCTCCTCTGGTTTGTGGACAGGGGAATGGGTGAGCGGAGCCTGTGGTGGGGGCTGCTGGATGTCAACATTTTCCAGTTCTGCCTTGCTCTTCTGGGGGGAGGCCTGGGTGAGGAGGAGATATGAGCTCTGGCTTGGTGGTTCATCTTCAGCTTCTGGAGGTGGGGTTACTTTTGAAAGAAGAGCAGAAACAGGAGCCACTTCTTTCTGCACAAAGCTGAGATCATCATCCATGGGGATCTCTGGGGCCTTGGAAGATGCAAACTTTGAAGTATCCAGAGCCTCAAGAAACTCGTCAATAACACCTCTGGGTGGTCGCTCAATGAACTCAAATTCCTCAGAGGACACTTCATGCTCAGAGGCCTCCTCAGCAATCTCAGCCTCCTCCACTTCCATCTTTAGTTCCTGCTTCTCCAATTCCACTTGGAAGCTGGCAGGGTTTTTGGCCATAGCTTCCAAGACTGGAGACAGAGAGTCTGCTGTCGGTGACTCCGAATCTGAATCCTCAGCTGGGGGCTTTTTGCTCTGGAAGTCCAGTGGCTCGAACTTTTCGGTCATTTTTGGAAAATCGTGGCTTGAGAACCAATCTTTCTGCTCAATCTTGACAGGTTCCTCTTCCTTCATCTTAGTTAGTGTAGTGTCTTCTGCCTCTTTGACAAGATCAAATGCGCCAAAGCTTTTGTCATCTTCAACGCTGGTTTTATCTGCAACATTGTCGTCCATCTCCTCAGCCATCTCTTTGAGCAGGGACACTTTAGCAAATGGGTTGTTAGCTGACAGATTGATTGGCGGGTTGGGTGACTCCATCATCCTCCTTTCTAAGATGGGACTTTGCTCCTCTGGAGTTCCCTCAGAGGATCCAGAGTCAATTTTGTCAGCATTGACTGGGGAAGACTTCAGGATGTCTGGAAGTGATGTTGGTCGAATAGCATCCTCTTCTTCCTCTTCGTCATCATCATTAAGATCAGATGTAAACTGATCCACAGACTCCATCAGTGATTCAGCAGCCATCTTGCCTGTCTCAAAAGGTTTCCCCTCATCTAAGAATGATGGTGGGCTATCCTGGGATTCTCCAGTCTGCCCGTACTGAACCAGATCTGGTGTTGGACTCTCTGACATTTTTGAGGTCCTGCTATCAGACTTGGAGTCTCCAAAATGGGAGTAGCCACTATCTGCCAGTGGGGAATAGCCCTCAAATGGATTGCTGTTCTTCTTCACTTCATACATCAAGTCCTCATCTTCATCAAACTGGTTACCATGCAGGTCAGGGTCATACCTAGAAGAGCTAATGGGGACTGTGTCCTTGGAGAAGCTATCCATTGAAACCTTGGAGTTGTCTTGTGATGCTAGGAGTGTTGAATCCCAGGGCTCTGTTGGATTAGAGGAGGCAAGGTCAGACTCAGGGACCATCATCTGGGGGTTCAAAGGGGAGGGACCAGTGTCTGAGGACCTGTCTGAGCTAATCAGCTTCTCCTCGGGTGAAAAGGACACTCCGCTGTCTTCACATGGATTATGAGCCCCTGGGTCTTTCCCTAAACTCAGATAAGGACCAGCAAATGGATCTAGAAGATCTTCCTTTTTCTTACTATGGCCCAGCCCAGAGTCACCCTCGTCATCCTCCCAAGGCATGTCCTTGGAATGAGTGGCAGGGGGTTGAGTAGAGAAAGAGCCCAAAGGTGCAGCAGATCCCAAAGTAGGGGGCTGGTTGGGACTCTCAGTCAGAGAGAGCTCTTCCAGAGAGTCGGGGGAGTGAAGAGGGGAGATAGGAGAGATGGGAGCAGGGGAATCACCCTTCTGCCCAAGTGCTTGAGTAGAGAGGGAAGGGAAAATGCAATACAGCACATATCAAAGACATACTCCATTCCTTACAGTGCCCACCACACCTGGGCAGAAAAGCTACTGAAATTTTTTTTAAAAAGGTTAAGAAAAGTGTTAAGACCAGACAAGTGCTGCTGAAAGGTTGGCTTTAGCTGGTAGAGAATTCAAAGTTTGATAAATGACTGAATACTTCTCTTTATTCAAAAAACCCAGTTCATTAACAGCATAATTAGGTGAAGACAACAATCAAATAGTCAAATGGGACATTTTTCATTTAAGCAAATGTTGATATAAAGTGGGAATTTATCTGAGTGAATTTGGAGTACTAGTTTTAATACTTGGCCATGGCCAATTACTGGTGACAACATACTACCTACCCTGTGTGGTACTGCACTTCACAGTACAGCAGTTCTTCTTAAATGCACATTTCCAGTCTCTCCCTGTTTTACTACACAAACAGTTGTCAATTAAGAGTATTATACTCCTTGGTTGAGGTAGGCCTTCACATATTTGTGTTTCATGTCAAAAAGGTTTGGTCAGGATGTCCTTGGGAATTAGGTTCATAACCTCATTTCGATCCATACATGGTTAAATAAAATTTAAAATAAATAAATTAGCTAACCAGGAGCAGGTAAAGATGGACAATAAGGTGCTTCACAATCACAAGTCAAAGGGGGTTTCTAGTGCTAGTACTAGTAACTTCACCTACTATTGTGTTGCATGAAAATGGTAAAGCAGTCTTACAGGTCAACGCTTTTGTTGGCCCACTTGGTGGGCACAAGTCAAAACTTCAAATAATACTTAATAAATGCTGATGGAGTTCTGACTCTTGTCTGCAGGAGCAGGGCTGAACACCTCTGGACCGTAATGCAACTTTACAGAAGTGACTACACCCAGTTGTGTGGTCAAAGGTTTTTTTCAACCCATAAAAGTACATCAATACTCAAAACAGGTCTAGCATGAAGTTCAGTACTGAGACATAGGATTAGACAAAAGCATGCTGTTTAGCATGTTGGGACTATTGCTTAATTACTCAAAGATAGCCAAGCAACATAAATTGTCCAATGATGTGTCAAGGTTTAAACAAATCTCCAGTTAAACTATTTAACAAAACTAATAATTTGAGGGTGAAATTCAAAGGGAAAGAACCATGAACATCTACTTTACGAACGTGCAATGTCCTGTGTGGGTGGTACAGCAGGCTAAGCCTGAAGACGGTTATACATAGCTACCTAGATCTGGCTGCATTTCATCTCATCTTCAGTTTATTTGATTTAGGTTTCCCATAAAAAATACTTTAATGAAAGTACATAACAAAATATCAACAATGAAAGTGCTCATTAGAGGCATCATTCAATGTTGATTACAGATTACTAATGCAAGGACATGCCAGAACAGGGTGGCTGTAGCTCAGTTGGTAAGGCAGTAAGGCAGTAAGGTAAGTTGCGCCCGCTGGCTCAGGTGAGCACCAGCATCGGTGTGTGAGTGTGTGAATGGAAATCAACATTGTAAAGCGCTCTGGATAAAAGCGCTATATAAGAGACTATTTACCATTTACTAATTTAAATAAAACAGTCTTAACAGTTAATCGGTACGTCCAAGATTTTGAACTTTATTTTCTTTTTAAGTTTTGGCCTTCCATGCATGATTTCACAGCAGCTCCTCTAAAGAAACGAAATGCATTCAGAATTATTTTCAGGCTTTTTCTTGCAGTTAAATTGTGAGAAAATAAAACTGCAAAAACTTTTACGATTACGCAAAACAGTTAACCAGAGCCTCTACGTCTGGGTAAACATTTAAAATCTTACTCTGAAAAGCAACTACTAACTGTAGATTTAAGTAAAATGTTGTGAAGGGGAAAATACATTACCTATGAAATGGAGTAGAAATATAAAAGTAGCAAATGATTAAATTCCGTATATGTACTTCATTTGAATATAGAACTTGGCAACAAAAGATGCAAGTTTCCACCACTCCCCTAAACATTGGACATTGATGATTTTTTTTTCCTTGTTTAAAAAAAAAAAAAAAAACTATTAAAAGAAGGAGGTGAAACTCAGGGTGTTGATAACTTGTGTAGTCCAGGTGCTGCTTGCCCTACTTGGTCCCATAGAGCAAGCAGCAAACCTGTTTCATCTCTTGGCAATAAAGGTTCTAAAAACGGCCAAAGCCTACAAAATATGGAAATATACTGAGTGCAGGAAAATCAGGCACGGCTAAACAAGGAAAAAAAAAAAAAAAAAAAAAGACATAAAAACTTTGTCTTTAGGCCACTAATAATACTTTTACAGCTTGCACAGCAGAACTCTAATTAATGCCACCCAAGGTGGCTGAGACAGTCAACATTCAGCAGCAATGTCTGGTGGTCATTATACTACATTAGTTTAAGGTATGCTGGTTGAATAATGTGCAGCTCCAGGTCTGGTGTCAAAAAAACATGCCCAAATTGTTAAGTGATGGTAAATAATGATTCCTCTCAAACAAAAAATATCGTCAAGTAAAATGAACTCTATAAATTCAAATATCGTTCAGAACTGTCAATCTGTGAGGAGAATCATTATTCCAGTACAAAGCACTTGTGTAAATTCATGTCAATCTTTTCTACAACAAACACATGTGAGTCACAATGCAAAACAAAAAATATCAAACATTTGATTTAGTGTTTTAGATACAAAATCCATGACCATATTATGGTACTGGTGACAAAAATTGACAGCTTCTCACATGCAATGGGTTATTTTTGCCACCTAATGACAAACAGAGGAGGAGCAAACTAAAAAAGGGGTGAGAGAAAATAAAAGAAGAAAACAGGGAAACGCAGCGAGCAGAGAGGACTTGCCTGTAGGGAATTGCATCAGAGGATCAGGCTGAGCTTTAGAAGGAGAAGGTACATCTGTGAAGGAAACAAGAGAAAGCAGTAGAGAGTGAATTCAGTCAGTGTGTAAAGCCCAGAAGAGGAAGACCAAGGAGTTGACAGAAATCACCAGTGAAAAGAGAAGAGAGTTTTAGATTTACTCCTTCCTACACCTCAAATAAGATGATATTAAGCTGTTCATTTACACAGACTTAAACAACCAGGTAACAAATAGCTTTCTGCTGTTTTTTCAAAGCTGATTTCTCAACTGTTGTACAAAGTCGAGAGATGGTTTCCTGAATCAGGGTTGGGATTAGAGAAACCCGATTTCTGCAGGTAGATTTCTGTCGGAGAGTGGCGATTCCTCTGCAATTTTTACACGTAATCAGGTTTATAATCGGCTTTCTCATAACAGTGCATGTGCAGAACGAGGTCCCTGCAGACGAGGACAAACGAGCGAAAGGCTGAATGAGGAGGTGATTATTGATGGAGAGATGCAGTCAAATTTTTTAAATTGAAGTGCTTCTAAAGTCAGTCAGAAAATTTAACAAACACCAAGTGACTGATAAAAGTCTAAGTCACTTTGCCTGCGTTTGTGTGTGTCTCTCCCCTCTATTTTCCATTCCCCCTGTGTTGTCTCTCAGCAGCAGAATGAGCACAGCAAAAAGAAAGACAGAAAAATCAGGAAGCAGCATCTTCTGTCATTACACAGTAAAAATCTGAGACAGGATTCCAAAATAAGATTGAGGTGGAGAAGAAATCAGATTACTCTGAGTAACCTTGTTACTTAGGTACACGTAAATGCAGCCTGCAAGATAAAATGAATGAGAATTGGATTAAATTGTAAATTTCTCAGCAGGGACATTTTAATTAAAGCTCCTGTCTGTTAATAAAAACCTGAGGGAGACATGAGCACCTGCAGGGTATTACACACCCAATTAGTTTATAAAAATAAAGTTGAGCTATTTAGGACAGACTGAGACTCGGTTTAAAATGTAATTAAAAGAGCATTTACTCAAGTACTTGTACTTTTCTAAATTCTTTTATGACACTTCTAAAATATACTTTACTTGCTTAGCTATTAATTACCGAAATGTAAGTTGAGCTTAGACAGTCAATGGACTAACTGTAAAAGGGAATATTGATGCAAATTACCAAACAGTTTCAGTTAAATCTTCCCAAACATGAATTTTTGCTGCTTTATATATTTTACATTACATACATATTTTACATTTATATTTGTTTTAATTAATTTCAACAAAACAACCATGTGAATGTGTCATTTGGTGTTTTGGGCCATTTGAATTTACAACAGAAATAACCGAATCCTTGATGGAATTAGCCATTAGTTTCACTTCGTTGTTAGAAAAACCAACACACAGCCAAACCTCAGCCAATTACCGTGGTAAAATCCTGATTTTACACTATTGAAAAGTAATTAAACAATACAAGTACAGCTCTCACAGGGTCCATTTGGTATAAGTTGAAACTGTGTATTATCTGTTTCCTTTTTGATTTTGCACATTGTTAGAACAGTGAAACATTGTAATATCTAAATGCTTTAATTTGTGTAAAGAAAACAGTAATGCTGCTTGGTGTACAGTATGTTTATGGGAGGCGCCAGGTCTTCCTAAGCAAGCAGAGAACGCACAGCATTAAAGGCTCACCAGGTCACATCTTTGTGGGGTGTTGTCACTTGTCGGCCCAGACAAAAGGCGACGTGAACTGATGCAGCAGTTGGTCTTTGACGTGGGTTTGGAATGCCATGGTCCTTACTTTATACAGTGTGTTATTAGTACTGCAGTGAGATATTTTTTTAATGCAAAACCTAAAATGTAGCTTTTATAAAAATATTTTACAGCTGTTATGCATAGTCATATGCATATTTATTTATAGGGATTTAAAATGCTCATTCGTGTAGTATATTCATTTTCCATTTTCTTTTATATTTCCTAATTTCCATTTAAGTTTGATATATTTTTTATTTTATATTTATTTAATCTTCAATTTCTTGGATGCTTTAGTCTTCTCTTATGAGTGACAGCCATATTTAAAGCAGTGTGAATTGCATTGACCTGTTTGAAAAGATAAAAATGTTTGATATGATTGATTTACCACCGAAAATGAACTGAGTACTTCCTCTTTGAGCATGACCATCATTTAACATTGTTTGAGTATTAACTGATTGAAGAGCTGTTGAAGGTGAATGGTTAACATGTTTACACTGCCTACTCAACCAGTTCCCTCAGGTATGTGAGCATTTTTTAAAAGATTTAAAGTTTCTGAGAAAGTCGGAAAGAGAAGAACCAGTTACTAAAGTGTCACAGCATATGAAAGTTTACTGTGAAGACAGATACTGATTGGACATGTATAGAGAGACAGCTCTGAGGGGAGACATGAATGGAAAGAATTCCCCTTGATCTGATTAAGTTTAGTGGTTTGTTATCCTCAGATTTGACACAAGTGAGAGTGCAACACAGGCGAGTCAGCGATATACAAACAAGCCAGAGTTTTACAACAATCGAAAACATAAACACGTTGATTAACTAATACTTCTATACAAGTGAACCAGCAACTGTGCATTTTGAGAAAAAGGAAACTCGTCTCTGAGCTCTGGTTATAAAACACAAATTAAGCTGAAATACATTTAAGAGGACATGATAAAAACAGGAACAGCTAGTATCTCTGATCCTTTCTGCATGCTGCAAGAGTTAAAAACCCAGAACCCTACGAATTACTTACTAATCTGTGTGTTAGACAACGACTAAAGAGCTTTTACTTCTCAGACCGATTCAGACAAATATTTTTATTCATCATAATCTGATTTTTCTATAACAGCCCGTGGTTGACTGAGTCATTTAAAGTTGCAGTCAAATTCAACAATATTAGTATGTTTGTCTTGATTTAGTTTCTTTTTGCATCTGCAATCAACCTTCATGAAATTTCAAATAGCTTATGAACTTAAATGATTAACTTCTTAACAACTCAAAGTCAAACTTACTCCTCTAAATCCCAGTGTTTTCAAAAACAAAAGAGAAAAGTCAGTCGTAAAGTTGGCAACTAGGTAACCCTCTAACTGGAACAAACCCAGACATGTGATTTTTCATAAGCATCAATCATCACTGAGAAGGCTAAGGATTACAAAACTCTGGCATCTGTCAGGTAGAACCTTAGTGTGTAGAGCCCGTTTCAACACTCCAAAGTGTGGATACACACACCCCTCTTTAGTAATTATTCACAGTGCCTTTTATATTCTATAGCAGTGCAGACTATTCGACTTCAGGTAGTCACATTATGCAGAATAATCATGCAACTTACATTACTAAGCTGTTATTTGCTGGATAGGATGATAACATTTACTTAATTTTAGAGGTGTAGCTAAACCAAACAATGTAAAAAGTAGAAAGATTATTTGGTGACAGCTGAACACCGCCACAGCACTGCAGAAACTGTGGTTTAGGTTTGATAATGAATGAAATTTAAGTGGAAGTACAGAAGTCTGTACTCAGCTGAATTTGGTAGCCATCAAACCACATCTCAAGATCTCACATGATTACCAGTGAATTACAGTAGTCTTTATTATATAGCATGAATGATGATGATAACTGATGCAGGGCCAAACCTCAGTGAAGCTTCATTATGAACCAGCATTGCAAAGCTTATCTCCTTTAAACGCAAAGGTTACACCGAGTGAGGTATTTAACTCTCCCTGAATATGTGACCTCAAGTCCTAATCCCTGAAGTCATGTGGTAAACAAAGACAGGTAAGTGCTCATAACCAAGGCACTAGAGCACCAAAGGCAGACAGGCAGCAGGAGGCTGCTGGTACAGGACTCACTGACATATCCACTCCTCACGTTAACAAAAATATAATCAAGAACATTTCCTGCTGTAATGCAGAGGATTAAAGTTACAACATGCACTCTTCTGTCTGTTGAGTTCAAATGTTATGCACATCTGATTTAGTTTGTAACCAGCAAAGAATCAGTCTTGTCCCACACTGAATCAAGCTTTAACAATCAGTCAAAAAATCTGCATCAATCATATTCAATGATTATAGAATGTACTGGTGTTTTATATTGTACATAACCAACTTGGTAGAATTTGGAATGCAAATTTATCTGATTTAACATTGTAAAGATGATTGAGCTGAAATGATTCTTCTCAATAGTTTGTTGGTAGGTTTGGTTACCTCTGCTTTCAAGGTTTACCTCCCAAAGCTGAAGAAGACCTAGGACGAGTGAGACACATTCAACATTGAACTACAGTCAAAAATACTTTCTGCTGTCAAAACTACAGGCTAGCACATTTAACACAATTTTAATATAAACTCTGCAAAACTGGTGCATGTAAAACTACAAGTATAGAAAAAAAATACAGATAATAGACCATATCAGTGAATGATGAAAAGAATGTGAATATTTTTTTTTTAAACAGAAGGTCAGGTAGGGCATTCCTACACACCCTGCATGTTTCACCTGTCAAACAACTTAACTTGCGTGTTCCAACATTTAATCAGACCAGAGCAGGTTATTTTGGAATTTACAGATTAATGAAAGAGTTAAACAGTTATTTAATTCTGCAAAATAAACCAATAAAAACTCGCCAAGATGTGGCCTCTGTGGTCTCTTTTTTTATTTTATTTATTTATATATATATATATATATATATATATATATATATTTTTTTTTTTTTTTTTGAAACAGGCCTCCAGCATAACCAGACCAGATATAACTACCAGAGTGTCATTCCAGTAATAACTGCTGACATCAAGCTCTAGGAGAGTGAGACCTGTCACATTATTTCATCTCTGCAGCTGAGGAGTTTGCAGTTTTTAAGTAGTTTGTCTGGCGAATAATAAGACATCACTCTGTCACTAGGGTTAGTTCGCTCACTTTAAAACTGGTAAGCAATAGTAAGTGGTATGTGGGTATATTTTCAAAACATTTAGAATGCAATAGAGACATGCACAATCATTAAGTCTATCACACAAACCATGTCCTGTAATTGTGAATAAGTCATCATTACTATGTAGTGGGAATCCTTTTGAAAACATGATGATATAATTTTTTATTTTAACATTAATACCTCACTTTCTTCGCCTTCCAATCAGTATGAATGTGATGAATCAGCACATCATGGTTAAGTATCATCTTTCCTTGTACAGCTCTGGAACTCTCTGCTCTTATCATAGCGATAAAGAGAAGAGATTTAAAACAGATTATCGGGGGCCTGGTGGATCAGTGGTAGAGCACTGGGTTGGGATCAGCAGGTTCGAATCCCACCACACCAGGTGTGGCCCCGCCCAGCCATCAAATGCAACCTTGGTGCCGGTCCCGAGTCTGGATAACAAAATTGGGAGGGTTGCGGCAGGAAGGGCATCCGGCGTAATAACGTATGCCAAATCAACGCTGTGGTGACCGATGAAGGGACAAGCTGAAAGCCGTTGATCTTTTGATTTAAAACAGATTAACATCTGCTTTTCATCATATTTATTAATGTGCCTAACTTTTGGATGGAGAGCCAGCTGCTGTGTTGACAGAGTGGAAACGGGCAGAAGCCTGGTGGTGTTAGATTGGGCGGAGGGGCCCGACTCTGCAGCACTTAACCCCACTTATGTGCAGCCTTTACCAGGATACAGAGAAAACAACAACACTGGACAGCTTGTATGTTCACAGTGAGCTTTAAGCCTCCCCGACTGTGTGTCTGACAGCTCCCCTCTCCATCTAATCCACCTGACCACATCACCAGCGCTTCACAAACATACACTGACAGATGTAGGTGACCCAAAAATAAGATGTGAGCTGGCATGGATCATCCAGCGCTGGACAATTAAGCAGGCAGTCGGTCAAGTCTAACAGGGATGAAAACCTGCTGCAGACATCTTTTTAAGGTGACGACATGTGTCCATGTGATGTAAGGTTAGAGCAGGACTCATCAGATCAGACTCGCATTCAGAGAAGAAATGACATAAACAACTATGAAAAAAGATAGCAATGTGTCTGGCTGAAACCATCCTTTCTAGTTTCATTCAAAGATTTTATGTTTAGGGCTACAACAATTATTACATTATGAAACTACTTTTGTAATCTATAATGATAACAGGAACGGGATTTTAAAAACTAAAATTTAAAAAGAAAGTGACTTGTCAATTAATTGAAAAATGAACTGGTTTTCATTCTTTCAGTCAGATAAACATAAGTCTAGTGAAATGAGGGGCATATAAATATATCTTTCTTTTGTTTAGACTGGAGACTGTGGTGCTTTAAGAGGAGCTCATGGTGTATCCACCTCCATCAGTGGCTTTGCCAAGCAGCCCCACCCTGCCTCTCTGCAGCCTGCTTCTCCTGCCTCAAGAAACCCAGACAGGCCTGTTTACCTGCCATCTTTCACATCTGCACAAACAACAGCAGTATCAGCTCAGATCCTCAGATCCTGACATTAACCAGCGGTCCAAACATTACACACACACACACAAAAACGCCACCTTAAGCGTATTCAGACTGGTGGTAGCAGCTTTTAAGAGACACTGGCTCTAAAAGGGTTTATTTTGGATCTGAGGTGTCGGTTTGGGTGGAGAAAACGAGGAGGGAGAATGAGTGAAGCCAGGGTCAGAGAATAACACACGTAGCCCTGATTTAAGGCGCAGGGAGTGGACGCAGAGTGGATTCCTTTGTTGCGACTAATCTCTTGGTTACAGCTTTAACAGCTAACTGACGGTGCTTCCGATATCGGACAACTCCTCCTCTAACTTGCTATTTCTTTGGTGATTTCGCTATCCTGATTGTGTGGGGTTCATTTAAGAGCCAATATCACATACTCTCGCCCCCAATACAATAAAAAATCCCTACATTTTATCCAAATGACCACGTTTTAGATTAATAAAGTATTGTGAGACAACGTTATCTTAACACTTTAGTCAACCTGCTTGCTGGCAAAAGAAACACCCAACCCTCTGGCGAGCTTTGTATACCAATAAAACGATACCTGATAGTCCTCCCGGGCTCATTTCGTTTTCTTTTGTAGCCGCACATACACAAACCAAGCGTCCGATAATGGCACTCCCGGTAGCGGTTACCGTTAGCCACCGCGGGCACAGAGCAGATGGGCGCAGCACGCGCTGTCATGGTTATGACATGTGTAATGCTAAATGAATCAAATATATTTGCTGTGAACTCTGTTTAAAATAAATGACAGGCGTGAGGCTAAAAAAGCAAGTGGTCAACACGTCGCTGAACGAGAAAAAGTGAAATCTTGCAAACAGTTCCCGTTTGGCTATAGAACAGGTGGGCCGCGCCAGGACAACACAGCAAAAGCGGAGCTAACGTGCTAACTCCTCCAGCTCCGCTCTCTGCTAAAATAAAAAAAAAAAAAAAAAAACACTTAACTTTTACTAAAACCACTGCACTCTGCCTGGTTAAAAGTATGGTTTTCCATTCATATTAGGGGATCAAACGGCGGGTCGTGCTCACAGACCGTCCGCCTGCCCTAGGGGAAGCATCTGTAGCCCGCTAAGCGGCTAAGCTTCACCGCGACGGAGCCGAACAAATCCTAACAATCAGCCCAAATGACCTCACTTAAATAAGGTTTCATGAATAATGTGAACAACGTGGGTCAAAAGTATGTGTTTTAGCCCATTTGGGGGGCTCCGTCTCGTGTGCTAACACAGCTCTGAACCCGGTGTCGGTAAAAAGGAAACAGACCTTTTGAGACGCGGCTCAGTTAAATTAGACTGGAACTGAAATTAAAGGATTTGACTTATTTACTCGCTTCTGTTTCTAAAATACTGCTACCACGTAATTGCTGGTGCTTTCCATGAAGATACTCACAAGATACTGGAGTCGGTGGTTTCTCCGTTGCTGCAGGCTGCTCTGCTGTCTTCACGGGGGCTGGAGCTGCTTTCCGGGGTTCGACCGCTGGGAGGGCGTCGCTCGCCGAGGCAGGTTCTGGCTCACGGGCAGCCTGTGGCTTCTCTACGATCTTTGTACTCGCTGGTTCGGCTTTGGGGGGGACGACCTTAGGCTCCGATGCGAATAAATGGCTCTCGTGAACAAAAGCAGGGCTGGTGGAGTCTGGGGACGCCTTCTTCACCTCTGCCACTGACACCGGTTCTGGCTGCAGTAACGTTACTGACTCCTCCGTCGGAGCGAAGGAAGTTTCTGTGAACTCTTGTGGCGCAGTATCTTGAGCTTTGTGCCGCTCCAAGGCGTCCTGAGCCCCGCCGACCAAGTCCACGATATCATCTGTAATGAAACTGTGTGGTTTGGGATGGTCCAGCTCGGAGTTTGGTTCGGCCTGGTAGTAGTGCCCCTCGTCGTTGAACAGAGGAGTCGTGGAAGAAACGTGGTGCTCCTCACTGTCTGCCATTTTTGTCTTCCCCAAGTTTCTCCTGAGGTTGAAAAAGTTTCAGATCCGGTAACCTTTCGACTCGGCTGCTCCTACAACAGTCCACCGGGAAGAGCTGTGAAACCACACCGCCAACCCCGTCCGCAAAATCTGCTTTAACACAGGGCAAAGCTGGACAAGTGCGCCACACGACAGTTTCCACTGAGTCGGACCCGAGTTCCAGCTCTCCACAGGGCTTTGAACAGGGGAACTCCGCCGACCAATGACCTGCGGCGTAACCCCTGAATAACACCGGCTACGACCAATCAGAGCGTGAAAAAGTAGATGCTGACCCCGCCCAGTACAATTGGGCGTTTCCTCCATCAAACCAGTAGCAAAAGTACTACTTCTACTACTGAGGAAAAGTAGCACTTCTGCTTTGAAGTAAACTACTACTGTAGTTTATACATATGTGTATAAATGTTCCAAATCACAGACAAAGGCCTGCCGAATAAAAATAAATGCATTTTAGTTGCAATCCTTGTGTTTCTGGCTTTATCAAAGATGGTAATTAGATCTTCTTAAGAAAATTACCATTACCACTCTGTAGAATTGCTGTAGAAAATGTAACCCCTGCAAAAGTATTAGTACAAGAATATTAGCATTAAAATACACAAAGTTCAAAAGTGAAAACATGACCGCACACACTGCCTTTTAATGGTGGAGCTGATTTTGCACTGACAGGTGATTGCCACACAATAATGGATCAGCATTTATTAGTTCATTTGCTTCTGTTGTAATATTCTGCACAATCTGTTACGAAAGCTGTCAAATGCATGGAGTGGAGTAAACATATATCGTATTTCCCTCTGAAATTTAGTAATGGGAATATTCAAACACCCCGGTATTGGTTAAGGGATTAGCTACAGTACTTCTTTGCCACTATTCTTCACACTACACAGTAAGGTTTATTCACACGAATTAAATGCTAATATTTAAGTTTTATTAGTTTCGAGTTAATTTATATTAAACTGTCACAGCACAAGCGATGGATAAATACAGGATTGTTTTAAGTCTGTCCTAAAAAATATCCACGTTGCCCATATGGAAATGTTTTATTGACTGCAATAATCCCTACAGTTCACAGCTCCCCTGTAGCTTTTCACCCACAAAGTGACTGCACTGCATGAGGATAACACTGTGAGAGGTCAGTTATAGAGTGTTCTATAAAAAAAAAAAGTTCTACAAAAACGTAGTAACTACTCAGAAAAGTACAAGTTGTGTGTGTCAAAAGTTTGGTAATTTTCCATGACAGAGCACATGTTGCTTGTTTCACCTTACTGAGAATGACTAACCACGTGGTTTCACAATTCTGGCAGAGACCAAGAAATGTTACATTCAGGATTATATCCCAGGATTATAATGTACGGTGGTTACTTCTGTGTAAAACTGGATCATATTTAATATTCTAAGTCCAGCTTTAAAATGAAACCTGGGAACTTGAATCTTAGAAACAGTCAGACCCAAAGGAAATGTAAATAAAATCATAAATCTAAACAGACATTCAACTTTCATCACTGGACAATTTGAAATCTTATTATTATTATTATAAGTAAAGACAGATAGTACTGTACTATTGAATAGAGGGAGCAATAATGGGTTATGATGAGGTTATACAGGGTATAAGTGAGCTGGTACAAAAACCCTACACACTTTTCAGAAAGGTAAATGTTACATACTTGAAGGTTAGGAATAGTCAGAAACAAACAACGAGCCTCCAGCTTAACCAAAGTAACAGCTGATTACAATAGCTAGTGGACAGTACAGTAAATAAAGTCATGTTTACAGTGTATAGAGCACATTTGACTAGAGTAGAGCAAACATGTGTCCAAAAAAGGCCCAACAGCAAATTAGCTCTGTCATGGTTTCAATGTGTTTTTGGCAGTGGAGCTATTTTGCCAATAAAGACATGAGCTCTGAACGTGAAGCATATTACGTACCTCAACTGCCGTTAGTATGAAGACAGGCACGCTGATGCCTTCAAGATGCCAGAGATTAATCCAACTGTTTGATAGCAGTCACAAAGGTAGCAGCCAAACCTGTCCGCAGTAATAAGCGTACAGGATTTCTCCATAAGAGGTGTTTCAGTGTTACTATCTGAGCAATATGCAACGTGAGTTATATTAATTTAAGTTTTCATTAAGCTGGACTTTATCATTTTCGTCTCTATTTGAAGCACAGACAGGACTGGAAAGATCAGTTGTTCATTCTCTTGTGAAACCCACAGATTCATCCACACACTTTGTCTCCAGTTTACTAATAGCTTGCGGTGATTTCGAGAAGGCCTGGTTTGGCTTCCCGTGGTGGCGGGGTGGTTTGTAAACTGCAGGTGGGGAAGAGAAGTTCAGAACTGTCTTTACATGTCAATCCATGTAACTATACGGTGAAATCTGTGCTGTGTTTGACAGGGACTCAGTGAATGGATGTTAGAACAGGTTAGAAGTCTCACTGCACCAACTGCCGGCAATAGAAGACTGGCTGAGGACGTGCACCCGACCTTATGGTCTGTCTCTAGGGATGTCAGTTTCTACCAACTTTGGTGATCATCTGACATTTCCTCTAGCATGAAAGGGAAACACGAAAGTGTAGAGGAGCAGACAGCAGAACTCACCTACAGCCTGAGATATAGAGTTGCACAGCAAACCGATGACAGGCCCGTTTCTATATATAACATGAATATATACGTCTGTAAGTGTATATGGCTGTTTGAGAGACAGAGTGGGGTGAGGGACATTAATTTAGGATGTGTATCTCTGCTAATGTCAGATCTGCTCCAGTCTCAAACGTTAAGGTTGGACTGAGTCACTTTGGGCTCTGGCTGCTTATAATCACATTTCTCACAATGACTGGAGTTTTACAACCCAAACAGTTAAGTTACTAGTGACATACTGTAAGTAGCCGAATAACTAGATACTCTGGAAGACATAATAGTACAAACCCTAATTTCAGAAAAGTTGGGACATTGTGTAAAATATAATGATATAATATAATATAATATATAATTCAGATGATTTGATAGTCATTGCATTCCCTCAGAAAAATATCTCTAAAGAGATCATGACAAATTGGATCCTCAAATCTGGATGTCATTTCATCTGTTAGTGAAAGTGAAAGCAGAGTCAGTCATGGCTCCTCTCTTCCACTCTGAGTCGTGTTTTTAGTCAAACTCACCTTCACTGTGAAGTGTCAGAACATTGAAGCAGCAGTGTCGTGGTTTTCCTCTTTTCTCTCCTGTAGCTGGACTCACTCACAAGAAGTGGTTTGTTTGGTCTGAAGCTGAATGGGAATGTGTGAATTTGAATGTGTTTCCATTTATGTCTCTCTTTAGTGGCGAGGAAAAAACTTTTTCTGCTTTGCCTCAGTTGAGTCTGATGAGGGGTGGGAGCTGGAAATTGCTGCTTGCAGCAGGATGTTGTAAAAGCCTTGTTTAAGTTCAAATTAGGCTTCTGCTTGAACTTAGAAGTTCCACTTTTTTTTGTCCTTTCGGCTTATCCTGTGAGTTTAGGATCGCCACGGCGGATCATTTGTCCGCATGTTGATTTGGCACAGTTTTTACTCCAGATGCCCTTCCTGATGCAACCCTCCCCAATTACTACCGGGATTGGGATGGGCACTGCACAGCTGGGGACGGGCTGTTGGGGGTTCAGTGGCAGTGTAACACAAAAGTAATTCCAACTTGACTAACTTCAACTGATCACTAATAAGGAAGATGTAATGTTTACCTTTACTGAATAACAATTTGACCGTGTGACATTAGCAGCTAAAGAGCATGTTTTCTTTCGGGAGGTGGTGGAGACTAAAAACAGACCAAGAAAACAGGAAGAACTGGGCTGAGATTCATCACATGGACATTACTCCACAGGAATGATCTTGTAACTGCTGGATGTGAAAACAGGAAACTGTTTGATGGGAAGTTCAACATTTTAACTTTAAAGGAGATATATCACCTACTTGTGTTTCACTGAAAACAAGTGGCTGAAAAAATCTAATTCAAGCTTCCATTGCACAAGCTAGACACATGGAATCACCTGATGTAAACTGACATCAATGTCATGTGATTCAAAGTAACTAAGATAGTGACTGTTTGCGGAAACAACGAACCATCAACATCATTGTGAAACTGTAGAGAGAAATGAAAAATGAGCCTGCAGCTTCAGGTCATGCAGTGAGGAGGTTTATGAGTTTTTAATTTCATTTATTATCATGACACAAAAACGAACTCACAGCTAAGAATTACATGCACTGGAGTGACTGCAGAGGATGCAGTAATTCCTTTCAGAATTTAATATACAAATAGACTGATATATTAAAATATTAAAAACAGGATTTCTGCAGTTCACGAAGTTCAATTTAGAAACCTTGTCAAGAAAAGACAGAAAGCCAGGTGGGTCAATAAAACCTATTTATTATTATTATTTATTTATATTTAATTAAACAATTTATCAAGTACATAAAAATATTTATTTATAGATATTTACATCTCATAATGTTTCTGTACATCTAAGCTCCAAGTGATAGATCTACTCTATCAGCAGGGCATGGGCTAAGAGGAGACGCAGAAATGGTTGAATAGATTATTTAACTGGAAAGGTCTCCTGAGAGCAGCTGGGCCAGACAGTTCTTTTTAAGACTTTTCAACTCCTACAGATGTCCTGTCCCACAGTACACTTCATTAATGAGACAAAATCCAGTAAATTAGTGAAACTACCTAGTACTAGCTAGGGTTGGGGTGACTTGTTGATGTAATACCTCAATTTACGCATCGTGCGTCAATATGGCATAGTCAGGGCTCAAATTCATAGTGTCCGTTGTTCCCACAACAACCTTGTTGCTTAATCACTAACTGCTATAAACACGTTAGTTTACATCAGGCTCAAAGAATGTAGGTTCACAATTGTTCTGCAACAAATTATGCAAAGAGAATAGGTGTGTCCAACCTGTGGGTGGAACGATACATCAATGTAAATCATCCGTACACATGTTTACATACAATTTCCTTATTATGAGACAATTTTCGTAATTAACATATTTACGTAAATTCACCCCTACATTAGTGGAACAGTTGATGGGTTCCAGGCAGTAGGAAAGTAAGATGACTGAGGTTTGTCCGTAATCATTTAAGGTATGGGAGTATTTGAAGCAGAGACCAAAGTTCATGGTGCTCTGTGAGCTCTACTAATTGTTTAACTTATTTTGCTGTTGAATTGTTAAATGTAGATTGAATCACATTCCTTTAACTTAATTTGAGCTAGTCTGTAAAACACAAATCAGCAGTTAAGACTGGCCTAGTTTTTGTTTCGGTGAACAAAGTCTCCTGTGCAGAAACTGTTATATTAATTGAAAAATGAAAAAGAGCTTAAAGGGAAAATAATCTATAGATTAATAATTTAAAAAAAATCAAAAATGGTCAGAAAGATGAAGAGAATGGTTAATGTGTTGGCAGAAACGTAAACACTGCAGTGATCTTGCCTCGATATTACAGCAGACACTCAGTGTTTGCGCTGTGTGCTGGTTCACAGTCACCTGCAGCCTCAGTCACTGGGAGGACTGAGTCACTATGAGCGCACACGTGACCTGTCTGTCCTGTTGCTGCTCTCTTCGTTACCTGCTCTGCTATCAAACACTGCAACGGCACAAAGTGCTCTGATCATATGATTAGCACTCAGCAGTAGAGCTGCAACTAACAGCTATTATCTTATCCTGTAGAGGGTTAAGGGGAGGCAAGAGGCAGGGTATGTCCTGGACACATCTCCATTCTATCACAGAGCAGACACACAGAGACACACAACTGTTCATGCTCACATTTACATCCAACAATTTACATCCAACGAACTGTTTCGTTTTTTGGGGGAGGAAACTGGAGTACCAAGAAGAAGCACATTAACTCTGCACAAAATGTCATCAGAATGTCACTGGACAAATTATAATTAAATATATACCAAGGGGCCTCTGAGTCAAAGCCTTTGGACCACGTTAGTGTTACTATTGAGAATCAGAAAGTCACAGATGAGCACAAAGACGTTAAATGACTAAAAACTAAATACAATGTGACTGAAAATAGATGAAAAATTAGCTAAAATAGACATATACCACATGAAGATGAAAACAGAAAACACAAAGAGATGTGATAACAAAATGTTGTAAACGGTTATTTCAACCGATCCCCTATGAATTCTGCACATCGCAACATGTATCACAGTTTGATTTAGAATAGCTGTCATGAAATCAGGCATTTTAGGCTGCTGTGTAAAAAAAAAGGTTGAGGTTGCTGAAATCCTGGAGGGACAGACAATTTACAAAAAATAACCACAGAGTGATGAAGACGCATTACTAAAAAGTGACTATAGACAGATGATAAGCAGCCAAAACGAGACACATGATGACTAAAGATAAATGATGCAATAGCCTCACTTGTCGTTGTTGACCTGCCTGCACTCAGGGCTTATTTCCAATGACCGGTTCATGAGCAACATTTAAACGATTTTTCATTGAATTGTAATAAAAACAATAAAACATTTCAAATCAAAGGTAAAATTATACTTTCTTAAAACATCTGCAGAATTTGTATTTTACAGGCTGCAGCTGAATTTCTCGTAAATTAGCTGATCATGTTGTTTGGACTAAGTTTAATCCATGTGTGTTAGTCTGTGCATTTGTACGTTGCCCCAGTTGTTGCAGGCAATACGGAGTTATCTTTAGTCACCCAGCAGGGTGGCCCAGGATGATGGCAGCTGCTCTAATTAGCATTGGTTGCCCAGCAGCAGTTTGGTCTGTTTACACTGAGCTTTAGTGGAAGTTAACGGACACCCCCGACCAGACTGAAGGTCTAGTAACCTTCTGTCACATGATATAAATAAGGCTTTGTTGCAGCGGTCATGATTAGAAACGCAATCGATGAAGGATCAAATCCTCCTGCAACAGCAGCATCCTTAAGAGGAGCAGAAAAACTGAACCTGCTGCTCCACAGAGAAGACAAAGACAACTCATGATGCAACTCTTACTTAAGTAAAAGCTCTTAATAATTCATCTGCCACTAAGTGGATGGACAAATGAACTGTCCTAGTCAGCACAGAACAACAGGAGCCCACAAGGTCAGCAGAAGTGTGTTAATGTCTTGTCAGAGAGCTTAGTTAACTGACACCTAATAACCATGGACAAAAATAAGCATTAAGAGCAGATGTCACCTATAAATAAATGCAAAAAGACCAGAAATGATTGAAAGATGGCCTCAAAGAAACAAAAAAAAAATCACAAGAAAATCAAAAATGCCTCATTTGTGTTTTTTTATGTCTCAGCCTGGTGTTCCATAGAATGGACATCTGGCTAAGGAGGAAATGCTCTGTGTGTTACTAATCTCCTACAGTATCACATGTGTAGACACTGATGTGTATGATTTTCAGACTCCTTTCTGCTCGTCATGTTTGGATGTTGCTGCTGACACAGTGTGATTGTTTGTCTTCTCGCTGCAGTGATGTGAGATGATGCGCTTTGCTTCCTGGACAGATTACAGCACCACATCATGACCCATCAGGATATCAGGAGGAGAGCTGAGTCACACAAACACACAGATATTAACAGCAGCCTGGAGGCTTCACAGCATCAAAAAAACAGGAAATGAGATGACAGAAAGAGAGGCAACAAGGCTGAATGTTTCTCTTCATGCCATTAGACAAAATGTGCACATATTCAGATAAATCCTCACAGTGGCAGCTTCTGGAATGTAAGCATTTGCAGCTTTCCTATGTTTTATGTCTTTGAAAAGTGAGTGTTTTGAGTTGGTTGGACAAAACATGAAATTGCAATTAACATTTTATCAATTATATCAAAAATCCCTCCCCTGTAATTTATTCATCATATATTAATGGATCAGCCAAAACATTAATACCACATGCTGGTTTTAATGTGAAAATGTGATGAACTATTAAATGCTGAGGTATCATTTTGGGTTAGCCACTTGTCAGCACATAAAGTGGATTAAACCAATGACCTTTGACCCTTTAGTTTTAATTACTGTACATGTTTTGACATGATTACCATAATCAGTATTGTTCCAAATATGTTGTTGTCTTAGTGAAATACTTTTACTTTTTTACTTTAAGTAAAATGTAGATGTCATCTGTAGTAATCCCAAAAGTACTTAATTTAGTACTTTAGTATTTTAGGCCAATACTTGCACTTTTACATGAATAATGAGTTTGTGTACTTCTAGCACCTCTGTAAACAGCGCAGCACATGTTGCTGTGTAGCTGCAGACTGCTCAGAGTGGCAATGCTGACCGATGTCCTCCGTCACATTATTCAGACTGCTGCTATTAATGTTTGATTGCTGTGTCTACTGCATTAACAAACGCCCTATCATCAGCCTCCTCATGGCAGCTCTGCAGAATATTTTCCACCAACCATAAATTTAATCCATGGAAATATCAACTGGAATCAATACGCTCAGTCATGAGTTAGTGGGCAGGACACAAGGTCTGACAATGTATGTGTTATAAATAGACACACATCATTAAACTAGAAAACTGTTGTGTGAACGCCCCCACCACACACACACACACACACACACATGCCCTGCCTCCACTGGGTAAACTGAGGTGCTTGTTGATGTATTTCTATTTTGATTATAGACAGTGTAGTCTCTTTGGCCCAGTTGTTTTAACTGCAAATGAGATTAAATAGCCGACATTTAGAAATAATTCAGTTAGTGTTTGTACAGAGGGGCAGAGTCAGAAGCGCATTATGAAGGTTCATCACCACGTTCAGCAATAATAGGAAGAATGTTTACAGCAAGCACAGCCTGTCTCAGTGGTCACACTTTAGTTACCAAACAGTAGACCTCTCCTTTAATATGCAGGGTTTTGGTAAAAGTTGATAGAAAGTCAAAGAAGCTGTGTCATGCTGGGCCAGCATCACGCTCACAATGCAGCAGGTCGATGAGCTGTGATGGAGCCAGACGGGCGTGAGTCAGCACCCAGTCTTTGCATCATTTTCTCTCTTGGTTCTGCTTTTTAAATATCATCCTCTCCATCGACTTTCTGGTTGCTTCCAGCACTCTGCTCCCTACATTGTAACCCTCGGTGAAAGAGACACCCCCTTTCTTCTGTACTGTTTTGTCCCATTTTAATTGTTTGCATGTCTTCTTTGTTATTTTGCATCTGTATTATGTCATTTTTTGTTTACTTTTTATCGGTTCACACCTCATTTTAACTGTTTTGCATGTCTTTTAAATAATTTTGCCACTTTGACATAATTGCATCCTTGTGTTCAATTTCTAAATTAAGTTTTTTTGTGAATCTTCTAGTCATACTAGTTTCATGTTTCTCAGTTTTTGTTTTAAAGTTTTTGGAAGTTTCCTTGATCAAGAACTGAATGGCCACACCCCCTTGGTTGGGGCCAGTCATATTCGTGTGTTTACCACCTTCTTTCAGCTTGTTGTCCCATGTCAGCTGTACTGAAAATGCATGTTTATGTGTGAAGACTGGTATTGTTCCTGTGTATGAGTAAACTGAGTCAGATTATCTGTTTGCACAAACAAACTTGGCCAATGAAGCCGATTCTGAATCTGACAAAGGAGGTTAAACAGAAGAGCCTTTGTGTCGGCTTCAATCTGAGCCACATCACAGCGAATGAAGCCACACACACACTGGACAAACACACTCCCACAGGTCTATACACAGAGCCTGCAGCCACAGCAGGCCCATTGTTTACCCAGCATCCTCTCTGTTCATATGTTCGCTGACTGCTCGCTGGTAAAAAGTTTGAAAGATGAAGCTTTTATTCTATAAGCTACAGATACCTTACTAAATCTTTCCTTTAAAAATATTACTGTAATAAACATTATACAATATTTACAAATTTTAGAGACAAAGTAGGAGAAAACGTGGGGTATTTAACTCGAGAGTGAAGAAATAAACCAAAAAAGACCAAATTCCTTCTTATGAAAGAAAAAATTTTGGAAAGAAATATTTCTACATCTTCAAACTAACTCATCAGTTGAATCAGAATCTTTCCTTTACATTTTGTCCCTGTGACCTTTACACCTGTTCAGGTAACACTGAGCAGAAGAACACCAGAGATTTATTGAACTGATCTACACTTAATGATGAAATAGAATAAAGATTATTTTTACTGTGGGAAAGTCCTACAGCCCTTTATTTCAGCACAGTGTCCATGGTGTCCATTTGCTACTAACTGAAGGAGCAATTAGTAAGCCGAATAAAGTAACTGCGTGTTGTTGGTTTTTGAAGTGGTTCTCTAAAAATCTGAACATGAATTAAGCCTAACAAGACTAGAACATTTGAGAGTTCTGCACACACTTTATTCTTGTGGAACAAATCCGGACCAGACTTGTACATTCATGTTAACAACAGCATCAAGATCAATAATGTTGACGTGTTTAAATTACAGTCTCAGAGAAATCATTTTCTTGCTGCAGTACTGCTACATAGGAACTTAAAGTACATTTACTTCATCTACTTAGTACCAAGAATTTAAAACAGCTCGGCTACTTTTAGCGGTGTCTTTTAGACTGTCCTTTTGCTCCTGTGCTGGGGTTTTCAACTGGTGGTCTGCAGCCCCCTGGTGATCCAGTTAGGCATTGCAGGTGGTCCCTTACCATGCATTCAATAACATAATTTCACTGTAAGAATCTTTACTTCTTATTAAAAAACACATTTTTGTAAAAACTCACAACTAACCCTAACGCCACAAATATACTATGTAACACTTATCAATTTGTATTAATCTCTGCTTCACACAGAGAATCTGTTTGGCACGTGCTGGACGTCTTTTTACTTGAATCCTTTCAGTGACGCCAGCCAAAGCTCAAAGGTCAAAGCTTGCTAGATAACAGATAGACCACAGGCTCAGGTGCGTCTGTGATCATAATAATGACTACTGCTTCAGAACTGTTCCAAAACGGCACCTTTCAAACACACAGATTATTTCTTGTTGTGTGGTTCTATTTTTGTGACATTCAGTGTTCATAATTAAACCACACAAAACAGTGAAGGGTTGCTGGATTCCGTGTTTAAACATAAGATACCCTAAAATAAAGAATATAAGGGAAATTTTCTTTAGTTTAAAACCCAGATGTTTAATGCTTGCTAATGCTTTTTGCGTGTTTCTCTCGCAAAGAGGTTAGAAAAGCTGTTTGGAGTCATTCTACCTATGGAAAGCCTGTCAGGTTAAGTTTTGCATTTATGTTTAGTCATTTGGCAGAGGCTTTTATCCAAAGTGACTTACAAGTGAGGTACAAGGCAGCAAAAATCTAAGTCAAGGAGAAAACATCAAGAAGAAGGCTTCTTAAGCAGTGGGGTAATCTGGGCCTGCTTGAATGAGGTCGGAGAAGTGCCTGTTATGAAGGATGTGTTGATGAGTTTTCACAGGAAGACATGTTCCATAAGCCGAGCTCCCTCCAGGTCTGGGGACAGGACTCTGGTCCCACTCTGGTCCAGCAGAACGGATATGATGGCCTGGCTCAGGTTGGCTCGGTTAAGTTCCGAGCACATGGACGCCATATTCGTCCAAACGTCGATAGAAGAGCTGCAGTCTTCCAGCATCACCTCCTCCAAAACCCCTGAAAGAACAGAGACACAGAGGGGGCAGAGGTCACCTCAGGTCAGGGTTAGATTTAGCTTATTCCCATGTGCACAGAGCTCCCCCTGATGTCCAAAATGTGTGGAGCTCTCACCTCAGTAAACACTGCAGAGGGAGATATGTCACTGGGCACTGGACTTGTCTTTAGAAACCAAAGATAATAACTTTCCCTTTTCTTACTGTCACCAAGGACATTCCTTTTAACTCACATACAATAAAGGTGTTCTGAGATCATACATATTTATGGAATGGTCCTTTTTCTTTTAAAGCAACGTCTAGAAAGATTTTGGTCATTGCTTAAGGAGTGACTGTCTAAAGTTTATTTACTGTATATTTCAGATCAGACATCACAAAGAGCTTCTTCATAAAAAAAGTGGCTGTACTAATGCTGTAATGCTGAGGTTTCCTGGGGCCTACTCTATCTAAAGATATAACCTAATCTGTATGAGATTTGTTACAAACACAGATTTATGCCAGAACCAAAACTAGAACTGCATTGTACCATTTCGTCAGCATAAACTCAATCTCAGCTGGACAACTGTTGCCAAGTCAAGAAACCACCACACACAGACCAAGTAAATCTAAGCCTGAGGATGTGCTCCCACTGAGTTTCTGATTATCTGGTGGGTAAATGCACCTCGTCCTTGGCCGACGAAGCTGTCCAGAAGCTGCAGAGCCAATTCCTGGTGCTGAGGCTCAGCCAGGAGACTGGAACAGACCAGGCCCACTGACAAGTTGGCCGCCCGCCCCTGCTGAGGCTCTGTCAACAGCTGGAGTAGTGGGAGGCTGGGCAAGTGATGCAAAACCCACATACAGTCCTCTGAGAGAAGGGGAGAATAATAGAGGTTCAACAGGTTATTCTGTGAAACATGAACAACACACTAATTTTTCATCATTTGTGATAATACATTTCCCTCACTCCTAACCTCAACTAAATGCCAAAATCCAAAACAAACGATCTGCCAAACATGAAGCAAATCTGTTTATTATTCTAACGTGCATTCTAAAACACATCACTGTTTTTAATGTTGCAACGGCAGCTGATATAAAGATCTAATGTTGCAGCACTAGGATGAATATTTATTTGTCCAGGATGAGATCTAACATGTAATCAGTGCACAATTTGTATGACAGATCCTGTAATAATGCTATTATTGATACTCAAAACAAGACATTTGGGGATGATCTGCCCACCCTTAAACCCTAACCTAAACCTGAATCTTACCTGAACTTTAAAACTGAATCTTAATCATAGAGTTCTAAGGACTGAACAAAATATTTTCACAGTGCAGAAATATCATCATTAAAGCAGTTTAAAACTAAAACTGTACTGCATTATATTTGTGTTAAACTCCTGAACAAAGAGTCATTAAAATCACACAAATAATAATTTATTTTTGCAAGCAAAACTAATGTGTTGGGCAAGTATGTACATGTTTACTATCAGCCATACAGACTTGCTTATGCAAGATTTATGCTATAAATGTGGAGTTCAAACTGCAGGGCTACTGTCATACTGATGGCATGAGCTCACATTATAAAACTGGTCGAGAGATAGCCCACACAGACCTGCTGTGAAGTCCTTGCAGTGGTTCATGAATTCTGTGGCGCTATGGATCAGGCCTCTCATGCACATGTTCAGTGCGATCTTCCTGTACAGCCTGCAGGCCTCATAGATGGTGGTGGCCAATGCCAGACACATATCAGTTACACTGGGGTTCTTCTGTGCATGCTCAGTCAGGATGTCGCCCAGATCCTCAGAGAAGGTCAGTCTGAGGGGAGGAAGATGATGACAGGGAGCAGAGATAATAAAAATTGTTCCCACTCTGATTTTCTGTTGTGTTTACTTGTTCTGGTTGATAGCGTGAGTGACAAGCTGCAAGGTTCCATGCTGCAAGAAACAGTGGACAACCTGAAGCGAGAGAGGACCGGACAGCTTGTCACCAGCCGCGGCAGTGATCAGAAGGGCCTGGGAGAAGAGGAGGGTGGGGGGTACTGACCCCAGGTGGCCCTTCACACCTGAGAGGGAAAGAGAGCGTGAGCAGACTGATGGTTCTGAATGGAGAACATGTGACATAAGAACGTTCATTATGTTACTAAGATCTTACACCACCTGAACGCTACAATCAGGTCTTATCTCTTGCAGATTACTTGAAGAATACAGTATGTAACTTCTCATTTAGGTGCAAAGGTCTCACGCAAATATCACAAACCTTGTCCCTGTACTACGACTTGACCAAAGTCCATTTTATCCCTTAAGAGCAGCAGCTTTCCCTGTTCATTAACTGTCTATGCATTTCGAAAGCAATAATTATTTACCTCCCTTAAGTAAATGCTCTGCACTTATAAAGCACTTTTCTACCTATTGGTACTCAAAGTTCTTTACACTGCTTGTCATTCACCCATTGGCACTCACAATTACCCATTGATGGGGGAACTGCTATGCAGCTGGCCAACAATCACCAGGAGCAATCAAGTTCAGTGTTTTGCTCAAGGACAAGTCAACATGTGACTGGAGGAGCCGGGGGTCGATCCAATAACCCTGGGATTGGAGGACAACTGCTCTAACTCCTGCGTCACAGTCATCCCCAAATGACAGTGTTTTCATGTAACACTGATTAAAATCTCCTTTCATCTTTTTACTAATTTTAGTTCTATATAATTATGTTAATTGTGTGAGGTGCAAGTTAAACCTGGGCTGTCAGTCAGACACAGGTTTAACTTTGTGTATAGTACTGTTTTACCATCATCACTGCTACAAGCTGCTGTTACTTACAGGAACACATGCCACATAAGCTAGCAGAGCTGCCTGATGTCTGCCAGGTGGCATGTCCTTAAAAAATACCTGCAGTGCAGAATCACATCCACAAAGTAATTGTACTGCTGCTTTTATAAACTTGTCTGTTAACAGGAAACTTGTCCATATGTAAATGTAGAGAAATCTGTGTATATGAGTTGTCCACCTTTGAACATGTCCATGATGTCGAGGTTCCTCAGGACTCCATGAGGAGATCTGGCGGCAAGGAGAGCAGCGTCCTCATACTGACCTGAATCAAATAGCTCAATAAACCTGAGAGACAGAAACAAGGAGAGGGGGAACAATGCAAAGAGAGTCTGCAGAACTCAGATAAACTCAACAGAACTTGCTGTTTGAGAAGGCAGCACCTGTGCAGGTAATCTGTCAGGAACATGGACTCATCAACTCCAATTGGCTCTTCACTCTCAAACAGCTCAGCATCAATGCCGCTGCCGTTATTGTCCATCACTGCAGGGAAAATGGAAAAATTAAAGGTGTTTAAATATTTAAACTAAAAATTCACTTTCTGTCCTCCCTTTGGGTTTTAGACACGAGTGTTTTTCAGCATAACGTAATATCAAATGTTGTAGCTAGAACTTTTGAATTACTACATTTTGCTGGAAGTGTGTTTGTTGAAGACACATTTTACCTTTTTCATGCTAGAAAACACCAGTATTGTTTGCCCCCAAATCATAAACCTTTTTTGGATTTTTACAAGACATTAAAAAAACCAATAGCATTTTTAAAGTGCATGTTTTCAGATGAAGTTACTACTTTTAATTGTATCAGTTTCTTACTGTTGGTCTGCCTGATGTTCTCCAGTGTGGAACCCAGGAGTTCCTCTAGAGGAACCTTCTGCCCCTCATTCTCCCAGCTGGACAGATGGTCACATACAAACCTCAGGCGCTTATATCTGCAGACAGACAAACATACAAACACGGATGTGACTACAGATAAGTATTTGTTTCTTTGCCCCTTTTTTTGACAAAAGCTAAACTACATTACAGCCACATGTGAAAATTATTTACATTGTGTTGGTTTTTGTGCATGAAATAGATATTTGGTCACAGCCCATTCCACTCAAATATATTCTACATTTTCCTTCATCATGTCATCTTCAATAGGTGCTAAGTTTGACTCTGAAAGGACTTGTAGAACTGCAAGTATGATTCAAGATCCCAAATGCTGGGGAGCTAATAATTACCTTAACAAAGTGTGATAAGCAGGATTATAAAACTTCTAGCTGATGTACAAGTGAAGTTATTTACATATTCAAGGATCCAGAATTCATTAGTGGGAGAAGGAAAGGTTGATAACTTATGAGGTTTTTTGCAAGTAAATTACTATTTTGTGAAAAAAGCATTAGACACAGTAAAAGACGTGTTGCATGACTTAGATGGGACCTTTAACCAGCCATCATGCTGCTGCTGAAAATAAATGTACCATGGTAAAATCCGACAAAATCAAGACAAATCCAGGTTAATGACAATAGCTCTGCCCTGTTTTTAGCCAAACTGGCATTGGACACAACAGTTCTTAAAGGTTTTCTTCTTAACTCTTCTGCTACACAGACCTAACCATCAGGGAGCGGAATTTGTCGTTGTTAAGTCAAACTCTGGAGGTCATTTTCAGAAAAGCTCTATTTTGGCAGACAAAAACTTCATTAAATATTCTGGACCAAGGGCCAAGTGAAGAATATGCAGTTACTTTTTTAACCAGCTTGATAATTTGTTCAACTTTCTATTTCCTGACCCCTGTCAAATTGCAAAAATAATAACCTTTAAAACTTTGAGTGGCGTAATGTATGATGTACTCTAAGCTTTACTTATTTGTTTGAATTTTGATTTCATTATTAATATTTTAATTCTTATTTTTAACAGATGTCAAACATGTTATGACGACAGTTAGTTACAAGTATGTCTGACATCAGTCTAGACAGAGACAGCGGCAGATTTAGTGTGTCTCCTCTTACAGGACTTTTAGTCGGTCATTCTCAATGCTCAGCTGATCTCTTTGGTGCTCAGCGGCCTGCAGCTTGGTGTCCAGCTCTGCTTTTAGCTCCACAGAGACGCAGTGACTCTTCCTGACCAGTAAAGCAGCTCTCTGGGCCACAAGATATTTCATGTGCTTGTCCAGAGCCTTGGGATCCTTAGACTCAGCCACTGTCAAACCTGGCAGATGAGACAGATGTGACATTTAACACAGATGATGCAGTGTGTACAAGTGTACACCAGATTAATTATAAGACCACAGGCACCTAAACACTGTAACATGTACAAGGGCCCACACAGAGCTTATATTGCAGTTATTTGTGTTTTTGTATGGTTGTTTTTCATGGCGTCCTATTTGTTAGTTTGTGTCTGTTTTGGTTGTTTTGTCTTTTTTACTAGTTTTGTGACTGTTTTGCATCTCCTAGTAGTTGAACGTTCTTGTCTGTTTTGTGTCTATGTAGTTTATCTTCATGTCTTTGTTTTGTGTCTTTTTGTTGTCACTTTGAGTGTCTTTGTAAACATTTTTATTCGCTTTGTGATCATTTGTGGTGATAATTTAATTTACTTTCCCCAAGAAATATTAACTTCACTTTAACTAAAGTCACTCAGCTCTGGTCCAGGTCATACAGTACCAGGTATCCATGTGCTCTGCTCTTTAAGTAATTTTTGTCTCTTGATCTCCTCTTGAAGTTCTGCTGTTTCTCTTTGAAGGACACAGAGGCTGCAGGGAAACAAGAGAGGCCTGTAATCAGAAAATGCCTGCACACCAATACACCATAGTGGTTTTAAAGCCAACCCAAAAAGCTGAGACAAAGGCAGGATGACAGTAGACACACCTGTCCCTCAGCTGGGCAGCTCGTCTCTGGCAGGTTTTTACTAATTTTGAGTGGTGTGATGTCAAAGCTGCCAGAGTTTGCAAGCTGGTGTCGGCTTCCTTCTTCCTCCTCTTCAGCTCCCTGATGGTATCATCGTACTCCGCCTTTATAATCAAAAGAAGTCTTGTATAAGCCTTTGATCGTGCAATCACCTGTCAACAGGACAAGAACGAGATACAACAAGATAAAAACAGAATATGACAAACACACTTAAGAGATATTCAAGTTCAAGAAATAATCATTTTTCTTTTTAAAATTTCTGTGTTTGAAAATGTTGCCTCTTTTTGTTCCCTCTCTAGGTCACTTTCACTTTGTTGCCCTTTTTCATTTTGAATTTCTGTGGCCCTAGTGTCTCTTCGAGATCAGGGTTTCGGTCGTTTGAATGCCTTTGAGATCATTTTGAATCTCCTTTGCACCCTGATGTGTGTGTATGTGTTTCCTTGTCATTAAAGCGATTTGTTTCTTCTTTTTTTCAATTCGGGCTGTATAGAATGTGATTTACGGCAGTTACCTTGTTAAACACAAAGCGGTAGATGAGATACCGGAGTTCGTCCGGACCCTCTTCCGGACACTGCAAGTACCGTTTCTCATGTTCAATAAACTGAAACAAAGACTGAATAAAACGTTCGTCCTTCTCAGATATCAAAATTTCAGGCGTTGGCCTTCTTTCTTCTTTAGTGGAAGATGAACTTCTGGAGTTCTGTGGCTCAGACATTGTTATTTTGTCATATTTTAATACTAACGTTCACGCTAATTCTAGTTTCTCTTTTACTAGGACGCCATTTGCAAACACTACTGTTGCTATAGTTACTGTCAAACTGTAACAAGGGAAAAGCATTTTTTTAAGCATTACGTTAATTTCTTTAATAAAGATACTCGATTATTTATAGCAGAATTCTTGATTAAATTTGCTACCAAAACGGGCGATAAAAACGCCCAACGATAACGTAACTGAATATTTGACGGTATTTTTGATCAGGCAACGTCACGGATACCTACTCCGTGCGAACGCACCCAGAAAACCCCGTCGCTCGAACCGAAAGCCCTCTTCTCATGATCCGCCATTAGGAGTCAACCTGTGGTAAGATCGTGCTCCGTGTTTCAACCGATTATTCTCATAAAATAACGGGTTTTAAGAGCACGTAGAATCACAGACATGTATATTAAAGTGTTGTTTGTCTTTTAGGTGGATTAAACGCCAGGATGCAGATTTTTGTCAAAACCCTCACGGGGAAGACTATAACCCTCGAGGTGGGTGAACACGACTGTGATGGAGGGATGCGGCGTTCAAGCCAGCAGTTAACCGGGGTGTTGCTCAGTTTAATGTGAAAGTGTGTCAAAACGTCACGCATTTATCATCCTCAGTAGTGTTACGGTAGCAATTGTAATGATTATAAGTGCTCACCGATGGAGTTCATGTGTTGTAATCTTACTATATAAGTGAAGCTAAGTGGCTAAGCTAGCATGTACTCGCAGCACCGTAAACACGTGTGCCACAGAAAGTAATACACTTTTAAAAATTACATTATTAATCACTTATTGTATCTAATGTGGGAACTTTTGTCAAAGATGTGATTGTGGTTTGACTTCAGAAACACGTTCTTGCTAACCAGTTGTTCCTTCAATTATAGGTTGAGCCTTCGGACACCATTGAAAATGTCAAGGCCAAAATCCAGGACAAAGAGGGTGAGTTAAACACTTAATGGTTTATTTGTGTCCCGTTTGCGTGGATTTTTGCTGCATATTTGTAGATGAGAAACGCAAACCATACAGCAGAAATATTCTTGATTTGCTATAACTTGAGAGCTTTTTCAAGCAAAAGTCCAATAAAAAGGACTGGTTTTATTCGGTGCAGTGTAGAATGTGACAGTTGTTTGTATGATGCAGTTTTAGGAACTTGTGCTAGACTATTAACAAAACTTGGCAACTTCCTAGTGTTCAGGGAAAAATATTGCACACTAAACGTACGTAACTACTTTTACATGACAGCTGATGTCTAATCTCTCAATTTTGACAAATGAAACATGAGATGTCGTTTTAATTATGACTCTGAAGTGTACATATCTAACGGCCACGGTCTACAATTGGCCTGAATTGACAAATTCAAATCATTTCAGTTTCAGTAGTTATGTTTTAAGTTGAGTTGTGCTGATTTCTAAAGAACTCCAGAAAATATAGTTTGTAACAGCTTGCAAAATATTACGCTATGTGTATTAATATGCTGCAAATACATGTTTTTAATTTAATAATTTTAAATGGGCCAATCTGCCAACTGGGTACTCCAAATTTAAATGCTCTATTTAAATTTTGATGGGAATACTTTAGTATTGCTTTTATTAAACATTCTGAGTGATTCTCCACTCCCGACTTTAGTTGATTCTGTTTGAGGACATTGGCCCACAGCTTACTAATCAGATTGCTTTTAGGTTTCTATCAACAAGTTGAGTGTAACGAGACATGTGATCGGGCTTTGGGTTCGAGGAAAAACAGTTAAATTGTTTTGGATCAGAGCAACCACTGCAGTGATCTAATGGCTAATAACTTTATGGAATAAATAAGTATTCACCAGTCACTAACCATGAGGTGGTGTTGTATAGATTGTAGTTTTAATAAACATTCTAGTATCAAACACTTGTATTCTGAGCTGCCCAGAAAATATTCCTTATCAATATTAGCTTCTTGAACAGCAGGGCTTATTTTGCTGAATCTGTCAAAACAAGCTACAGTGTTTAAATTATTGTCAGCGCATATGTGTCAGTTACAGAATGTGGTTCTGATTTGTTGCTTGTGTGTCTGCAGGAATCCCTCCTGATCAGCAAAGGTTGATCTTTGCTGGAAAGCAGCTGGAGGATGGACGCACGCTGTCTGACTACAACATCCAAAAGGTGAGCTGAAGCCAAGCAGGTAACTGTTTCTATTAAGACATTTCTACTGTCATCTTAGACGTCCAGCTTTTTGTGTGTGTGACCATTATCTCCAGGTTTTTGTTTAAACTTTGATATGCAGCCCTTGATTCAGATAAACTTTAGAGGCTGCTTCTGTCAAACACAGGATTGAAATGGTGATTATAGTGGAGCTTTGTGGTTCAGTCAGATGGCAATTTAAATCAAAACATCACTGTAGAGACGACTGGATTGTGATGGGTTTTCTGCACAATTTTCTAACATGTTCTTCTGCAGGAGTCCACCCTGCACTTGGTGCTGAGGCTGCGTGGTGGTGCTAAGAAGAGGAAGAAGAAGTCTTACACCACCCCCAAAAAGAACAAGCACAAGAGGAAGAAGGTCAAGCTTGCTGTGCTGAAGTACTACAAGGTACAAACACCAAAAGATTTTGCGTTGCCTCAGATTTACATTGACAACATTTTCTGTCCATGTTTCCACAGGATTTCACCTACAGTCAGTTTCATTAGTCTGAATAGTACAGGAGTAAATTGAACACAAATCTAATTAATGCAACTACATATAACAAAGAACTTGTAAAATCTAAATATTAAGGTCTAAATGGCCAGACTTCACTTCCACAATAGTTCTCGCCAATGAAGAAATTACTCTGGTAGATATTACTTTACTTTTAATTTATCAAACAGCTTTTATTTTAAACTGCAGTTCTTGCTGATAAGAGTTAATAAAAATGACTTCAACTAAACCCTAAAACTGTTGTTCATCTAACACTAAATATTTGATGCTTGTGGGATGAAATTTTGTTCATTTACTTTGTGACATCACTTCAGTCAGAGCCATTTCTTTGCTTTTGGGATTTCTTACCAGATAAGAAATTGATCAACAAATGAAAATATTGGCTCCACCTTAAAGTTTTTAAATTTTTACAACCATCAATACAGGAGTTTGTTATAAGTACTTGATTTAATGATCTCAAAACTGATTCACTGCTGATTTGGACCCACATACTTACTGGAAGGAAACACAGAAACATGGGTCCAGGTTCTGTTATTTCTAAAGCCCTTTAAATGTCCAGTTTTTTCTGCAGTAGCTTCAGTGTGTTATTTTCTCTGCAGGTGGACGAGAACGGTAAAATCCACCGACTGAGGCGTGAGTGTCCGGCGGATGAGTGCGGTGCTGGAGTCTTCATGGCCAGCCACTTCGACCGTCACTACTGCGGGAAGTGCTGCCTCACCTACTGCTTCAACAAACCCGAGGACAAGTAGACAGGGACTGATGGATGAATAAAAAGTGGTTGACACAATATGCAGACTCTGTCAGTTATTGAATCATAGGAGGAACGACAAAGAGGATGAAAGGTTTTTGTTAAATCCAAGAACTGAGGTGTTCAGTGCACAAATGTTTCCTCCCTTCAGAAACAGAGAAACGAACCAGCAGACACAGTGAGGGCTGTGTACTAAAATAAGCTTATTTACTTAGAAATCGTTACATTGGACAGACTGTATACAGAGTTTTTCCTCTTTCTTGGTAAACTCATAAGGCACAGAACCAGATGCTGTACAAAACAGAAAAATTTACATATTACAAATTTCTATACTGGGATTTGATGCATACTTATTACAGAGAAAAAACACTAGTTACTGCACTTAAATAACTACTGTATGAACGTTAGCTCATTCACTCACACATCCTGCTGCCGAAGAGAGAAAGCAGTTAAAGGAACAGTCCAACATTTGAAGTAAATCCTCTGTTTACTTCAGAGTAGTTTAGCTCAATGACTGGAAGCGGCAGCATTTTTACACATTTCCTCACATGAATTCAAAAAACTAAACATGTCAAACAAACAGATTTGAAGTTAGAGTCTAACAGTTTCCCTTTGCTTCCAGTCTTTATGCTAAGCTAAAAATACCCTGGAACTTTTTCTCCAGATATTTCTTAATTTATTTAAGGTCATCGCTTTAATGAGACGAGACAGTGACTCTTATTTTGGGGTAAATGAAAACCATACTAGTTTTCAGATTTGATTTATACAAACTTTTCTCAAAGTCAAATAATCTTGACTTGAAGTTAAACTGCAGTGGGGAAAGCTGAAGAGATAAACAACAATGAATATTAAGTCACTTTATACAACTATTTAAAAAATATTTTCTGCTTCAAAAGTACTAAGAGCAATACTTGCACTTAACTGAAATAGATCCATTTTCTGCTACTTCATGTTTCTACTCACCAATTCAACATCTGGATTTACTGGTCACCTTCTAGATTAAATCTCATTTCTAAAAAAAAAAATTTCTACCCCATAATCTCTTACATGATTTGCTTCGTGCTTTCATTGTTTTAAATCTTATTTTAGTAATTTATATGACTAATTAACATCTGCTCGAGGGACAAAATTTGCGTTTTAGCAAACACCTGTAAAAATACAGTGACATGTACACAGGTAATGTGCATGACACTGAAAACTAAATATTTCAAAAATTATATTTATTTTATAGTTTAAGATATACAAAGAATTTATAATTGAGAACTTAGTTGGTTTTGTTTTTGATCTTTTAGTAATGTACGACCCTTTAGATTACTCTAGTGATCCTTTGGTGGAGCCTGATACCCATGTTAAGAACCACCTAACTGAACTAGTTACTGTAGTAAAATATTTAAAAGCAGCTCCGCCTTCAGTTACATGCAAATGTAATGATCAGCTAATCTTTGATCATGTTACCTCACTGTTTTTAAAAGATTGTGAACCAAATTATAGTGCAGAAATATTAGTCAAGATAAAGAAATTTGAATCTCAGATCATCATCAGTAAATATGATATTAGTGGATTATATTTACTGATGCATTAATGTGTTCATCTCTAATCTTACAAGCTGATAAAGACAGAGCTGATTTTAACAACTTTTATACTGTTTTCATGATCATACGTTTTAATTTATAGTTTTACTTTATCTGGCTACATGTATTTATTTAAAGTCCAATATTTGTCTTTGAAATGTACAGTAGTTGAGAAGTTGAAGTATGAAGCAGTGGAAAATAGAAATACCTCAACATTGTATTTAAGTTTTTAAAATATTTGAAATCGATTTTTTTGGTGAACAAACTTCATGTCTTTGTTAAAGACTAAAGTTGTATTTGCCTTCAAGGATTAGGACACTTTGCCTTCTGCTTCCCTCCAGGCTTAAAGCAACATAACTTTGACATTAAGTTGCAAAACTGCAAAAGTTCACATCCCCTTATTTTTAAATTTCAAAAAGAGTAAAGCAAAAATAAACAAACATCATAATGAATGCACATTCAGCCATTACAAATGTCCCTTAATCATAAATGTCAAATTAAAAAATATATAATAAATTCATTGAGTGGATGTAATCCTTTGCATCAATGTAAATTTCATTTTTTTCTCATTAAAATTATTTAGAACTTTTGTTAAAAGCGCTCCTTGAAAATTTTTGATACTTCTAATAACTGTATCACCTTACAATGAAATGGCATATAGGTCATGCAAACGTAACCCTATATAAATATTAATAATGCACATTCAGATGCCAAGAATGTTCTATCACCATCAAAAAGTAAGAAAAATTGATATAAAAGAAGTGGATATAAAATAGTTAAATAATGAAAATTGTTGCCTCCCCCTTAATGAATTGAAAAAAAAAGTTACTTTTTGATTAAAGAACATTATTACTAGCTGAATGTGAATTAAATATTATGTTTATAAAAACATTTACTCTTATTGACCTTTCAGCAAATCTTTGCAGGTTCAGCTGCTCAGCATCTGCAGATTCATCATCACCACAGACACCTGAATATTAAACAGTTGTTACATTAATTTGCAGATGCTGAGCAGCTAAACCTGCAGCTACCCCGGGATGAGTTTCAGCTCGGTGTTTGAATCCCAGTAATGTCTGGTTCATTCACATAGATTTAAAATCGAGATTTTGAATGAAAAAGTAGTCACTGTCCAGTGGCATTTAGCAGGTCAAGAGCCAGAGGTGAAGACCAAAACCAGAGCTAAAATTTAACTCATCCAGCGGACACAAACATCACTCTGGATGTAAAATTAATGTTGGAGTTCAACACATCAACTTGAAAAGTGAGGATATAATAATGTCTTTACATATTTTGTGGCTGAAGTGTGAACAGAAATTCAGTTATTGCAGATTTGTTATGCCAGTGTCTGTGTTAAAGCTCAGATTGAATCCATACATTTCCAGTTAACAGAAGTTCTTTAAATAAATCAATGTAAAGGGGCAGTATTGTGTTTTTTTGGTGTTTTTACTTGTTGGAGGTCCATATTAAGCAGGTCCAAACTTCCAAAACATGAAATAAATGCATGTAGAAGAAATTACTCTGCTTGCTCTGCATATTTTGTTGCAAGACTGTCACTCTGCTTCCTGGGTAGTAGGACGTACATTTACCTTAAAGTCCATACACAGAGCTCCCTTTTGTGTAGTTGTTAGCTGTAAGTTAAGTACACCTAAACTGGGTTAGCAGTCAGCTGAGGTAAACAACCATTTCTGAGGGGATACAGAAACCAAAAATACCATTTTGGGGGGTTTGAAGAGCGCAGCACACTTTGAACAGGAGAAATTAGCTGCTGCGGAAATGACCTCTATCAGCACAGTACTGACGTTACTCTTAAACACATCAACATTATCACATAGAACCTTGGAAAAATATTAACCTGAAAATTGTCATAATCCGGGCGTAATCACACCCCTGCTTGTCACACAGTTTGTGAAACTGATATTTTTGAACACATTTGGCTCTAGTATCTTTGGGCTTCACCCACTGAGGTTTGCCTCTACCAGAGCAGCTCCATGTCCTTGTAACTGCTGCACATACAGCTGTCCCCACACAGACAGACAAACAGGACGGCAGATCTCTCCACACCGACTCCACTATCTCCCATCTCCAAGGAGTAGGCCAGACATCGACATCACTGCAACATAGTGTTCTTCTTATGAAGAGGCACCAGATCTAATGATATGACTTATTTACACATTAAAATTCATTCATTCAAAATTCATAATATAATAGTACCTTAGTTCTTTTAATTAACTCTACATTAAGAATGGAGATATATATTTTAGTATGGCAGGAGAACTCAGTCCTGAAGAGAAAATAAAACCCAAAACAACATAATTGGCATTTTTAGCATTTTGAAACAGGCAGAAGTGGTGGGTTGTTGTTTAAAAAAATAAAAACTAAAATAAACTTGAAGTTCACTCAGCGTCCCCACACTACACTACTTCCCTCTGTTCCCCTATCCACAGGAAGTTGCCATGAAATTTTCGTCTTGTTTGGCTTTCACAGAAAGCGTCAAGCACGGCAGTCGCACTGCAGGAGGAAGAACTCCCATGTTTTTTACAGCTGACGGACTGAAGACCAAAGAGGGAGGAGGAGAGGACACACAGTTCAGACCAGAGTCGGGTCCTTTGATCTCCCAACTTCTCCCCCTCCCCTTCCTCCTCCTGATGAAGGGTGAAGCCCAGGTCGAGTCTGATCCAGGCTTAGGTCAGATGTTTTTTAGGTGAATCAGATGATACAGGTGGGGAGGAGCAGAGGACGAAGACAGTCAGATCTTGATGTCCTGGGACTCCACCATCTTGGCAAGTGTCTTCTTGACTCTGAGGATGGTGAGGCGGGAGGCTGGATTATGAGCCCAGCACTCTGACATCAGCTTTAGCAGGGCCCGAAGGCACTGTGGAAACAAAGTTAATGAAACATCACCCAGAAGACAGGAGTTAGTACTCTGAGTTTCCTGATAAAAACAATGGATTCAAACACAGTTGAACTTGATGCTGTCAGGTCCAGATCTGTTCCACAGGTGCCTCATAAATAAACTTTCTGCAGGAATCAGAAATGTTCAGTTTGAATCATGCACAGATTTAAGGAGAAAACACCTTCAAAAACCTGATTTCTGACAAGTAACTGCGAAAAATCCAGGGATGTCCTGATAATACTATCAGGTACTGGGTCCGATACTCCTCTCGTCTACTTTTGCTTGTACTTAGAAAGCTTCTCTGATGCCACACTAACCTCATGCTGACAGTGGAGGTGGAACAAGGTCTGTGGTTTGGAGGTGTTTTAAGTGACAACAAAAGTAAAGCAGACAGCAACTGGTTGCGAAGACTTGAGCAGAGCAGAGTGTGCATTTTCATATTTCTCAAGATGTTTGTTGAGATGTTTCTTTAAATGTTCATGACTCACACTGGTGACAACCAAAGGAGATCTGGAAGTGTTACAGTTATTTTATTTCTATATTCCACTGTAGACCTTACAGCCGGTGTGATTTGAAACATCCAGACCTCAAAATAAATTGGAGCCTTTTTCGCCCCTTTTTGATTTTTGATCAAATACTCCTTCACTTATAAAACACTGGTTACCGCTATATTTATTTTGGCAGAAGAACACGCAAGAATTTCTTTCTCACAGGATTTGCAGGTTTGTCTACCTCAGGTTGCCTGCCGTCTAAGTGCTCAAAAATAGGTAGTAGTACTAAGTCTGGGAAATGTGGTATCAGGACATCCCTAGAATCATCAACAATCATTTATTCTATTTACCGATTGATCCTTTATATATAGTTCTATTTGTTTGTAGCAATAAAGAATGTTGGGAGCTACAAAATTGAGAAATTAAACTTTTTATTAAGAGAAAATATTTGGTGTACATGTAGTGGAGGAAAATAAGAAGAAAAATGTTTCCCCCTGAACCGTCAGTGGCTCTTACCTCGTCACTGTTCCAGCGGTTGGACACTGTTGGCCGAAGTCCTTTAACACACACCACCTCCAACATGTCTTCATAGGAGGGGTCAGAGGGTACCATCTCGTAGTATGGCAGCTGGTAGTCCTCCACAATACCTGAGAAAAAGAAAAGGGCAAAATCTCATTTTAACTCACCTAAAAATACTCCTCACATTTTCTAAATTTAGTTTTCTGCCCAGGAAAATGAAAAGGTAAAATGCAGAATGTGTAAGTTATAGTGTCCCGCCCCTACTGCAGAAAATGGCAGAGATGGACTATTTTCTCTGCAAATAACAAGGACACTGGGCCATCTCTGCTGGAAATTGTTGTTCTTTAATAAAATAGTCACTGTATAAATTTATATAAATGACAAAACTAATGACAAAATATTTTCGACAACTCTGCAGTAAGTGAATGTAACATGATGGAATGTGAAACTGTGTGTGTTACTACTGACTGACTGCTTCATTAAATCAAGCCCAGTCTATTTGCCTGCCATGTAAACAGATACAGCAGCTGCTCTGACATCAGATTTCTGGCAAAACAGCAACTTGACCAAGTCTAATCTGGCTGTTACCACGGTAATGATTAGTTTCTCCAAATCAGCCAGCACAGAAACGTTTAACTTTTACAGTACAGTCCTCTCTCTTTGGGTCTGTGTCGTTTCTGTTTTTTTATCACATCACTGTTTGTATGTGTGAGTTATAGTGTATTTACCTCCGGTGATGCAGCGTCGGGCCATTTCCCATAGCACCAGGCCGTAGCTGTACATATCTGCCATTATGTAAGCCTGGAAGTGGTTCTTGTTGAGGCTTTCGTCCAGGACCTCAGGGGCCATGTAGCGCCTCGTCCCCAACCGGGTGCTCAGAGGGATGTCCACCTCGTTGGTGTCACTACGACAACACAAAGGAGAGAACCATCAGTGAGGTCACAGCTGACTGCTGTTTAGAGTAAAAAAAAAATAAATAAATAAAAAGGATATTTGATAGAATATATTAGCCAGAGATGATGATCAGAGACTGGAGCTAACTTTCATTAATATTTACCAAAAGAAAGGAGAATAATCTGCAATTTAAAACCAAATAAAACCTCCTGCTGCAATTTTAAGTAACTAAATACTTATTTTGGTGTTTAATTGTGTCAAAAACATCTAAATATTCCATTTACTTTGATAGAAAAGTGATGATTTCATGATTAAGGGATGATTTAAGACTCATTTGTAGCACTGTTGCTGCCTGGGTCTGTTTCCTACTGCCACATTTACTTTTGTTTCACTGTACAACTGAAATTTAGTTCTTGACGAAACATGACAGATTCTGCGTGTGACAGTACTCCTCATTAATCGCACTTTTGCATTTTATGACATCATCATTGTGCGCATTGTAGCACTGAATAAGGCAGTGTTGTTCCATGTGTGTTAGGAAAAATAAATTTACCTCCGATAAAAAGTTACATTGTTACAGCAATTAAATGTTCACATTGCAAGTAGTTACAAATTGAAAACATCAGCATACAGACAGAACTAACTAACAATAACTAAATAATACAAAAATCCACACATTCATAGTACCTGTTGAATTTGACAGCGAGGCCGAGGTCAGCAATGCAGCAGGTGCCGTTCTTCTTGATCAGAATGTTTTTGCTCTTTAGATCTCGGTGGGCGATGGCGGGTTTTCCCTGCGTGCCGTAGATCTCAGTGTGCAGGTGACAGAGGCCGCAGGCCGCTGAGTAGGCGAGTCGCAGCAGAGCCTGTGTGTCCAACGTGGTCAGCTTCAGGTAGTCGTACAGGGAGCCATTTTCATGGTAGTCGGTGATGAGGAAGAGCTGAGTGAAGGCGCCAGTACCTTTAATGTCAGCTGCAATGAAACCTGCAGGAGAAGGGAAGAGAAATGATTGACAGCTCAGATCTCAATTCATGCACTGCTTAATCAGAAATGAAGGAAACAAAACCCTATGGACTATGTCCAGGGTTTGACATTAACTTTTAAGCTCACCAGCCACTGTGGCTAGTGGCTTTCCAACGTTATTAGCCATTATTTCACTCTTAAGGGAAATCTTCTAAGTTTTAAAACTCAACGTACGAGAGGACAGATAGCACCGATGGCATAGTGTACCTAATAAACTGACAACTTAGGGAAAATTCAGTAACTAGTTTATACAAATGTAAAGTCAAAAAGAAATTGGTCCTGACATCAACTATTGGGTGAAGTTTTTAATGGAAAGAATAAAAATACAGAAATCGGTTACTGATCCTTTTCTCTTGTCACTCTTAAACATTTCTGTTCAGGTTTAGTGTCGAGGCTGGTTTAGAGACCTGTAGAAGCAGACGTGTAGACGGTGCAGCATGAATAGCAAATACAATTCTACAGCAACTAATTTCACTCAGTGCACTCTTTAAGTGGAAACCTGAGCATCGTTCTGTTTTGCTACTCCGACCCACTCACACTGTCGAGCTATGTACCGGTGAGGGAATGGGTCACAGTGTTACCCGCCACTGCTGGAATCCACCTCCCAGGGTTTGACCTTATCAGGTGCCTGGTATACACACCCGATGTCTGGCAAGGTCAAGCCATGACTATGAGTCTACATTAGGCTGGTTCAACTGGAACACACAATTTTCCTGTTTTCCAAAAACAGGAAACTGGGGGATGTGTAACGCTGTGAAGGAGCACGCCATAAACATCACTTATTTTCTGCAATTGTAAATGTGGACAATTAGTCTGTGCCTGCATCACTGAATGCAATATGAACATATGGATGTATCCAGAGTACAAGTACGTATCCATACAAGAGCCAGCAGAAAGCATGACTTTGACTTGGTGTGAAGGGAGATAAATACAGAAACAAGCTAAAAATCCAGGTCACATCATTCAAATTTAAATCATTATGGCAAACTGTGTCTGGGCTAATATAGATTTAATCTTAGTTTTGTTAGTTCTAGATGTGATGTATTCTGTATTCCAATTTTCTGCTAATGGCAGAAAATAATATTACCAATGATAATCGAAATTGCTCTCATAACTAATACTCTCAGAAAAAAATTAGGAAGTCCAACACACCTAGTCGTCCTCCCTCTAACTGAATTATTGTACATGGCAGCACAGTCTGTCTCTGTTTAACATGTCGTGTATCATCAGTCAGAAGGAAGGCCATGCTGTCTGTCAGTTCAGTTTAAAAATCTATTAAAATATCCATAGTGCTGGAGTCCTGCCCATTTTAGGACTTGTCTGCTCTGATGGTATCGGTCGCTCAGAGTCACAGTTAGGCTTTCACTGAGTTTGGCTGAAGTACATAGCGGTTTGCCAGTGTAATTAAGTGGTCCCCAGGAAGATCACAACTACGTTTGCATGTTGTAATCATCCTGTTGACACTAGATATTGACGGAATTCCTTCCTTCCTAAAAGTCCCAGTTTGTTATTATAAGTACCTTGCAGTTTAATCTAGATGTACAACACATTCACCTTAATATATGTGGATAATGTGAATTTTAAAATTAGGTATTTTATTACTTAAAATACTTGCGGTTGGTAAAAAAGTAAGCCATGAAACTTGAATGTACCGAGGATGTTTTCATGTCTCATCAGGACGGTCTGGTAGATTTCAGTCTCTCTGAACCAGCTGGCTTCCTCCCGTGTGAAGAAGACTTTGACGGCCACCTTCTCTCCCCTCCAACGACCCAGCCACACCTCGCCGTACCGACCTTTACCAATCTGACGGACCATCTGGATCTGCTTGGCAATGGTCCGCTGCACCTACAGCAGCATCACAGAGAGGAGAAAAAAAGGTTTTGAATGAGTAGTTTCAGTGTCTATGTCAAATGTATCAATGCCAAATAAAGAGAAAAAGAACCACATGTTGCTAAGGAGGAGGAGATTCAAACTTCACCGAAGTTTCAAACCACACCAGAGATTTCCTATGCCCTCATCTTATTAAAACAAACAAAAAAAATTGATAAAGAAAGTTTTTCAGACATTCCTCTTGTTCAGTACTGCTGTACTGTTATTTATGCTGTGACATGGTGTAAAGTGCAGGAATACGCTCAACAGGTTTATGTATTTTTCTTGCAATTCTTCAGTGGCCAAATTTATAGATTCTGAGTTTATCTGCACATTACCCTCAACACTTTTTAACACAGTTTAGAGTAAATTGGAGGTAATCAAATCTCGTGTGTATAAACAGCACTGACATAAAATGGCCCCAATAATTTTGTCTATGAAAAAAGAACAAAAATCTTGAAAAGATCCTGCATTTTAATTTATTACATTGCTTAAAATATTCTGTCAGATTTTATTTCTTTCATTTCTTACTATTTTTTTAAAACTTACTTTTATCAGTTTCAAGTTAATTCAGATAAAATTTAAAAATAAAAACATAGGGCACGGTGTGAGCTCTGGGTGTGTTCTGTGTTTTTACCAGCAGGGGAAGCCCTGAGCCACTGCCTGAGCTCTGTGATTGGTGAATCAGGTCTTTGAGCGATTCTCCGGCAGGAATGAAGACTTCCTGCTCCAGATCCTTGTGATAGCGCTGACGCTCAGTCTGCCATTTATACCTATCATAAAGACAAAGAATCATATTTTAAACAATTCCAGCTATTTTATTTGATTATCTAACTTCATTGCTTGGTAGTGATATGACCTCAATAATAAGCAGATAGTAGAATTATCACTTTTCTGACAGTTTCAATTTAAAAACTGAAATTACAATCCCGTAAGAGTAGAATTCATAGCAGAGCTGCTGTATCTTCTTGTATTACATTATATTATATATTCAGATGTACCTAATAAAGTGGCAGTAAGTGTACATTTGTGAATGACATCCACTCTAAAGTTTTAGTCACGTTAAATGTGAAAATATATTTGTTTGGAATAATATGGCTGTAGGACCAACATAAAAAAAGAAACTACTGCAAATACAAAATAAAATAAAAAACAACTGCAGATCTGCATGAATGAACTAAGTGCAGCAAACAAAAGCTTAAGAAAGCCTGAATCTAATGTCATTTTAGCTTAGCTAAACTGCTGTGGATAAGGCACTGGTGAAGCTGTACCTGTAGTAACAGACTACGGTGATGCAGATCAGAGTGCAACAGCAGACGGTCATAGAGATAAGGAAAGCCAACCAGTGGGGAGTCCTTTCTAGAAACATCCAAGAAAACATATAACTGATTAACTCACTTTGACCTGATATAAACAGCTCCTGAATCACTTAGCTGTACATCTGTAAAATGGTACCAGAGTGAGTCAATGGTGGGAGGGTGGGCTCCAGGTATTTGTTACAAAAGTCGGTGTTGCAGCACTCAATCGTCCTTCTGGTCTGAGCTTTGGGAGAGTCCTGCCAATCAAACCAAACAATCAAACCAAAGGCCACTTTAAATATCAGCAGGTGATGCTCCTGTCACCTCCTGCCATCACTTTGAGACTTTTTGGATCAGTTACCATCTGTTCTTTCGGTGCTGGCACATGAGTATTATGCAGCAATTTCTGTGTCAAGCTGACCTGCTCATGCATGTAAACATATGTGGGATGAGTGAGTGTACCTTGCATTGGAAGTGTGAGCCTTCATACTTCATGCAGCCGGAGGTGAGAAGGGGATCTCCGTGCTCATCCTCCTCAATGATGGCAAAGCACTGACCATTAGTCCTTAGGACAGAAGCATAGTACAGAAATCTGTAGTAATAACAACTTTAAACCTACAAGAACATATTCTATCACAGTCCATTGATGATGCGGTCAATGCTGCCATCCTAACAGCCCCCAGTCGTCTTGAAAACAAAGATACATGTGACAATGCCCTTTGTTGACTGCAGCTCCATCACAGTATGTTATGGAGACTGCACTGATAGGAACAGGAAGGCTCTCTAAGGTGTTATAAAAGCTTCATCTTTGGAGCAACCTTCCCACGACTACATCTACATCTACACTACAAGGGTCATCAGGAGTGCGCACAAAATTATTAAAGACAAAACACACCAACAGCAGTCTGTTCCCACTCCTGCCTTCAGGGAGACACTAGAGGAGTGTGAAATCTCAGACAACAAGACTCTCAGTTTCTATCCAGAAGCCATCATACTCCTTAATATGCACATGATAATAAACATCTTGAATCTCAAATCTCTACTCACTGGCAGGTGTTGTTCGTGGCATCATCAGGACAATGTCCAGAACAGTGACAGCTGAGGAAGCGAGCAGCGTCCTCGGGTGCGATGGTGGAATCTTCACCTGGGCGCCGAACCTCAGGTTTTAATCCAGTCCCCTGTAGGACGTGGTCTGGGTTTTGACCTGCACCTGAAAGTAGAAACAAATAAATTAGTTGGTCAGAACCAAATCAATAACCAGGATTACAGGTAATTACATAGAACAAAATGTGTGCAGAGGGTACATTTCTTATTTTCTCCCTTTTCTATGGTGTAAAGTCCATTTTATGCTCCCTGGTCTATGGCGATCTAAAGGAGCTTTCTTTTCCCCTCTCTTGTTGGTGTGCGTTTTTGTCGATGATTGTAAGAAACCTGAGCTGTGCTTTAGGAAAACAATCTTGAGTTTTTGCAGAGCACAGGACAGGGGACAAAGACTGTTGTTTGTAATGCTAGACTGTTTATGCTCATGTTTAAATTTGATAACTGGTTCACAGATCTAACAGTATTTGTGGTTGTAAAGCACTTGTATGGGTATGACACAAATAAAACTGAACTGTCTTGTTCTGTTTAGTTCTATTCATGCTCTAATCCCTTGTTTTCACTCTCCTCTCAGTCCTCTGTGTGTAGCACTGGACCCCCCTCCCTTATTCTCTTTTTCTTTTTAAATTTCTCTCTTTGTGTCACCTTTCCACACATCTATCCTTTCTTCCCCTTTCTTCTCTTTAGCTAAAACACTGCGATGTGTAGACCTGCATGCTGTCATGTCTGAACATGAACTACCTACACTTTAAACTGCCTGGTCACCACAGCAACAGTTTGTGACTGTCAATGCCAACAGAAATCTTCCTTCAGAGTAAAATGCTAGTTCTGGCAAAGTCATCTACAGTCTCTGGTGACAGAAATGCAGACTCCGACTCACATTTGACATATGTAGAAACAGAAGAAATATCTGATGCTGCCTGGGTTTTTTGATCCGAGTTGGCACCTTAAAAACCTTTGGACTCATTTATAGTGCACCCAGAAAGTATTCACAGTTCTTAACTTCTTTGGTTCTTTTCCAAAATTTATGTTACAGCCTTATTTCAAAATGGATCAAATTCATTATTTTCCTCAAAATTCTACAAACAATATGAAAGAAGTTTTTTGAGCTCTTTGCAAATTTTTAGAAAATTTGCAAAGAGAAAAAAGAATCTAATGTTCATTAGTATTCACAGGCTTTGCCATGACACCCAAAATTGAGCTCTGGTGCCTCCTGTTTCCATTGATCTTCCATGAGATGTTTCTACATCTTGACTGGAGTCCACCTGTGGGATATTCAGTCAACTGGACAGGATTTGGAAAGGCATACACCTGTATATATAAAAGGTCCAACAGTTAACCGTTCATGAAGTCAAAGGAATTGTCTGTAGACCTCCGAGACAGGATTGTATTGAGGCACAGATCTGGGGAAGGGTACAGAAAAAGGGCCTTAGTCAGGGAGGTGACCAAGAACCTGACGATCACAGAGAAATAGCTCCAGCATTTCTCTGTGGAGAGAGGAGAACCTTCCAGAAAAACAACCATCTCTGCAGCACTCCACCAATCAGACCTGTATGATAGAGTGGCCAGAAAGAAACTACTCCTCAGTAAAAGGCACGTGACAGCCCACATGAAGGACTCTCAGACCATGAGAAACAAAATTCTCCGGTCTAACAAAGGAGGTGCTACAGGACAACTCTGTGAATGTTCTTGAGTGGCTCAGCCACAGCCCAGAATTGAAGCCAATTGAACATCTCTGGAGAGATCTGAAAATGGCTGTGCACCAAATCTCTCCATCCAACCTGATGGAGCTTAAGAGGTATTATGAAGAAGGATGGGAGAAACTGCCCAAAAATGGGTGTGTCGAGTTTGTAGCATCATACTCATAAAGACTTGAGGTTGTAATTGGTGCTAAAGGTGCTTCAAGAAAGTATTAAGCAAAGTCTCTAAATACGTATTGAAATGTTTCTCATTTTGTTTTTTATGTTTACTAAATCTGCAAAGATTGCAAACAAACTTCTTTCACATTGCCATTATGGGGTATCTGTACAATTTTGAGGAAAATAATGAATTTGATCCATTATGGAATAAAGCTGTAACAACAAAATCTGGAAAAAGTTTTGCTGTGAAAACTTTCCAGATGCACTTTAAGTGTTTGATTGTCTGTCATAACTTTGTGCAGCCAAATATTTGCTAGTTCTCTTTCACTTAAATTAACCTTTCCTGCAGACTGCAGTAACTCAAATTTCATATTTACAGTACGCATCATGCAGCTTGAACTGAGCCTCTTACGACAGGATGTCTCTCATCCTTTGCTCTCACTCTTTGAACTATTTCCCTTACACATAAATATACACAAGTTAATAATCACCAGAAATGTGAACAGAAGGTATTTCCTGCCACACACAATGCTGAAAGCTTAGTTTTCTTTGGTGCCCAGAGACTCCAAACACATATCCATCATAGTCTTTTAATTAAAATAATCATTTTTTGTCACTTGCACATTTGCATTGGTTTATTTAACTGTTTCATGAAGCAAAAGGTAATTATCCACAATCCAATTCTCATTAAAGCTTAACCAGTGTATATGTTTATTACTTAGTGGAGATGCATTCAGTAAAGGTGCAAATACAAAGGTAAAGAGTTTGGCAATCAGGGCAGAATAGTTCAAATAGAAATCTGACAGTGGGAGAAACAGTGTTGCCTGATGATTTTGCCTGTTTACATTAAACCAAATGTAGTCTTTTTACCTTTTTACCTAGCTGCTGGGATACTGGCATTAGCACCACAACATCCACTGTGATGTTTATCACACATTGGAAATAGATGTTAGACCACCATTCAAAACAATAATAGAAAGTGAGTATTTTCCTGGTTTTTAACAATCATGACAGGATTTAGACACTGTTGAGTGTGAAGTGCAAGACTACAATCACAACTTTTATTAATTGCAAGCAATGTGTAATAAGATGCTTTTGCATTTGAGGAGAAATAAGGAGACTAAAGAACTACTCTGACTTGCAGCTCTGAGCAGCCTTCTGCTGCCCAGTAACATGTTGCTCACACAAATCTGAATTTGCAACTCTCCTAATTAACACGTTGATCAATGCAACAGATACAATCAGGATCATGATGTAAATTCTGTTTCTACTGAAAACATAAAGGGGATTCTCTCACAACAGAAACAACCCTGGTGTTTGGTCAGTCAAACTGGAATAGAGCACTTTGAATACTTCTAGAGCTGTTAGTTTTTAGATAGCACAGCGTGAAAAAAAAAAAAAAATTATAAAGCACATTAAAACTACTGAAGTAAACCACTGTGAGCAAGAGCCCCTCCATCTTTATTGATAAAACTGTAATTAAAGTTCTTCATTCTTAACTTCCAGTCAGTAAATGGCAGAGAACTACACAAGGCAAGCATGTTTTTACATTTTCAACCTGAATTTGTGCAGCTTTTATCTGCTCAAATGCAAAGCATGAACAACTGAGCAATGATATCACTGTCTAGACCTGAGAAACCTCACAGACATTCCCTTGTTGTCCCGCCTCCCTCACAGAGCAGTCCAGCTCTGATTGGGTGAGATGTTGTGACTGTGAGGAGGAGCAGTAAAGGGATAGTGGGTGTTTGAAGATGGAAATGGCTGCTCTGATTCTGTCTCTCTCTATAGACATGTGTGCTTAATTGTGGGAGCAGTCAGAGTGGAGACTGAGGTCTGGCAGTGGGCATGCTGGGTAATCAGATTCTATGCTTGCGTTCTTAAAGTCACAGTGGTGCTTCAGACCTTCACACTGTTTATTTACACTTAGCCATCTAAGGATCCACCAGCAGCAGCAGGAGCAGCCACAGATTTCTCACAGAACGCTCTGATCTGCAGCCAGGCAGCCTTTGGCTCCTATCCACCTTCATGTAAAAGTCTGAATGGCTGCAGAAACAGTGAAATTGGACGTTCGGTTTGAAAAAGAAGGAGTTGGTGTGCTCTCATGCATAGAAACATTATGACTGTCAGCCAACAATGAGTCACCATCTCCAAAAATGTCACATGTTTAAGAATTCCTATTATGGCCGTTTTTAGATCCATGAGTGTATTTTAAACATATCTGTCACATGTTATTCATCTAAAGTAGTTTAGAATTCTCTAAAGCCATTTTTCTAAACAGCAAATTCCCTTCTGTCCTGCAGCTGCTTCTCTTGGTCAAGTAATGGTAAACTGAAGTGCTTAGTTTTTTCACGTTTGGATTTCTTTGGCATGGAGAAATATTACATGGTATGCTTTTCACAGGTCCTTTAAGATTTCCCAGACTAAAAAACACAAAAGATAATCAGCAGATTGTTAGTTTCAGCCCCATAATTTAAACCCCAAAATAGGGGTGGTACCAACACAGCACACTGGATTATTAAATATTATGACTTAATGAAATAAATTAAATGTATGGAATAGAATACAGGATTAATTTGTCTTTTTGTTTATCAGTAAAGTAATGCAAGTAAGCTAGTGCCAAAAACAGGTTTGAGAGCAGTTGTTTTAGCTCCTGCCATGTACCAGTTGCTGTTTTCTCTCAACTATGACTGCCAGTTAGTCAATACTGACTCACTGTCTGCAAAAATGCAGAGTAATAATGATGATATGGTCAACTGAAACCATCACTGCAGCAAAAAGAAATCAAATATGCTAAGAAGAAAACAAAAAAACAAAAACAAAAACAAAACACACACCAATGTAATTACTATAAAAGCCAGGAAGGAAAATTAGATATACAACCCAAAGAGTGGGAAAACTGACACCATCTAAAAAGGTTGTTTTCACTTCCTTCCAAAAAAAAAAATTAAAAAAATTACCACCTAATTAAGAATCTAAATTACAGTGACTGACAAGAAATCTACTGTTATTGTAAAATAATTTGTTTTACCACAAAAAATGATTCTCCATAATATACTTTCTATATAACATTTCACCTTTACACCCAAATTAAGTATTTTTTGTCTTTTCTGCACTGTGGTCAAAATAAAAAACAAACCAGGGAACACAGTTTTATGTTCCTAATTTAAATGTAAAGCCTCAATTCAAATAAAAGGTTTTCTCTGTACTAGTTGAATCAATACTATGGAGGGTGTGACCCTTTGGTTTTAGAAATATAAGTGTTGGTTGCAGATGTACAATTGAAATTTACAATTACGTCTGTGTGGCTCTAAAATTTGGAAACTAATTTCTGCATTTTTCTCTGTGTCTTAACAGTTGTGCTGGTTATAATGAAATTAGATTGAGGCAGTCTGTTTTCATGTGATACCAAACCCGTTGCTTTGGTATGACGGAAATATTTTACAGTCACATTTAAAACAATTGTTCTTCAGGACATATATCATCATCCATCAGTTTGGTTTTCTGCAGCATTATGAAACAAAACTATACTGTTCTTTGTAAATTTAAACCGACAGTAGTCAGTACAATACATAATTACATGTACTCCAGTGGTCAACCTGCTAACATGAGAGTAAAATTAATCAGATGAGTGCCGTTTTACCCTCTGCCAGTTGCTAATTTTAAGTACAGCAGGACAGTGAAGTGTTTCTCAAAGTCACTGTTATCAACTTATCAGTCTTGGAAAATTCCCAAACACACTCTGTGCCCCCCAGAGGCGATAAACTTGACCCGTCTGGTACACCAAGTACTGTTAAACAATTGATATGTAAATAGTGTAATAACAGCTTTATTTTCCATGTGTTTGATCCTCATCCACCTCAATTCACATGGGTTAAACTTTAAAATCAAATGCTTATTAATACTAATTAATAATAAATCTTAGCTTGTGACATTAGGACATAATGTGTTTTGGAACTCAATGGAAATATCTTCATTGATAATGTTAGGACAACAACATCCATCTAATGGATTAAAAGCAATTAAATTTGAAATATACCGTGTACACATAGATGTACTGGGTTGAAATATTCTCTCATAATGTTGGTTAAAAAAATAAAAGAACAAGTTCTTTTCACAACGTCTGTCCATGTTTGATAATAGATAAACTTTGCTTCAAATACTTAATCTGTATCAAAATAAGGTACCAGGAACAGCACAAACTGATGTAACAAACCAACAATCAATCATAGCTCAGTTCTGATTTTGCAGGGAATCACTGACACATCCTGAGAATAACCTGCTGCTGCAGAGACAAATACCAACAGGAAACAGGGAGGAACAGGAAGGAGAGAGAAGGGATAGATCAGTTGTCATCCACTATGAGGTCTCCAGAGAATGATCAGTGTCACCTCCCTATGCTGCACTCTCTCCTCTGTCCTTGGAAACACAGGATGTAGAGAAAGAGCAACTTAATGAGAGAAAACAAAAAGCAAAGGAGACAAACTGGCCAGTGTCTTGTAATGTAAAGTTATGATCAAACAGCCTCTGAAATTTCCCTTGAAACCCTACATCGTCACAATTTAAGTTTTAAATAACAGCCTAACTTACACTCTGCAGATAAGTTGCTGCTACCAAAAATATTTATAGGCATCATTTTTAGGCAGCTGTTTGCTCCAAATCCAGTTTTGAAAAATCCATGCATTTTACTGTGGACAAAAACCATCATTCCCTTCATAGATTAGTGAAGAAATGGTTTGATTTTAACTGATACAGATCTGAAGGAATATTTAGAGCTCAGTGCCCAATAGTCATGGCGTCTTCGTTTATGAACAATGTAAGAAAAAGGGATCTTGCAAGACTTCTGTTGTCGGATTTGCTTGTGTGTCCATCTCCAGAACTCTGTCATTCCCCAACCAATCATTAAGTGTGTTATCCACTGTTTACTCAGTTGTCAGATGTGTACTGCTCCCAGACTGTAAAAGACTAGAAATCTGTGATAGATGGTGGAAAAAGTCTTTCCCAGTGCATGTCCCCAGCTTACCTAAGACTTTTAAAGACTGGACAATTTACAATCAACTAATCTTTCCACCAAATGTCAAATGTATAGTCACGACAAGTACTCAAACGCAGTTTTAGATCTGATGCCCGATACCAGTATCAAACATCCTTTTTTGTATCCAAGTGTTTTTCTGCAGAATTACTTTGTAATTAAAATAAAAGTGTGTGCAGAAACAATGTTCAAATGAATTTTCCCATCGCAGAGTGGTTTCACAATATTAATTCCATGCACCTTATCCCAGTTCCCCCCTTATTTGCGCTACACTTTTACAACCAAAACCCTTTCATTAAAGCCCCAAGCCACCTCTCCCCTATCAACTTCTGTCAGGACATGTTGATGTAGCTGCCACTGTGTTGTCATGACAACAGATCGCTAGAACGCTCCACAGCATTTACATTAACAACTCAATGTTCATTAAGATATCAAATCAACCAGACAACCAAGTGGAGTCTTGAGCAGACATCTTCACTTAAGCATTTTCAATACTTTATCAGATTCTTTAAAGTTCCACTGAATTGTCTCCAATAAAACTTTCTAGGAAACAGAAAATATCACATTTTTCACTATTTCTGACATTTTAACAGACAATAACTATAAAAAAAGGAGATGACAGATAAACTCTCACTGGTCTGAAATAAAAAGTAATAAGCTTAATGTAAAGTGTGTGAAAACAGTCACTGTTTTCACAGGCTGTGACAATAAAGGTCCACAGGGGGGAAATGAACACTGTTTCAAAGAGTGAATGTGTCTCCAGAGGGACTGAAGGATATTTCCGGAGAACAATGGATGTTTGGAGCATTTAGCGCAACCGACAGCTCGTACAGTGCCATACAGGAAATGGTTAATGTGTAGAGTGGAAGTAAGAGCGGCAACAATCAGTTCAACAGCTTCCTGTAGGGAGGAGAGTGAGAGTCTGTGAGTGCTGATACAGCGGCTGATAGAGGAAAGGGTGTGCAAAAGCTCACAAACTGAGATCCTGGTCTTTATACTGGGATTTCTCACCAAAAAGTTATTTTCTTTCATTTATTATTATTTTTATTTGCTGTATTACAACCTGCAGCCATTTCAAAATAAATCTTGTGCCATAAAAGCCACGTACCCGACATTTCCCCGAAGTTAAAAGAAACTATTGTAATCTGAATTAGATAAACATTCTCTAACAAATAAAATGTATCCCATGCGTCTGCAATGGTGAGATTCAGCCTGACAAATGTGAAGACTGGTACGTGGATTTCAAAAGGTTTCCCTAAAATAAAAATATTAGCAAGCACAAGATTATAAACGTCTCAAATGAAACAAATTGAAAAATGTGTTGTTTGGCAATTACTCTCCAAAGTTTGAGTTTTAATTCCTAAAGTCCTAAATAGCTCAAAATGAAGTTAAAAATAGGGTTAATGGAGGAGACTACTATAATGCCAAGCAAAACAATGTGTATTCATTTGTTAATAGTACCCTATTTTCATTAAGTTTTGAAGAAAAAGAAGAAAAATCAGCCAACTTTGTGCCAAAGTTAACAGCTTCCTACACAGAATGAAAGTTCACCATGTTTATCTGCAAATAGGTTTTCTTCGATATCGGTAGGGGATTAGGGAAATGTGATTTCCCGAGGTAGATTTCTCCAAGAGAATGCTGATTTCTCATTCCATGCATAACCAGGTTTTCCAAAACCCATTTCACATATGAACTCCAGACAATGTCAGGAGAAGGTTTTACAATATATATCAGTAGGACTTCATTGGCAGTGAAAGAATATGAACACCATCAACGCACCAATTCATTCACTGTAAATCCTCCAGACAATATGGGATGGAGCAGTGGCTACATAACGAGCTCACGCACATAGTATGGACATCATACAAGGGGACTCAAAGGATAAGTCCAGATAATATCTGGAGTGTTTTACTCTGCTCAGAGGGGGTGTATGTGAGAACGCAAATGTCAAAGTCAGGAGAATTGCAGTGCATGTGTGAAAGGGGCTCAAATGACATTGTACAACAGCACATGTACATAACAAAAGGCTCTAAATGAGTCAAGCAGCTAACTGAAAGCCTGAATAAATCAAATGCCACCCAAAGTTAGACTGAAAATTTAAAGGATGCTGTAGCCTAAATAAGTGGCTAAATAAGAGAATTTCTTTTCAGACAGTTTTTGCTGCATATAAATAAGTCAAAGTTAGAAGAGAACTCAAATACCTCTGCTGCTGCATGTATACATGGATTTCTGAGTAACCTGGTTTCTGGTATATAAACAGTCAGTGTTCTGCATGCATAAGAACCAAAACCTAAGTCAACATTCAGAGTACGACAGAAGAGTGGAAAAAGTTTGATAAGGCAACAGAAAGTCTCCCCCTTCGCTACACAGATTAGTTTATGTGTGTGTGTGTCCCAGATATCAAAGAGTGTGACTCAATGGCACTGATACCGCCCTTCTCTTATCTGCCTGTGTGTGTATTTGTAGGTCAGTGATTGGCATGTCAGAAGGTGACCTTTCTCATGTTCATGGCTGCAGATTTATTGCATTCACATTGAGCTGGCAGACTGTGTTCCAAAACAAGTAGTGGATTTGGTTACAGGGGTAAAGTAAGTTTCTCATTTGATATGAATAAACTGAAAACTGTCTAGTGATCAATTTAGGTCATCCGACAGTATGCATGTTTTTGGTACTGTTGGATTGGACATCAGAAAGCAACTTGTTTACGGTGGTCAACAGGTTCATCGGACATGCTGGATGCAATTATTTGGTTGAATCATTTTTTATATGTCACCATACGGCCACATTGATCATACACCAGTTGTAATGATTCAGCAGCAAATCATATTATATTGCTTATTTTACTCCTCTGGATGTGCAGTCGGGTGCCGTTCAACAGGCATGAACAGCAAGATCCTATTGGCTGGCCTATCCTTCTAACTCATTGTCCAAAACTCTTAATAGCACACCAAGCAGTCAATCAGCCATCAGGGGCATCGGTCAGCCAAGTCCAGCCCGTCAAACACTGCAGCCACTAGTCGGCCAATGCCTTAGTGGTGCCAGTCCCTGCTGCACAGTGCTTTTCACGGTTCTGTCCCATCCATAGTCATCTCACCAGCACTATTTAAGCTGCACCATTACAATGAATTGATACAAACAAAAGCACTAAATTCTGATTCTGACAAGTCTTTGCAAAAAGGATCCCAAAGTTTTAAAGTGAAGGTTATCCCAGTGTCCTCTGCTCTTCTTCAAAAATACAACTCATTATACTTCATGACTGTTAACCTGTGTCTCTCAAAAAGAAGTTACAACAATGAAAAACATTTTAACTATATAGTTCTAGACCAATGTGACTGACACTATAGCAGTATAATTGACTTTGAATGACTTACCATCAACTTTAAGGGTCAGCAGGAGAGCACCGGCCATCACAACCAAACAGAAGGGCAGGCCTGCCATCCTACAGCAAGCCTGGCTAGAGACCAGAAGGGAACTGGGCCCGGACCGAGCCGTGCTTTAAGATTACTGAGCTCTTGATCAAATCCTAGTTGTGACCGAACTTAGCAGCAGGTGTCAGGAAGCGTGGAGGTGCTGGAACTGGCCTGCGGAGGCCTTGATGGTTCACTGGAGGCTGGAGGACAAGCAAGAAAGTTGGAAGGAAGAGACCACAGTATGGACTTCAGGTTCTCAAATAGTGATATCACAAAACCAGGTCCTCTTCAGTCTCACCGGCACTTTGTGTCCAGAACCCTGAAGATGTAAAAGACACAGGCGTTAAACTTGAACTGCTTACCAACTGTTTGATCTAAAGTAATAAACTGGGGACCCCAGCATTGCTAATGGGGATCCAAATAAAATAAAACTGAACAGATAATGTGCAGTACATGTACAACCTGTCAGGATGTCATATTAGCTTTTTTCGTATGTGAGTCAATATTGAAAACAATCAGCTGTTAAAATAATGTATTAACCTGGATTTTTTTTTTTTTAAACTTAATGCGTAAAAAAATAAAGAATAACAGTGCCGATTATACCAACATTCAGAGCTGAGAACAGAAACAACTTTCTCTGGTCTTAGAATTTTGAAGGTTTTATTTTTAACAACCCACAGTCTGCAGCGTTGTTCTGTATATAATATACAGCTCAATAGTGTGGTGATTTGATAGAAAGTGAGCTGCAACTCAATATATGCAACCATTGCTATTAGGGGTAAAAATTAGGACCGCCAGATTATGGCTCAGTGAACACTAGCTCTCCCTATGTCCCCCTCGACTTTGGTGCTCTGTGAACTGATGACCCCTGGCGGCCAAGCATTGGCTTCCGACAGTCAGACTAAATACCAAATTATTTGTACAGAGATGTTCTGCAATTACAGGAGCTGGCCCTGTGCAGTGCTAATAATGGCATGTTGCAATTAGTGGGAGCAGAGAGCGATGGAGGGGTGAGGTATGTGTGTGAATCAGTCCCAGTGCGTGGTTGGTGTCTGTCAAATTTAATTTGCCAGGGGGGACAAAGAGGTCTAACCTGTGACCCACTTTTCACATATCTCAGGCTAAGCAGGCAGAAACAAAGACACACACACACACACACACACACACACACAACACTGTACAGGCCATAAGTGTGTGCTACTATACATGAAAGAGGGGGAGCACAGCGGTCAACACAGACTGTAGTGTTTGTCCCTGTTGGAGCTGGTTTACAATCTGTCACAACTAGTTTATACAGTAAGACGTGTTGTTCGGCCACGTGGGAATTCAACTATTTGGATTCAAATACCTGTGCGTGCGTCCGTTTGGTGTCTGTGTTACTGTGTACTTTTTCCTTCATTTTCATCGTGCTGCCACTACAAACTAAAGTTTGTTTGTGGCTCTTTGCTCCATTTAGACACAGTAGCTGCACAATTCAGGGAACAAACACACACACAGAGAAAAAGACACATTCAGACATCTAGACAGTAAGGAGGGCAAGACGAGGCAGGCTCAGGAAGGGCTGACTGTTGTGATCCTCCAAGCCAGGAAGCATGCCTCCCGCCTTCTCTCTCTCTCAAATACACACACACACACCCTTCCTAAATCACCCAATACATGCATTTCCCTTTGAACAACCCAAGTTGAGATGAGTGCACACATATGTAGTGCACACACTGTCAGTTACTGTAGCCTGCACACAGAAGTAAACTGTCCAACTAAGAAATAAAAAGCAGGGGAAAAAAAATTCCAAACTAAAAGACCTCAGAACGCTCTAGGTTTCGGGTAACTTTCACTCCCATCTCTTCCATGTCCTCCTTAGAGTCAGGTTCAGACTTGTCTCTGATCCTTCGGTCTGCTTCTCACTCACACAACAAACTCCTTTTATTGTAGATATCAGATACTAATGTTGACAACAGGATAAACTGTTTCAGACAAATAAGCTGCTATCATTAGTAAAAATGACCTGAGATGCTGTTCATGCGTGACTCTTTAGAAACGGATGCTTCTTTCATATGATCTAACATAAAATACAGACAAGACTGATATAATTTAGAAGTGTTATGTAGCAGAAAACAGAAATGCCTAGTTAGAAGCTCAGAGGACACTACTGCACACACACTATCGGACTTTAACACTTTAACTGAATGGTTGTCATGTTATACAAACATACAAATAGGTTATTAAATGTTATTTAAAAAATTCATGATTCAACCTTTTACCTTTCTGTCTTCCAGTTGTGCCTATCAATTCTCGTATGTCTGAGTTATTTCAGTTCAACCAATGAGAGCTTTCTACTCTAAACTCAGTTTTACTTAAATGACAGGTTCACATTTCTTTAAGTGTCTTAAACCAACTGTCCGTCTCTTTATGGATTTTTTTTTCTTGCTGTAATCATTCCTCATTTTCATTCTGCCCAATAAAAGATTCTTCCTTTTAATAGATGTGATGGAGGACAAAAACAGTCCATGTGTCGATCAAAACTGACCTGAAATTTACATTTATTAAGTGAATATATTCTGAATTTACATACTTGGAACAAAACCTTAATCTTATGTACTCCGGTTTCTGTGAGACTGCGACTTCTGTCCTTCAGAGACTACCTGTCTACGTGCACACTAATCCATCCTGTCACGTCCTCCTCCACGTCCTCCTCAGGTAACAGCAATTAATGTAGCGTAGCTACTATGGCTAGCTGGACGTGACATCAGAGTCTTGGAGGAGGAACGTTCAGAATGACGAAAATGAATGGACGCATTGTTAGCTATCCCATCTGCACAGAATAAACTGCCCTTATAGGGAACCATTGAGCCATAACCCGCCTCCCCCAGGGGAAGGAATTTCAGGTCACACCACTCTAGGGATGCTGGGAAATTTGGTGGAATGGAAACCCAAGCAGTGGGTTAAGACTTCAAGAAACAGAGCTCTTTAAAAAGCTTTTAAGGTAGCCTTCTGCTTCTGGGTATAATAACTTTTCATTTGGCTGGAGAGGTAGCTGGCTATAAAAACTATTACGTAAAACGATACTACACTGCCATGGCTGGTGGCTCCTACAGCAGACTGTATAATATGTTTAATATAGAAAATACACTAAAGGTACAATATACTCTGAATATTACTAGGATTATTCTCCCCTCTCACTACACCCTATGGATTTGTTGCTGCACAGTTCAAATCAGAGATAGGCTGCAACACTGCCATGGTTAAAGGTTAAATTCCCACAAAGAATATTAGATAGTCCATTTTGGTGCCGTAACAATACAGTAAAAATCAATCAATGACCAAAAAAAAAAAAAAAAAAAAAAAACATTGGCAAGGTTTGTTTATCAGGGTTTTACAGACCTTTTAAACATATAGTAATGCCTCAATTAACAGTTTGTTCAAACATTTATGGAGATGCCCCAGACTTTTGGCCAATCTTTGCCAAATAATTAAATTATTTTCAAGAATCCTCCTATGCGCAATTAAAACAAATAGTGTACCGCTAACTATTTTCATGATCACTTAAATAAGTTCAGTCAAGCATTTTGAGAGTCCAGCTTCATGCTGTTAACAATTTCTACAATTTTCATGTGTTCCTGTCCTGTCTCCCCTCACCTAAAGTAGGTGAAACCATGTCTTACACAACAATCTCCACAGATGTGATTCTCTTCACACACACCCAACAAAACATTCCCCTATATTTCTGACATCCTTCTCAAATAACTATTCAAAACGTAAAAAAATTGATCAGTTTATTAAAAATAAGAGAAACTGTCTGATCTAGTTGCTGTTCCTCATGCCCACATCTGATTTAGCAGCTCTGCAAAGATCTGCTAAGCTGTTGAAAAATGACACTGGACCTTGCTGATGAGGGAGGTAGTGGTGGGTACAAGCATTAATAATCCTCTTTCTCCCTGGACGAATGGCAATGTGAGGGGCCAGACATCAATAATCAAGCCTTAATGTGTCTCCTCTTCCTGTTCTGGAAGAATGGCAGCAGACTAAATAAACAACACGAAAGGCCTGATTGGAGGAGCAACAGCAACCAACAGCTCCTGAGCTCTACAAAACGAATGCAGTAATGAGGAAGATTTGGATTAGTGCTTGAAGGTGGTGGAGAAAAACTACTGGAACAGCTGGGATGGAGCACAGCAAATGGTGGAGGGACAGAATGAGCTGGTTGGATTCATCATGAACATGTGAGATGTGATGGCTATGGGTGATTGATTGATTGATCACATTCAATCATCAGTTATGAAACAAAACTGTGAAATGTCTATTGCAGCTACCTAGTTAACACAAAACCAGCTACACTCAAGGTCCAATCCTCAGTTTTTCTGAAGATTTTACACTCATTACTAAGTCTCGATCAACAGAATTAATTGCCTAGTGGTCACGATATTGTAGATCTTCTTTTATAGAGGCTCTATTGATTTTATTTCATGCATATTGGGCTAATTGGCTCATGGAAACACCAAATGAAAAAAAACAGATGAAAACTGATAGTCAAATTGAGTACAGGTATATAAGTGGAACTAGATTTATCAACTAGTTTATCACATTTTCATGTAAGTCACTTTAATCTGATGGGGTTTTTTTTCACTCCCCAGTAAAATCACAATCAACAAACATGGGAGGGACAATGACTCTGAGAAGGAGTATAATGCCACACTTTGAGGTACTGTACTCACCTTTAAGGTAGAATTAAGAGGAGAGTATCTTGCTACTCAACAAATAAAAGTATATTTAGTAATTAAAAGTAGACCATTCAATACCAGTAACAACAATAAAATAAATGCATTAATTAATGCAACTAATATAATATTCAGTATTCTGAAAATTTCTCATTTTGTACATTTGAGTACTTTTAGTTAATATTAAATGCATTTTATTGATAATAACTTTGTACTTTAAATTAGATAACTGTTTGAATAAAGATAATTATATTTTTAACAGTACTTCTACATGTTCTCTATGCTTTTTTTTACTGAAGTAAAAGATCTGAATACTTCTTCCAACACTACTTGTGAGTTTGTAGCCAAGTGAAGTCAAGTTAATTTAATTTATACAGCCCAATTCTTAAAAAGACCTCAGGCAAGTTTATGTTTATATTTAATTGTGCAGCACACAACCCTTGACCCTTGTACACATAAATTAATATTAGGGTCATCAGATAAGTTAGACACATGTGAGTGACAATACACACATCCAATGATCCATGTTATTGAATGTTTCCAGTGTACGCACGCACGCACACACACTGCAGCACATTAACCTGCTAAGCATACCAAGTGTTATATAAACTGTATAAGGCTCATGACGTTTTGTTATTCACTTTGATCAAAATCCTGTACACGTTTTTAGATTGACATTGTAACTTTCTTACAGCACTCTGTTTTTCTGCCTAAGCTTTCTGAAACCTTACAAAAGATAATGAGAAGTAAGGTACATGTTATATCGTCTTTCTTTTCATGGTTATTTTCTCCACTCTTTTCTACATCTTTGCTTTTAGTTCTTTAGATTTTCAAATCTTTTCTCTCCCTTTCACTTTTTTCTCCATCGTTCCTCTTTTATTCTCTCATTCTTTATTTCCATTGGCCACTTTCCATTTCTGTCTTGTAGTTTTCCAATCCCACCCTTTTCTTTCTCCCTCTCTCTCTCACCCCCCTCTCCCCCAGTCCCCTCCAGGGGTCCCTCCTTGCAGGCGGGCCTCTGGGTGCTGCAGCAGCTTCCCTTTGGTGTCGGCGCCCTGCCCGACATGCCTTTCAGGGCCTGAGAGACTGCAGGCCAGACTTTCTGGCTCCACTGCCATTGTTTGCTTGGCTGCTCTGCACCTCATCTCCAGCAATGTATTAGCATAAGAATACCCAGAACAACCCGAGCCACGGTGAGCAGCGCTGCAGGCCTCTTCCTCCCTGCATCTTAGGCTACATCCTTTATTTATTCCATAGATTTATTTCGAATATTCTTCTTCTACAGTTTAGTAGTTTGTTAATGACAACATTTAGAGAATGATTTTTAAAATGACAAAATAACAGAAAAGTGAAACTTATTGAGCTGAATTCCTCATTCCTTCTATTTGTTTAACCATTTCCAGATCTGCCCTTACAGACAAAAGTTCACAAATCACAAGTTCACAAAAAGGAAATGGACGTCATCAATATGCATGTTGAATCCTCCAGAGTATTACCTCTTCTATTCACAAATAAGCTGGGATGGAGATAATCCAGATAGCCCGGAAATATTCTGATAGTCTAGTGCATGTCTGAATGTGGCTTAAGTGTGCGAGTTCGTGTCACAGGAGAATGAGAGAAAAGGAAAAAAAAAAAAAAGGGGGGGGAACACAATAGGAACTATCTGAATAAAAATCTAAATTACATGGGAAAGTCACTTATATGAGGCACTTTGTGTTAATTAAGTTTTCTCCCGGACTTCTCTACCTCTACCTGGGGAAACCTCTCCATTTACGTGAGACTTAAACCTTTACCCAGAAAGCGGACTGTACCCTGGTTACTAAAGGCCATGTAAATGCACTCAGTATCTGATGGACTGATCATTGTATTTTCTAGCAAGTCATTGTAGAGGCAAAAAAGTTTAAATATGAGCGTCAGCAAGTAATTAAATCTAAATACTTGATACTCATTCTCATTCACATGGAGGTTGACTTTATAAAGCTGCAATCTGTTACCGTTGAACACACCATGAAAACTAGCTTTATTTACAATCTGCAAATCACTGCAAGGAATATGCGGAATCTACGATATATATTGCGATCTAAAAAAAAAAAAAAATACTGGAATATTCACCAGCTGACTTGAATAGCTTAACTGGGATAAAACTGATAGCTTTACATCGATTCAGAAGATGTTTGTAGTTTACCAACACTCTGCAGTCAATTAATTCCTCAAAGTAAGCAGGATAAGGTCGACATTTAGGATGATTGGAGAGCGTAGGAACACCACGAACACCAGTTTCACCTTTTGCCAATAGCTTCCACTCTGATAACATTGATAAGATCTAAGAAAATATCCAGATATAATTTTGTCAATACCGCACAACCCTAGTTTACAAGCACTGTAGTAACTTGGTTACTGTAAACCTATATATACACACACGCTGCAGATCAGCAAACCTGTTTCTTATAAACATTAAACGTATGGCATGCTTAACTATAGCAATAGAAGATTCTGCTTCCTGACGTTTTCAGTTTTTTTTTTTTTTAACACTCCCACAGGTCACCTTGTGTTAGTTTAAATTTTAGTTGCTCAGTGGAACAATCTCTACCTTCACCCAAATACTCCACTGCAGTACTCCCTCCATCTACAGACGTTTGTCCCACACATGTGCACATGTAAAAAGCTGATTACATTACACAGGAATCAGTCTTCCCCAGAAGAAATTGACCTGGGGAAATCAGGTTTCTTTGATCCTTGATAACAGTAACCGGCTTTCTGTTTACAACAAGAGTCCAGAAATCTGACTATAGCTGGGTTACTTAAGTGCATGTAAACGCAGTCCATGAGACAGATGATGAGCCTGGCCACAAAGTAATAAAGTAATAAACCGGTACAACATGGTTCAGACCCTAAAGGTGTTTTTAATCACTCCAATCTCCATAGAAACAGGTCCATCAATCATTAGCACAGTGCTGCCTTTGTCTTACAGCTCAGTCATAAAACAAACATACTCTGACCATAAAAGAAACATTATGATCATAAATCAAAATCAGGACTGGAAGGTACCTGAAACAACCCTCCCAGTTAAACGAGTAATCTCTCCTACTGACTGCTGCTCTGATCAACAGAATTAGTTTTTGCTCATTTTCATATACAACTAATAAATCAAGAAAATATTGAGCAAATATTGATTCAACAACAACAACAACAACAATAATAATAACAACAACAAGTAAATTAATTTTGGTTTTGAACTGTAATAAAAGCAACATTTTAACAAAAATTGTTTTTTATTTTGTATCATTTTGGAGAAAATCAAATTAAAGTTAATTAATGGCTCAGTACTCAAATATTTTCCAAAACAGAAAACAGTTTTATGCAGCATGCAGAGGGAAGGTGTAAAAGCAGCTCTAAACACCAAGTCGTCACTACTGTAGGTGTATAGTTTTTTTGGTTTGGAACAACAGTTATACAGCATAAAAACAAAATATATGCCTTTATGCCATTCATTAAAAAGATCCCAATAGTAAGAACATGCTGAATGCTGTTTTGCGTCTTCATTAAAAAATACCAAATATGTTTTAATAATTACTGACCAGTAAGGAAGATACATGTCACTGTGATGGTGTCAATGACAGCACTGGTTCTATTTTATAAGTGGTTATTCCAATAAAACTGTGGCTCATGAAAGGGCGCCAGTGATTTATGACAGCATGGCTGATGTTGCTTTTTGGGGCTCAATAACACATCAAAACACAATTAAACATAGATGATACTTAGCTTCAGTAGAAAGGGTAATACAATCGTTGGCACTTTTAATGTTGTGTTTTGTTTACTGTTACTGGCCACATCTTCCAGCCCTTCCCCTTATCACTCTTTTTCCTTCCCCCAACTCTTACTGGAACGTGGGAACAAAGGTAATGGAAAATGCACCCCAACACACACATACACACACAGCTCGACAATGCAGGAAACCACAGCTCCGATAGCATCCTCTCTGTAAAACAACTGCTACAATCAGACACTTTCCTGTAAAGTTCCCCACCCTCCTCACACTCAGCTGGAGGAGTTCCCTCCAGTCAACTGTTTTAACAAAGCATAGTCTATGCAGCATCTGCACAGCAAACTGATTCTGTGGGGTTCTTACCATTTTCAAAATGTAATTTTCTGCCTAAGCTCCTGCAGCAGCCACGAGAAGGCTGCACTGGTCTGATCCCAGTATAAAGGAGTCGAAACTAGAGAGACCTGAATTCTCCCCAGAGACACAAAAGCACAAAACTATAAAATATAACTGTTGTCATAGCAGACAGAACATTGGCCCTGTGTATGTGTTTGGGTGGTCTTGCCAGAGACTGAACTCGATGAAGGGAGCCCGGATGGTTTCATCCACCGTGTCACTTAGAAACTGCAGCCAGGCCACAGAGTCGGCCATGTAGGACACAACGATATAGGTGGTCCTGTGTGTTTGTCTGAGTGTGTTTCTCTCTACAGAAAGGAGAAATATAACAGATCACAGTGGGAAGAACAGATGCTTTAGTAAAAATATAAAGTTATGAACTTAAAGTCTTATCTTCTAGATAATCTATTTGGACAAAAACTGAACAGCCACTTCTTGTGCGATAAAGATCCACACCGTCTGTGGCAGGGCTTTCAAAACATGACTGACTACAAACCCTCTTCGTCGAAAATATGCCGAGTCAAGCAGTCTATACCAGTGGTCTTCAACAACTTCTACAACAGATGCTCCTGCTATCACTCAGCGACCAGGTACTCCACCTGTCGACAGCTGAAGTAAGAAAGGCCTTCTCCAGCATCAATCCACGCAAAGCAGCAGGACTGGATAACATCCCTGGACGTGTTTTAAAGGACTGTGCAGAACAACTGAAGGGTGTTTTTGCAGACATCTTTAACACATCACTCAGGCAGGCATTTGTGCCCACTTGCCTTAAAAGCGCCACCATTATTCCAGTCTCAAAGAACTCAAACCCAGCCTGCCTACATTTTTTTCACCCTCTGGTCCTGACACCAATTGCGGCTAAATTTCTGGAGCGGCTAGTTCTGAAACCTATTAAGTCAGTCTTCCAACTAATCTGAACTCTGCACAATTTGCATATAGGGGAAAAAGATCCACAGAGGATGCCATCTCCACCCCACTCCGTCACATCTGGAGAGAAAGAACACTGTCATTCCATAGCAGCTGCTGGAAAAGGTGAGGCTGCCAGGTGTGCTTCGAAAAAATTTGTTGGTTTCATTCCTGACGATGAGTCTGCGCATAGAATGGATGTGGAACAGCTCGCAGTGTGGTGCAGATCCCACAACCTAGCAAGTAATCAAAAGAGCACAAAAGCCTCTCCATCTCTCAAAGTCCTCAGAAAGGCAGGACTTCCTACACCTTACCTCATCACATTTTACAGGGGCACCATCGAAAACATCCTGACATACAGCTGCATGGCCTGGTTTGACAACTGCAGGGCCCAGGACCAACAGCAGCTCAACAGGATTGTTAAGACTGCCAGCAAAATTGTTGTTGCGCATATCCCGCTCCTGAAGGGATGCTGAACAGCCTCTTTGCACAAGCAGTGAGACTGATAAATGGACTGTATCCTCCCATTTATGCACACACTCACCCACCTACACTGCTGTGAGACGCACTACAGACTGCACCCCTGCCCTGTTTGTTTGCCTACTGTCTGTCTCTGCCTAACCCATTGCTTACTATTTGCATCAGGTGTGCTCAGTCAATCAAAAAACTTGAAATAGTGGGTTGTTTAGGGGCAGTTAGAAAAAAAGCGGGATATAAATGGGAAAAAGTATGATTCCGAATCAGAAATATTAAAATTTCATGTTGTACTTTTTTTTTTAAACAGAATACTTTTGGTTGGCAGTGGTTTTGAACAACTGTCCAAAAAAAGGAAAAAAAAAATAGAAAGAAAGATGCAGTCTTGAACTATACTGTCACCTGACATTTTTAAAGATTATTTAGTAAGATAAATGGTAAATGACTCAAAGACTGTAAAGGTTTCAGCCCTAGTTTCCAGCAGATATTGCTGCAGACTTTGCACACCGACATGCTAAAAAAACATCTGCTGAAAAGCACAGAGATGGAGTGACAAGTCCAGACAGGAAGAATGGCATCTGATGGGAGACCACAACAAGCAAAGTGGGTTTTGCAGCCAGGGCTATAATCAAGTGTAGGCTGACCTGAGTCAAAACTCTGATGCTTTATGGAACATCTTATAGTAAGAACAGAAGTGTGTAAAACTTTTTCATGCTTCACCTCCATAAAAAGTTGGAAGACTCTCCAACAGACAGAAGAGGACACCCTTCTGGGGCAGAGATCACCTGATCTTTAGTCCTGGCATGTAACGTGCAAATATTCTTTCAGTAGTCCCTCCCTGCCATGACCACATCTTTTAAGATATACCTCCACCTTAGAGTTTACATTTCTATTTTAAAACCAGACATCTGCATTGAGCAACCTGGAAGCCAAATGATCTTGATGCTTAAATCACCATTATAAGTTTTTTTTCCCCCATTTAAAAAAGTGCATCAAAATCAATAAATGATACAGTGACTTGTAATAAGCCAAATGGCATCTCATACTCCATTATACACCGAGGGGGGGCTGCTATGCAGCTGACTAACAATCACTGGGAGCAATCAAGTCGGGGTTCAGTGCTTTGCTTTTGGGGGATTGGTGGACAACCGCTATACCTTCCTGCGCCACAGTTGCCTTTTGAAATCCTAGGAAATCTAAAAATGTAAAATACTGAACCAACTACTCCAACAAACACCGATAGCATTCTATTAAAATCACATCACTTTTTAATTCTTAGGTCTTCATTTAGGTCTGTTTAAGTTGTGACAGAAGGTTTGTCAGTGACTCAACCAGTCAGGAGGGTGAGGAATTCATGACAGGCCTCAGAGTTTGTGATAAACAGCAGACTACACACACACACACACGCACACAAACACACACACAGATTCCAAGGGGGGGTGTTTGGTGGGGGTGGGGGATTTTTTTTTCTTTAAATTACTGCTGCTCATCTCTTGACAACTTAATACATCAAACCAACCCATGAGTCAGACACTGAATTATTATAAATATGACTACTACTAAAGCCTGTTTTGGTGTGCAAATCTAGTTTTTTTTCCTGCAAGACTGTGTGTGTTTGTGTGTGTGTATATATATATGTGTGTGTGTATATATATGTGTGTGTGTGTATATATATATATATATATATATATATATATATATATATATATATATATATATATATATATATATATGTGTGTGTGTGTGTGTGTGTATATATATATATATATATATATATATATATATATATATATATATATATATATATATATATATATATATATATATATAGATATATATATATATATAGATATAGATATAGAGAGAGAGAGAGAGAGAGAGCTGTGTGTGTGTAATTGTACTCGTGGACCTTATTAGCTAAACACTATCTTATTTATAGTATACTGTGCAAATACATTCCTATTAAAAAAAAAATATACTCTTTTACTTGGCTGTCATATCAAAATAAAGTGGTAATCATTGTATTATATTTCTTTGGATTCTCTTACGTATTCAGTCTAAAAAAAAACTGACAAAACAAAAACAACATACAAGAACAACAACAACACAAAAGCAAAACAGTCAGTAAGCCAGGTTTTACTTGAGACCGAGCTGGACTACAGGGTGTGAGTGAAGCGTGCAGGGATGCGGGGGCAGGGCTGCTGAGGGACATATGGGAGTGATTTTGTGCTGCAGACTGGTCGGCTCTGTTAGAAGGTCTGTCAGCAAGCTTGGAAACTCAGACACCGGAGTCACCTCATCCTGAAGCAAAGGCAGAAATCAGTCTCGCTTCAACACATAGTGAACGTACATCTGGAAAACTCAAGGTTAAACTGTTTAGAAAAAACTGCCAACGAAACAACAGAAAGATAAAGTACCAGCACCATTCTCTCATATTATAAAACAATAAATTATTAAATCCATCATCACTGGGTTTTAGACTGATTATTCAACAATAAAAACAGGCTTTTATTTACAGCAGCATTGCATTTTCATCATTAATCTGACTCACTGAATCCTACTGTTACGGAAGACTTTTGCCTGGCAGAAAAAAATAAAGAAAATCAGCTGTAAGTCAAACTTTAAACTTATTTACTTATAATTATTTAAAACAAGTCAAAATAATCACATAACTTTTAATTTCATAATTGCAAAATAAGGTTAATTTTTAAGTTATCAATTCTGACTTCCCATGTATGAATTTTGATGTTGTATATTATAAAAGTAAAATTTACCTTATAATTTTGAATCTCAAAATGTGGACATTTTATAGATTTGTCAAAATTTAGAATTTTTCCATATTAATATTCACCTACTAAGAATTTGAATATTCATCTCACAATTTTTAACAATGACAGAATGTTGACACCTTACGTCATAATACTGACTTGAAAAGTCAAAATGTTGACTTTTTAAATCATGTAATTTTAACTTTAACTATAATAAGCTTTTATTACTTTACTGCTTTTAATGGAGGTACTGTATTTTGAGACGGATAACATTTTTGTTTTGTTGAAAAAGACTTCAACAGAAGAGTTCACCAGTGGGCTGGCTGGGAGGGCATTTTAGTCATCACAGGATGTAACTCCTCAACTCCAAGAAATGAAAATCCATCCAGGACAATCCTCAGTAACTAAGCAGGTCAGAAATGTCAAAAGCTAAAGCACACACAAACACAATATTTACTCAGTTCAAGACATAACTTTACCCTGTACAGACAGACATCAATCCACACCACCTATTTGTGTGACTGTGTTTTAAAGTGCATTTTAAAGAAACACTTTCATACCCTCTGCATGACATTACTTCACCTATATCACTCCCACACACACACACACACACACACACACACACACACACACACACATCCAAGATCAGCCTTCAGGCACAGTGTAATCAGTGCTCTTCCTGCTCTCCTGCTCTGTGGTTATTAATCAAACAAGATGACAGTTCAAATGACCCAATCACAGACTGCAATTAAAAACCACCAAGTTTTTCCCGAATGGCCAGCAGTTACTTTAGCTCTAGGGGTCAAGGGTTAATCTAAAAAGAGCAGAAAAGGGAAGGGGATTGGATAATAAACTTTTAGAGCGTTATCACTGGTGCCTTTACATGAAAAACTGTTTGTTTTCGCAGAGCAACAGAGCAAAAAAAAAAAAAAAAAAAAAAAACCTCTCATGTGAGCACAACAGACAATCTGCAGACGTTACACGCTGGCTGCAGGGAACTGACCTAAAACTGTGTGTGTTTCCATACCTGACTGGTGGCTCCATAGTACAATAGTGTTTGTGCATGGCTTCATGGGAATTGTAGTCATGACGCAGAGGAAGCTCATCAGCTCAGACCAACATCACCAACCTAAGGAATGGAAATCAACTACTTATTAATTCAATGCTTGTCAGACAAAAAACTCCAACACTTACACCCAATTTAGTGTGTATGCAATTCATGTTAAAAAAAACTTTCTATTCATAAAACAATTAGGTATGCATATACTTTTAGAATATGTTAACTACACAACATAACAGGAACCTCTAACAATAAGCCACAGCAAGAAGAAACAGTTCTTATTGTCGTTTTTTGGCTGAACACCATAGTAAATAAAACCTTGATCAAGAACAGGCGACATAGGGACATAAAAGGCCTTGAAAGTGCAGATTCAAATTTGCAGGCTGCGGATGTGAACGTTGTTCCCAGAAAACCAATTTGAGAATTTTTCGTTGTTACAGTTTTCAGTAAAAAAGCAGATGATCCCTTACTTCATCCACTGGTACAAAGATACCTGCAGGTAGTGGTTATTGACAATATGGTTATTACTACTAAAGTAGCCTATGTCATAGTGAAAGACAGCAACCTTTGAGACCAACTCTCCTCACACTTAATTGAAATCATGAGTCTGGTTTAAGTTACAAATTATCTAAGTGGTGCCATTTAAAATCCTTTTAATGCAGTAGTGTGTTTTATTCATTGGAAGAAAAAAAAACGTAACCATCACAGTTAACCGCAGTTTAATATAGAAATTTACTTGTGGAAAAAGGCAGCATTTTTCAACTGCAGCAGAGTTTTGTCTTTTAAAAGGGGAGATGTTTAAAAACTGTATCCATGCATTTGTTGACTAATTTTTCCATTATAGCATTGATCAGTGCTAAATGGTTATTAAAAACCGTTATCAAAATGTGAAGCTACACCATGGATATTTTCTACACTTAACACATATATTTTGCCACATCGACAGTGTAAATTTGACTGGTAGCTACAGCTCATGTTTAGGTAAAGGCGGTTGCTTACGGACCACAGGGCGAGTGATTCGATCCCCGGCCCTGGCTAAATGTCGAAGTGTCCCTGGGCAAGACACTGAACGCCTAACAGCCCATTCCCCTCCCCAGCTGTGCAGTGCCAGCTCAAGCCCAACCCAAGCCCGGTAGAAATTGGGGAGGGTTGTGTCAGGAAGGGCATCCGGCGTAAAAACTGTGCCAAATCAACATGCGGACAATGATCCGCTGTGGCGACCCTGAACTCACGGGATAAGCCGAAAGGAGAGTAGTAGCTACAGCTCATGTTTGTGAATGTTGCTGAAGGCCACTAAAGAGTTTTCAGACAGCTGATGTGTACTGCATTAATAAGATAATTGAAAAGGATAAAGAGATCCACATTCTTGATACTTCATGAAGTTATGGTTAAGTTTACAGGGGTAGCACAACAACAACAACAACAAAAAAATAATAAAAATACATGACCCACTCTGTGGTTTACCTGAAATCAAAGACTGAGGACATCTTAAAATTGAACACATTATGCTGACCAATGATACCTTATTGGGGACCACAAAATGAGCTCCATTTACCAATGAAAATTGCTATGACCCCTTTAGGAATTATTCAGCACCCTTAAAGACTTCTTGCATTGTCTCAAGTGCACTAATCCCCCTGAATGATCATCACAACTATTTTAAACACTGCTGCACACAGGTCTGCTCCATCATTAGATCAGTGTTGATGTGAGTTGGTCTGTGGCTTGTTTCTGTTTGGGAGAAGATAAGTGGAGCAGTGTGGCTGACAGTGAGAGCCTCCTCCTTGGCCCCTCCAACACAGACGTCTTTTTATTTGACATCTCAGAGCTCCTCAAAGGAGCCTTTATTTAGGGAAGGAGGCCAACGTCAGAAGAGTGAGTTAATATTCACACCCCGTGAGCAGAGAGGACAGTCAAACCACAGCTGGTGTTTATAGAGTCTACGGAGATACTGCAGAATGAAAAGTTGTCACACAGCACACAAACTACCATAATACAAGTGAAGCGTTTAACTTGTGACACCAGAAACCTAAGACTGCTACACATGTAGACGAGCCATACTCTTTATTGGAAATCCAAGTCCACAGCTGTTACTACTACTAAATATATGACCACATAAACTACTACAGCCAAAAGTCTACTACTTTTATACCACCACAATAACAGAAAAGCGGATACCACTTAAACTACTAGAACATTTACACTGTACATGGTACTACTATTATATTGTAGAACCTACTACTACTCCTCATTGGGCAAAGGGAAGGCAACACTCCTCTAATGACTTACCTGTGGTGACACTTTTCAGAATTATGAGAGAAAGTCCAAACACAGACTACTCAACATCCACTTCACATCATCTATTGAAAATACTGTAAGCCACACAAAGAACTAGCTGTAACCAAACAACACAAAACAACACCAACAGCTGCTACATCTGTGGGAAGTTACCCTTTAAAAAGGTAAAAACCTATTACCATAGAATATACTACAACAATTACCATACAATATACTACATAGAATATACTACTTTTACCACTGCACCTGTTACAGCTGAAACAACTACATTTGTTTATTTTAAATGTAATTACGAGTGAACAAGTTGCTGGCACACGGCATTCAGTGTAACTTTTGTACAGACAGATATGGTCAAATAGCTCCCCAGAGGTCAAAGCTTGGGATCAGTAGTGAGCTGCAACTTTTCTTCAGGGCGTGTAGGGTCTGAACCTGCCTCCTTGAGCTACATGCTGCACTACCCTGCTGCTGCCAAAACTAACACACTCAGCTGGGAAAAATACTCATGACCGTGTGGAAAACTGTGATGATTGGTTGACCAGCAGCTTCACAGTGTGCGTGTGTGTGTATACATGTGACAGCGGTGGGGATTCAGTCGCTGAGTTATTATAGAACAGACAAGGAGAAAATAGATGTCCGAGGACGACAGGGAATGAGAGCGGTCACAAGGCTGGTTTAAAAAAAAACAGCTGCTGCCTCTCTGTCCAACACACACACACACACATTTCTGGAAGGAAAGGCAGTGCCAAGAAAAAGAAAGATTGAGGGAAAAACAGATCCTGCTCTCCCACATGAGGATGAACTGAAATAAAGCACAGCTCTGCTTTCTGTCCAACTTTGTTAAGTTAGATGAATTCTAACAGCTGAGTAGAAACAGCAACTGGAAAAAAAAAAAGGTTTTATCAGAAGAAAAATTGTTTTATTGAAATATACACACATTACATAAACAGGGAAGACTGGCACAGGAAGCTTAATAAATCGATCTGCACTTGTAGTAGTTATGATAGACTGAAATGTCTGCACCTATTAGTGAATTACTTTTAAAGAAGAAAGATTTAAATTCTCTTGTTGAAGCTTGTTTAATTTAAAGAAGAGTTTAAATTTTTTGAAATTGTAAACTGAATTTAAAAATATACTTTTTGAAGAAAATGACACATTTAAAAATAATACCCAACCATAGTTCGGTAAGAATACATAGTATCAAGTGGGGTTTGTATCGTTTGTATCATTTCAATTTTATGAATTTAGATATAAATTCTGATCCTGCTAACTGAACACGGTTCTTAAGGAATCGAGGTTTCATTTTGTATATTTTTCAAATTGGAACCAGCTCTCCATATGAAACTGTAGTATCAAGCTGCGCATTGAGGTTTCAAATGCTGCAAGAAAATATAAAAAAAAAAAAAAAAAATAGTGCACTGCAGCCTGTCCTTTAGTCAGAGGAGGAGTGTCTGTACTGTGTTGCTGCTTTGGTGGCAGCTGCAGTAATGTCACTCTGGGCTGTTTACACACAGAAACAGAGCAACCAGCTATTTAAAGAATACTCAACAGTGTAAGAGAAGCATGGGGAAACAGAATGAAACCTTGGTACTATACACCAATTTCATATGTAGTGGACATTTCCACTTTTTCTACATCAACTGTTCACTTTTTTTTTTTTTTTAAATCTACACTTTTCTGTTGTTCACCTTAATCTTGTGAAGAGAAACAGCTTATGAACTGGTAACTTTAATATGGAAGATACAAATTCAACATTATTCTATTATACAAGTGATTCGTAAACAAGCGACTGCAACATATACTGTAGCTAATTTCACAATAGGAAAAACCAGCCCTAAGAAAACAGTAGACTTCTGATCACATTTCACAACTGTCAACTAACAGTCATTCAACATATGCATATTTGTGCAAAAACTAATGCAAAATTCATATTTTGTTGTCACGTAAAGGTTTATTAATAAGTTTACACATCCAGATGTTTACCAGGTAAGGTTAGGTTACTTCCAGGTTAATTTTTCCCATGTTTATGGCTCTAGTGTCTCTGGTACAGAAAAGTATTATTTTTGGCAGCATGCAGCAGCTACATTATTGGAGATCCACATCTGTTTTGAAGCATAAAACTGATCTGAACTGAATGACTGTTTAACTCCAGCATTGGTGCGGGGTGTCAGATCAACATGTGAAACCACAGTCTGACAGGAAAGCTGTGAAACCAGTCCCCAGTACGTAAAGTATGCAGACAGGCAAAGGAATGCAGACTGTGAAGGTAAACATCCACTCTAATACAAGCTAAGAGTGACAAACACCAGCTCATATTCTGCAGTTGTGATGCCCAAACCCGAGCTTATCAGCAGTGGTAACTGGTATTTTGAAGTCAAAACTAATCAACAGAAACAAACTTTCACTGATCACCTTTGTGTTAACATTACTACAAGAGCGACTTTTTACTTACAGTAATCTAATCCACAAAGGATCCACTTGTCTTGTGAGCTGGTAGGAATGAAGCCTTTTATTGTTTTATGTCACTGTACATTAAATATAAATTTACTTAAAACTGAAATGTCAAGGTGTCCAAAAACCTTAAGAATTTATGAAAGATGCTGAAAATGCTGAATACCTCCAAGCTAACAGCAGGGTGTTTTAGACTATTACAAATGTATTGTAAGACCAGGTTAATATCCAGACTGGATAAACAAAAGTGCCAAAGAAAAACAGAAGTTTGTATCCACATAAATTCATTTTTGGAACTTTAAGAGTTTTATGTTTGTGAAATATCTGAATTTGAATCTGATTAAGTCCAGCTCTCATTTCTGGAAGATATTTTACATTATCTTACACAAGACAATGTACAGGGATGAAACTGGAAAAAAACTCTAAAAGATAAAATAAAGGAGGAAATAAAGAGCATAATGAAGCTCATTATTTCCTCTTCAGTGTTTTAGTTTCCATCTAGTATAGCAAGAGAAAATTGTTAGCATAAATATTTGTGGTATTTGTCAATAATGTTATTGACTTGCTAGCATAACTGAATGTTCTGCAGCCTAGTAGACCCCATGTCCTCCATGTGTTGGGAGTTCGTTGGTTGACTGAACAGGGGCTGAATACTGGATAAAAGGGGAAGTTAAAGCAGGCAGCTTTCACAAAACCAAAAGAGAAAGACAAGAGTACAGGGACCAGTTTAGTGGCTTGGAGGAGAGATTAATGCCATCAAAGTCAAGGAGCAGCCAGAGCTAATTGAAATTAAAGACCAGACAGGAGACAGGGAGGGGCAGAGTGGCGCTGCATTCACAGCCACACAGGCAGAGTGGGAAAATTCAGCAGTCAGGTCTGTTTGCAGGACAAATGTTTCAACATGGCTTCTGTGTAAAGTTTGGCCTGAGAACCATCCTCATGCAGTTCAAATGACGGTTGTTAAATAACACCAACAGTGTTTCTTAAAAGATAAAATTTCCTTAAGCTCATTTGTTTCAAGTCTCCTCTGATAGTTCAGTTGTTGTGTTTAAGACACACAAAAAAACTTAACTAAAAGGATATTTTTACAATTAAAAAGAATTACAATTAGCAAGAAACTATTGTTGCAAAATATCTCAACCAAATCAAGGTGGGAATGAATAGAAGGTCGATGGCTGGGGCACTTAAGACACAAATAATCCTTTACATCTATAGGTATATCTGAGACAGTTTATTATGAACAAATCGCAATAAATTTCCTCCATGCGGGGAGTAAACAGCTCTGTTAGTGGGGAGGGGAACAGGGGCTCAGAGCAATGGGATCAGGCAAGAGGAGTCATGGGTCAGGCCAGAGATCAGGGTTCACGATTACTTCAGAGCGATCACTGCGCACATCAGGCAGGAGGATTAGTGAGATAGGAAAAGTAAATCCCCCCCCAAAGAATGAGGACGAAACACCCAGGAGGACTGAGGGAATGGCAACCTCCATGTTGAGGTCCAGTTCAATTTTAGTTCCGCTGGATTTGGAGGTAAAACACCCACTTACCTTGACAAAGCTATGTGTTTGATTGTGAAGAATGTTGTTTTATTTTTTATTTTTTGCACAATACAGAGTTTCTGCTCAGTCTTGATGAAAATCACATCTACAGGCTACAGGACATTTAAAGTTTTTCTTAACAGTGTTTTGCTGAGACCATGCTACCACCCAGGAGACAAACAGCACACAACTGCAGCCCAAACCCAGCTCGAGTTCTTAACTATAAGCCATTGTTCTTTGGTGTGGTTTAGTTTTGATTGAAAGAAAAAACACTGTTATGAACTCTATTTAAGTGTAGTTTCATGAACCCTTCAGACTTTTAAACACTTGAGTTAAGTTTGCTGCTGTCACATGACTACACAAAAATAACACGTGCAAAAAGACCACATTTTCAATGCATTTAAAACAAACCAACAAAAACACAACAACAACCAGGTTTAACTTTAAATAGTGTGTGCAGCCCAGACAGACGCCATCCCCACTTCCTCCATTAGAAAAAGGTTTTCTGTCCGACGTTCTGCTGCCACTGTGGTGAGGCCATCTGAATTATTCACTGGGATGGGCTGGGTGTATTTAAAGGGGAGATCAATACCATCAAAGGACAACTGGAGCCGATGGAGACGGCGAATGAAGACAAATTCGACCTTGAACTGAAGTCAGGGCAGCGAGGGGAGCAGAAAGAACTGTTGGGCTGTAAAAATTAAAATGCAGGACGAGAATATTAAAATTACTGTCGTTAAGCGTGACTTGAACAAAACTGTAGGAACTGGAGTAAAACTATGTTACAGAGGCCTGGTGATTTCTGTGAGCAAGACATTTAGCATTAATGTCTTCTCAATGGGACTTCTGATCGTTTAAGTTTTGATCGTTTGGAAACTAAGAACTTAGGGCTTCATCTAACAAAATTAAACATAAAAAATTATTTGATGATATTTTGATGAGCTGAGCACATCAAGAAACATCTTGTTTTGTTCAATTACATGCAAAAAGAAATTGTTACTGCTATTTTTTCACTCAACTACGCAATCCTTGCGTTGTTGCACAAAATGAAAAAAAACCTGCATTGTGCAGAATAAGCAACCATTTCAACTTGGGCTCTCAGCACTGTCTTCACAATGTGTTTATGCACAACAGTCACACTGCAGAACGTGTGATGGCCAGTGCTATGCATGAACAGGCCAGAAGAACGCAGCTCGTTTTTTCTGATAAACAGTTGACTGTCTGCGTCGTTAAAAGGCAGACTGAACATGAACTTGACATGCGTCAACAACTCAGCTGCCAGCTCTTCCTCATCCTTTTTGAGGGTAATGTCAGACAGTTTGAGTGTCAACTAGTACTGTTTTCTGAGACGGTGAACTGGAAATTGTAAACAATGAACATAAGCTTCATTTTAACTTTTGTGAATTGAATTTTGAGCTAGCTGAGTTTGCAAAACCACGTATTGGACTTATTCAGCCAATAGAAAATATATTCTAATTAGTCTGCACTTGAAATTTAAGACCTTCCATAATATAAAATCCAACAGTTTATAGCCTTAAATTCTCAAAATATAACTGAAGACTTAAGCATTTAAGGGATCCAGCAGATACCCTATAACATTACCAATTTTTTATTGCGATTTGGATCTGTAAAAGTTAATGTAACTGGATCCTGAAATTAACCTTTTACTTGTTTTTCAAGCAAAACATTCAGCGTCCAACTGCTCAAATGTAAGAATCTGTTACTTTAGTTGATCCAATATTTATGACTTTGGCTCTGATGGTCAGAAAAAAACAAGAATGTTTAAGGCATTGCCTGTACTGTAATTAATGGTTTTCACAGATCTGACCCATAATCTGCAAGATTAATTGATACTGAAAATAAAGGTCAGTTGAACCGAAAACTGCTTTAAAACTGTTCTAATGACTGACACTGCACCAGTTGAAAATTATTCAGATTAAAATATTCCACAAACAAAACTCCAAAGCAAACATTACTACCACGGCTGCTGAAACCACTATAGCCACATAAACTTCAAGTAGAACCACTATCGCAGCGTTTTTGTCCACAGACATGTTTACGGATTTCTGAGCCTAAGTTCGATCGTCAGAAACTGAAACCTGAATGAAGCGGTTTTACCTTTGCCACAAATCCAGGAAAATGAAAACACTTGGGATATTAAATATCTACAGGGATAGAGGGAGAGGTGAAGGAGGGGGAGGAGGTGAAGAATTGTCCCTCTGTATGCTCAGTTGCCATTTACCTGCCATGCTGCAGCAGAGAGCCTGGACGTATGGACATAGAGGAGGAGGAGGAGGAGGAGGAGGAGGAGGAGAGGGGTGGATTGCATGTTTTCCTCCCCAGAACAGCCACTCTGTCTCCGAGCCGCCTGGGTGAAGACGAGGAGGAGGAGGGAGGCGAGGCAGAGCGCTGGAGATGTGAAACTTGATCTCCTTCCCTACCTCCTCCCTCCTTCTTTCTATACCTCCCTCCACCTCCTCCACTGCCACCTTGCCAGAGAGCCTTCGAGACTCCCTGAGTAATCTGATCTTTGGCCTGCGAGACTGGAAACACACTCCGAGAGAGGGAGAGGTTGAGGAGGGAAGAAAAGACGGGGTGCAAAAAAAAAGGAAGAGAGTATAGAAATAGAGCAGAGGAAAGAGAGAGATCCCCAGCTCAGTCTCCAAGACGGGAATCACTCCCAGGAGAGAGAAAACTGAGAAGAAATATACCGAGCAGGCCAGCGAGAAGCTGAAAAGAGGAATGGAGAGAAGGCAAGAAAAGAAGTGGGAAAAAAGAAACGGCTGTAAAAAAAGAAAAATAGAGACGTTGTACCTCAGGGCTGCAGAAAGAAAGATTTGTTTTTGTGAATCGCTTCTGAGCAAGATACCCACACAGAAAGTGTGTATATAGTCACATAACAGTCATAAAGCCTAAAATGAGGTGTCTTTTTTTTTAAATATATATTGAGTTATTTCTAGAGCTGGTTCTAATAAAGAACCAATAAACAAATAGGAGGAAAAGAAGAAAACGTAGTGTGAAATGTTAAGAGAAAAGAACTTTAAAATGGCGTTGACAACAGAGAAAACCTGCAGCAGAAGTACATATTGATAGCTTGTTGCTTCCCTTCAGATTTTACATATTTCTTTAAGCTGGAGTGTGAAATACATAAGGAATGACAGTAAAGCCTGTTCAATTTGTAATGTCATTCACAAATAAATAACATGACACACAGTATGGATGACTTCTTGCTATAAATCAATGGAGTAACATTGCTGGTAAATCATAAATATTTTTGTTTGTTTTCACGAAAATACCACAAGGCTCCTTTTAAAAGAAGATTCCCTAATGATCAGAATTAGGGCTTTAACAAACAATTGTCATTACTGATTCACCTACAGATGCTTTCTCAAATAACTGTTCAGCCTATAATTTTTTTTTAAATTATATATATAATTTTTTTTAAATAATATACTTTTTTTTTAGTTCAGCAACTACAAACAACACACACAGAATACAGAGTGAGTGAAAACACAGACCAATCACCCACAATTAGAGGGCGATAACATGAAGACTGTCCCCCATTAAGACTGATGGTGTGAGGAGTTGTCTTTTAACCTTTCTCTGTCCTTCAAACATCTTTGTATTTGCATCTAAATGCAAAATTAGTGCTAGTGACACAATGATGTGACAGGTAGTTAATGTGCGACCTCCTGCAGAAACCTGTACAAAGAGAAAAGTACTAACTTTCTGTGCCACTGTGTATCCTGAGTGTATCCTGAGACCTGAATTTGTGCCATTTAAGGGCTGAAAAATAAAACAAATACTACATGACAATTTAAAATGGCTTTTTCAACATTAATTCTAGTCATTGTCATGTTAGATTAGAAGCACTAATCAGAGCAGTGTGTTTCCAGCTAAAACAATTTGGTTGCAATTAGTCTATTGACAGAAAATTATATAGCAACTACTGTCATATCTAAATATTCCATGGGATATTTCTTTCTTCTGCTTTTCTACCATTTTGAGATTTTTCCGTATCTAGCAAAATGAAAAACTTTTGGTTTCAGACAAATTAAAACATCAAGACACCATTAGGAACTTGTGTTTTATAAGCCAATCTAGAACTGTGCATCGTTTCTTATTTGGTTTCCAATAGACAAAATTTACAAAAAGCATTTAGAGGTAACAATACAATTCTCCAAATGTAATCAAATATACTGACCATTTTGCTTTTGTAGTTCTAAACCAAACAACTGGTCAGTTATTCAAGGAAATTATTGTCAGATGAAGTGATAATGAGAATAATTATTGCAGCCACTTGTTATAATGTATCAATTCCCAAAAACAGGAGGAATGAAATGAAGGAGGAGAAACTTAAATATAGAGTTAATCTGTACTGAGCTGCACAGTCCGTCACAATAAACAATACCTTAAACATCCCCCACTCCCTCATTGTTGTTGTGGTCTACCAGCACACTATCAATCATACTTATTTCTGTAACACAGATCCTGGGCTCGGCTGAGGAATGTACAGCTGTCTGGCATATGGATAATACTTGATTTTGATTTGTAACACCTCCCTCCCACTAATAACTTCTGCTCCCCTTCTTCATATCCATTATGGGGAGAAAGGAAGAGGCAAAGGACTGCACAAGTACAGGAGTGCAGAGTTTATTTTAAAAAGGTACAAAATAAAAAACCACTTGTCAAAATTAACAGTTTTTGATTAACAGTTTTTGAAATAACCATTTCAATTCTTCGGCAACTGCGCAGTAGATAAGAGCCTGGGAAATAAGAGCGGTATTAAAAACAGGTAATAAATTGATTGTTTCCCATGAGGTGTTGCTGCTATGCACCATTGTGTAGTTGTGTCAGTCTAACCTTACTGTTGTCAAACAGTAAGGTTACTGTTATTTTGCAAACAGAATCACAGTGCACATTGTAGAGTCCTGGCCAAAAATATTGGCACCCTGGCAATTCTGTCAGTTTTCTGTGTCACACCGAGCATGGAGAAAAGAAAGAAGTATAAAAAGGTGTCTGTGGAGAAAAAATTTGGGAAAAACCATGGGAATTCTCAGGCTACAAGTCCATCTCCAGAGATCTTAATGTTCCTGTGTCGACTGTGCGCAATATCATCAAGAGGTTTACAGCCCATGGTGCTGTAGCTAACATTCCTGGACGTGGACAGAAGAGCAAAATTAATAAAGAATTACAACGAAGGATTGTCTGAATGATGGATAAAGAACCCTGATTAACTTCCAAACAAATTCAAGCTGATCTGCAGACACAGGGTACAACAGTTTCAGCTCGCACTATCCGTTACCATCTGAATGAAAAGTGAAGCTATGGTAGGAGACCCAGGAGGACCCCACTGCTTACACAAAGGAATAAAAAAAGCAAGACTGTAGTTTGCCAAAACTTATGTGACAAAACCACAATGCTTCTGGTAGAACATACTGTGAAAACATGAGACAAAAGTAGAGCTTTTTGCTAAAGGACATAACGTTTACAGAAAAAGAAATGAGGCCTTCAAAGAAAAGAACACAGTCCTACAGTCAAACAAGGGTGAAGGTCAAAGATGTTTTAGGGTTGCTTTGCTGCTTCTGGTACTGGATGCCTTGACTGTGTGAACGGTATCATGAAATCTGATGATTACCAAAGAATTTTGGGGCGCAACGTAGTGGTCAGTGCATCTCCGACAGAGGTCATGGGTCTTCCAGCAGGACAATGACCCAAAACACCCTTAAAAAAGCACTCAGAAATGGTTCCAAACAAAGCGCTGAGAGTTCTGAAATGGCCAGCAATGAGTCCAGATCTGAATCCCATAGAACACCTGTGGAGAGATCTCAAAACACCAGTTGGGAGAAGGCATCCTTCAAATCTGTATGACCTGGAGCACTTTGCAAAAGGAGAGTGGTCCAAAATTCCAGTAGAGAGGTGTAAGAAATTCTTTCATGGTAACAGGAGGCGATTGATTTCAGTTCTTTTTTTCCACAAAGTTGGTGCAACGAAATATTAAGTTAAGGGGGCCAAAAGTTTGACTTTTCTTGAGGTTTTTTTTTGTGGTGTTCCAGTGCAAACAAAAACAATAAGCATGTGACTATAAGACAATTTGCAATTTGAACAATTTTCTGAGAGAAGGGTTGTATTTTCTGACAGAATTGCAAGGGTGCCAATTTTTTGGGCATGACTGTAGCATCTCAGTTGGTAAGGCAGTTGTCCACAGACCACAGGGTCAGCACCTCCGCAGGAGTTTTATAACTTATAATTTCTGACTGTGTTGAAATCCAATGCTTTTTAAAAAACTGATGCTGAACACAGGTTTCTCACAAGGAAAAGGTGAGACCACATGAGTTTAATGTGTGGCAGAACCTACAGACAAGGCAGAGGCTCAAATAATACATCTGTGGATAAGGTAGAAATACATTTGTCCAAAATCACTTGTTAAGGTTTATGTGCCTATAAAAGAAAATGATCCAGTCAGGTTATAAGCAATTTAAACTTGTATTTCGGTACATTACATGAGTTAATGTACGATGAGCAGCCAGAGAAATGATCACCATCAAACAGAAGTAGAAATACTACTGTGCCTACCACCAGCAGACAAACATGTTACTGTTTACACTGAGCCAGAATGCACTTACACAGGTTATTTTTATTAAGGCTGAAGTTATGAAAAGAAACCTCACATTTATCAACTTTAACAGAGACACTCACTGAAATCTTAACTAGCTGATAGACATAATTTGGTTCCTAATCAGAGACAACTGCTTGTTTAGGTGTGGGCGGTTTAGTTTCTCACCCTTCTGCTTGAGAAAAATATTCAGGAAACAAGTTTAGTCTCCATATCCACAGAGCAGCACCAATCCTAAAATCCAAACACAAGATTGAACTAAATCTAGACAATAATTAAATTGGTTGTAAGACACTTATTAAGATAAGTAATAGCAGTAGATGTTTGGGATTAAAATTACAATTAGCCAAAACTCTTCAATTAACTTGCAACTGATATAGCCAAAGACCATTCTGCTAAATCTTTTAGAGATCTAAATAATTATTTCCATTGGTTGTATGGAGTAATTAAAACCAGATCATCTCCCTCTCCTTTTCTCCCCCTCTCTCTCTGAAATAAATTACATAAAGGCCTTGACACGACTTTTCACACATTTTAAAGAGAAACAACAAAACACCAAAAACCTTCACTGTATCTACAATATACTTGGAATCTGTAAATATATACATGCAGTACACCGTCTTTGAAAGGAAACAGTTGTATAACTAATTGACATTAAAAATATTTCTAAGAATTATATTAAAGTATATTAAAGCAGAAAGGATAAAAAAAATTATTAAAGTAGCAAAACCTCACAGCTGAGAAGCTGGAATCATGAAATATTTAGCATATTAAACAACATAATGACAAAATAGTTGGCTACTGATTTTATAACCAGGTCCCTAACAGGAATTGTAATGTATATACAGTTAGGTTGCATTTATTCTGCAACGAGGCTGTTTTGATGCAAACATTTGTCATTAAAGCTAGGCTACAAGGTAAATGTAGTGAAGCAACAAGAAGAGCAGGTCTTAGAAAAAAGAAATAGAATGTTGTATAAAATGCCTTAAATTTGCACTCGAGTATAGTTCAAGTAGTTGGAGATAAATTCCTCCAGTAAGTAACCGACACAGGTTCGTAAACTGGATACAAGGGATTAGAATTGAAAATCATTAAATCACGTTCTGACACCTTATTAGAGGAGACAATCACACTCATATGGCTTCAGTCTGAGTTAGCCAGACTCTGACCTACAAGCAGTTAAATGACGGAAACAACCTGATGAAACGCCACACTGACGAAGGATCAAAAGAAATCTTTAAATCTTTAAAATGTACCAACAAAGCAAGAAATCCAAAAGTTAGCAGAGCGAAAGAGGCTAACCCGAGTTTAAACGTTAGCTAGCATACACCATCGACCGTGACTTAACAAGAAAAGCACCAGTGTTCGTTATGAACGGATATAAATTGATTTGGCTCAATAGAATAATATAACGTTTTGTAGTAACGTTACATGTTAAAACTTCAGTGCATTTTAAATCTCAAACTAACGCTGTAGAGCTCCATTTTATCATAAGCTAACAGGAATGTGGCTAACAAGCGTTCAACCGTAAATATCGCTATCAAACCCAAACTAAAAAGCAGAAAAGAGTTTCCTACCAGTAAAAATCTGTCTAATTCACATATCTGTGGCCGGTCTGTGTGTTCGTAGTACATTTTGTGATCGAACAAACAAACACACCAACTCAGCACTGCAGCGGCGGCGGTCAAACAAACTTTTTTCCACGACAGCAGCCAGAAGGAACCGTCTAGTTCCTGGCGTCAACACAGTCACACACACACACACACACACACACAAAAATCAGTTCGCCGAACTTGGTCCAAGTTTTTTTTTCAGTCGTCCATTACCACAACCCAAACACACATATTTATTATGCAAACATGATATTTAAGAGAGCCACAGAGTATAGACACCAAGGTAGCGGGTATTTCAAACTCGATAACCTAAATCATAAACACATTCTACGCCAGACACTGCGTTTACTCCAGTGAGTAGACGACGCCTAACAGTGGGTTTCAGACCCACAGGTTGGAAGCGAACTTCCAGGTTGATTCTGGTTTACCTTTCTGCCGTCCTTTCCTCCTCCGTTCTTTAATTACTCCGCTGGACGTGGTGGCCCTTTCAGGCTATTACATCGTAGTCCTTCGCCTCCAAATTCCCACACGAATAACAGCGTAAAAAGCGTAGGTTCATTCCGCTGCGGTAACGTTACTCCTCGGGTCCCCGCTTAGTCGCACTATGGTTCGGGCCGCTCGGTGATGGAGCAAATACCAACCACACGCAGATCGTCAGTGACCGAGGCGAGCGACCACTCTGTAGCTCTTCCGGGGGCGGTGCTGAGTGACACGCATGCGCTCGTTTTCAGTTTGCTTTCTTGTTTTGTGCAAGTACATGCCTAAAAAGAAGCACTTCAAATACACCACTCAAGGTTAAGCAGTAAGTACATGATTTAAAATGCACTCTATGTCCTAAAATAGCCTTACTGTAGTAAAAGAAACAATGACAAAAACAAATTATATAAACTGTGATTTCGATACTTTACTATCACTTGCTTGACTATCAATGATACTAAGCCGTTATCACTAAACCGTGATACTATGTAGCTATGCAATTGATGACATGAAGTCAAGATTTTGTGAACTCTAATCTATGTACAGAATCAAGCAGAGAACCGCCAAAACCTGGTTTGATGAGTTATTGCACTTTTTATCTTTTTATTTATGTTAAGTTGCAACTGAGCTTTGACTGAGTTTGTTATTGGTGTTCGGATACGGGGGCAGAGTGAGAGCTCTCCTTCTCTCTGCTTCCATTAGTCCTACAACCGTCAGGGCTTTTATTTAAAATGAACTCTAAAAGTGACTTAGGCGCCCTCTGGTGTCTGTTACTACTACTAATACTACTAATGCTACTTCTAGTATTACTAGTACTACTGGTACTGCTGCTGCTCCCAGTAGTGGTGACTCAATATGTTTTGCATAAAGTGGTTAAAATCAGTTTTTCTAGTGTCTTTAACCAAACATTTGATATTTATTTGCTACTAACTAAAGGCCCAATTAATCAACAGAAGAAAGGTTTGTTAGTATTTTTTTCAAGATCACTAGTGTCTATTAGAAATCCCTGCTTTACGGCTACCCTGGGACTTAAAGTACATTTTAGAACAGTCGGTACTTTGAAGTATTTGTAGTTTTGTAGTTGAGTTGTTAGGCAAGTTCTTGCACTTGGATTTTGGCAGAAAATGCAGTAAATGAACCTCTGACACCTCTGAATCCATTGGAAACATAATCTAGGGATACATTGCAAAATGTATCCTCCTGATCTGTGTGTCACAGTTACAGAAACGTTATTATTTGAAATCAGGACTGAAAGAGGAACTTTGTGTGAATGTTTCATATGACACAGAGGACAGAAGGAGCGTTTCTTGTAAAATGACTAAAGTTAGTCATTTTTCGGAACATACATTACAAATTCCTAGATTTGGTGAACGCTGAAACAACTTTACACTGTTGGTAGCTAATTTAAGAAAGAGGACAATGTTTGAATAAAATGTTGATATTATGTGATTAGTTTGGATGAAATACAGTATGCATGAGTGTGCAAGTGCAGTTGCTTTGGAAAGTTTTCACAACCATTCCCTTTCTGAGCTTTCACTGTTATACATTTATTTTCAAATGTAATCAATGGCAACTTCTCCATCAATCTACACTCTATAACCCATAAAATATGTTAAGAAATGTTTAAAGTGGGCTAGAAATAACTTTTTTTTAAAATAACTACATATTTGATCAAAAATAAATTTACACCAAATGTGCAAAAACCGAAGGTGTGTGTCGTTTCTGAAGTGACTTTTCCTAATTAAACATTAGTACTAGAAATATTTGTTTGACTCAATTGTTTCCCAATGAGGCCCCAAAGCATTCTGTAAGCGTTTTATTTAGAATCTTCATTATGACTTGAAATACACAATAATAAGCTTAAAAATATGCATTTTATTCATATGATCGAACAGCTTTAAGATCAGATGATTTTAGGTAACATTTTTATTGAACCACACAGTTTTATTATATTAATACATGGTAACATTTGTGCTGTGACTCATAAACCAGACAGTGTTTAATTTTAGCACCCAATGGTACCTCAGACTTGTCATATTTTTCCCAAACCAGTTATTGTCTAATGTGACCAATACAAAGAAGATAAATGCAGTAACTCACAGATCCTCCAGCAAACACGGTTTACGTCAAGTCTTTTCAAAAGTGCTTAATTTATTCAAATTGCAACACGGATTTTAAACATGGTAAACAAATAAACCTCCAAAGAACAGGGGAGTTTTCATGTTACTTCAGCTTCTTCCCATCAGCTCTGCCTTCCTCAAACTGTTAAAATAACGTTTCACTAACAGCTCAGTGGAGTTATCATTTCTCTTTATCATGACACAGTGACACAAACTAATACTGATGTTTCCTTTTTCGACATGCTGCATGCACACATTCACTCTCTGAAAAACACACACCCACCCACAAACGGTATAAAATATTAAAAGTAAAAACTGTACACCAGCACACAGACTCATCAGACCTGGCCGACGATGTGTGTGCCAGTCAGACAGAAGCAGATCACAGAGCATTGGAAGGCACGAAAAACTGCAGGGAGCCAAAGAATGTCCCGACAGAAACTTGTGTTCAAATCTTTTCAGTTAATCTGAAAACACAGACACATGAACACATGAACTTAAAAGATTTGAACACAGGGTGTGGTTTGTCTAACGGCCACTAGACAATGCTAAAACCCTGCAACTTCTATTCAAGTGAATTGGAAAACTCACAACTTCTTTCTGGGAATACAGCAACAAATGTCTGCCCAGAAAACACTTTACTTCTTGTACATTAAAAAGTTGTGTTGTGTACACATTTCTTGTGTACACATTTCTTCAGATTAGTGGTTAATAAGACAGAGATGGTTAGGGCTAGGCAATAACGTCTAATGGTTAGGGTTAGGTTGGTTCGGAAAGACTCTAAAATGTCTAACTTTTGGAAAAAGTTGACAGCTCCTGGCCAAGGTTAAAAGTCAACCATTTTGTCGGCGTGCTCTGATCTTTGCATGGGGGTGGGGGGGTAATCATGTGGACACAAACATCATCATGTTGCTTTGCTGCTGAATGAAGAAAAAACACATCCCATTAAAAATGTGATAATATGTTGATGTCGTGTTCTGCTCAATACACCTAGACTGGACTGACTTATTGAAGGTTTACACATTAAAATTACTTGATAATGACCTTTTTGCATCAAATGACTCCAAAGAGATACTGCACCAACATATTTACTACTGTATTTTCATTGGATGGAAGGTTGTTTCCCATGGAAGCTTAAAGTCCTCAATACGTTTTAAAGCGAAAGAAAATTAACACATGAATGGACATTCAGTAGCTTCATGAAACCATCCATCAGTAATGAAGTATTTGTAATAAAGTGAAGAAAATGATTGAAAGGCTTGCAGTTTGAATGGAGCCTTCAGCCTGAGTGGCTCTGCAGAGAAAAACTCCACTTTCAAAGAAATGCAACAAACATTTACATTGTCAATACACATAAAAAGTAAAAAAAGCACCGTTAGAATCAACACTCAGAAAACAAACTAATGATCTGACAAGCACTGAACGCAGCAGCGATGATATATGACCTTTGAAATAAATATCACACACAATAAATATGAAAGTCAAGGTTTATCTGCTGCACTGTAACGCCAGCAGCTACACTCAAAGTGATACACTGAACTCTGTGTGATAGCAGCAGACAAGTCTGTTCACAACATCAAGCTGTTCAAATGACTCTTATGAATTAATTTCATCTGTACCTTTGTTTAAATCTCCTTCTTTTGTGGAATTTGTTTCACAGCAGGATCTTTCCAGCTTCAAACTGATGATAAGAGCTCATGGTCTGCAGCCAATCTGTGGCATGTGTCAGTGGTGAAGAAACTATTTGAAATTTAGTCTGGTTAACAACCAGTTAACTTGTTGACTAGCTCTGTAAGTCCACACTATGCCACCAAAAGCATTTTATAATGATACTCATTAGATACACTGGTTTGTGCCACTTCCTCTTGTGTCACATGATCAAGTTTCCAATAATATCTAGTGTTGCATTCACTGCCAGTCTGACATCTAACAACAGGCCAGACACAGTTCAGATGTGCTGCTCTGCTACTCAGTTCAAAGGCTACACAGCTGCAGCTCCAATACCTGGAAATAATCATGTTTGTATAATTTAAAAATTCATAAATTCATAAACCAGGCACATTACTGAGACAAGTTAAGGATATGATCATGACAATAACGTAGATAAGCTGCAGCTGTGCAGTTTAAGCTTACAGAATCTATAGAGTATGCCAGTAGAAGTTGACATTTTCTGTTTATTGCAAAACCAATTTCTAAAGGTCAAAAATAAGAAAAGCAATGATGAAAAACTAAAATTTCATTTGATTACAAATCAAAGTTTTCAAAACTATCAAACTCTAAGAAATTAAAACATATTTTATTTACTTGAATGTCTATAAATTATAAAACCAAATTAATAAATAAAAAATTAAGTAAATATTTTTAAATGACTAATTTTCAATTGTAAATAAATGTTACCTTCAATAAATTGATTAAAAAAAGAAATTGTTTAATTTTTTCTTCATTAAATTCATTACATTTTTATTTTGAAATTTTTTTTTTTATGATGTAAACATTTTAATGATTAAAATGTACATTTGTTTTTACATTTAATAAGTCATACATGATTTGTGTCCAAAGTAATTTTGGAATTAAGGTACTATATAATCTACATTATTATTACTATTATTATTATTATGATTATTATGATTATTATTATTATTACTATTATATTGTATGTTGCATTGTTGGGTTACATACACTTTAACATTTATCAGTATATTAATCCACTATAATTAATTATTATTATTTCATCTGGCATTCTTCAGACTCCATATAAACTGAACTTAACAAAACAGAACAGCAGAGTGATCAAACCAAACACACAAATTCCTTCTGGTAGAAAACAAGAAAAAGAAAATGTACTGTTCATAATAAAATGAGTCGGATGGACAACAGAAATCATGACTTGCGTATGTTCTTGTTCTGAAGCAAAATCATCAGGCAGCGTTGTTTGAAACATTAATGCACGTTTGTTGTTGTAGCCCTCCCCCAGCTGAGCCCTGGGGCAGCAGGTAGTAGTCTACACGTTGATGGCATGAGCATGTTTCTTGCACAGAGGTTTGTCTTTCTTTGAGTAGAAAGGCTGGCCCTCCAGGTTCACATGGCAAACCTGCAGTCACAACAAATATGATTTTAGAGCCATCTGTGAGGATCTGCTGCTAAACTCAACTTTTACAACATGCTGTCTTCATGGGTTATTTAATGTAGAATAAAGGGAAATCACGACTGTTTAGATGTCAATTTAAAATGCAGTAAAATGTGCAGCGTGAAACATGTTCCTAAAAAAATATTTTGTCACTCATGACAACCAGTTCTTTTGGGTTGAATGAGCAGCACCTGTCCAGACTCACATTGTTGTATGAGACCAAAATAAATCAATAAAATAGTTTGATCCCAGTGAATTTGCCTAAAGAAGAAAAGGTTTTGTGTTTTTAAGTTTTTTAGCTGCTGACAAATCAGAAACTATCCTGACATTTACAATTCCAAAACCTGGACAACTGAAATCATTTTTAATGATTTTACAGTTTTAGCCAGTTTTTTGTTCTTACCGCACACACGAAGCAGGTGTCGTGCCAGGTGTAACCCAGAGCCTCAATGAACTTATCACCAGCTTCAACTGGAAAATCGCAGCCATGACACTTAGTGCTGAAGAGTGCAACATAATCTGAGAGAGACAAACAGATACAGACACAATTGGAACCCCTCAGTTTGTTTCTTACAGCTGACAGACAGACCCCAGGAAAAACAGTGTGTCACACCTGCTCGTACCTTTCTCACAGTACGGCTCTCCATCCTCCATGTGGAAGAGGCTGTTCCCAAACGGTTTGCCGCAGGCTGCGCAGACGAAGCAGGTGGTGTGCCACGTCTGCCGCAGAGCGTGCATCACTTCCTGCAGCACAAAACAGGACTCAGACAAGGCTCATAGTCTATCCAGTTCATCCATGTTCGTGTCACATTTTTGAAATTTAAAAATAAATTTCTTCAAGGCATCACTACGAGAATGATATGAATGGACAGGACTGCTGTGAGGACACTGTGACCTTGAACTTTGGCCAACAAAGCTGAGATATTACTTCCTCAAGTCCAAATGGATACATGTGGCCGATTTGATAAACGTCCACTGTACAGGGACATTGGAAATTTTACATTTACTAAAGTTTCGTCTGTTCTTTGTTGTTTAAACTGAATAACCTCACAGGCTCTGGCCTAGGGATCCCAGAGGTCAGCTGGTAAATGGTCTGCACTTATATAGCGGTTTTATACCTGTTGGTACTCAAAGTACTTCACTCTCCTTATCATTCCCCCATTCGCACTCACAATCACACACACACTCACTCACACACTGAAGGAGCAAGTAAGTTGGGGTTCAGTGTCTTGCTCATGTAACGTGTGACTAGAGGACCTGGGAATCGAATTAACAACCCTGGGATTGGTGGAAGATTTCGGTACCTCCTGCTCCACAGTCACCCCCATCAGGAATTCACTGCAGTATTCTAAAGTGTACTAGTAAACTGTAAACTGACCATTATTATTACTTCAGGGCATAATAATATCAGTTGTAAATATCAATATCATTGTAAAATACTGTATCTTACATTATTGCCCAGATATCTGTCCTTCTGCCTTATTGGGTGTATTTCAGTGTTTCCTATAACTAAACTAAAACATTTTTAATTAACATTTTATGACATTTTAAAAAGGAAAACAAATAATTGATTAATGATCTGCAGATTAACTGATTCTAAACTATCTAAGGAGGAAAAACTCTCAGTAGTCAGATCTCAATGCTCAAAGATATAAAAGCACCACAAACAGATGGCAGTTTGACAGGTGGAGGTGTCTCACCCCCATGATCTTGGTGTTGCAGCGGGCGCAGGTCGGGGCGAAAAACTCCTCGTAGCAGTTCTCGCAGTAAACATTGTTCTGCTCCTCCACAAAGCTGGTGTCAGCCAGAGAGATGTGGCAGTAGTGACAGTTAAACTCCTCTGGGTGCCAGGACCGGCCGAGGGCCACCAGGAAGGGGCCCCTGAAAAAACAACAGGTGATCATGTGGCTTCAGGTAACAGATGCTACCTGCAGTTTTCTTGTTCTTTCTGTTTCTTACTGTGATACTGCTATAAAATACTATAATATTACTTAGAATATACTGCACATATGGTAGATGAAGCCGAATGAAAAGTGTAAAATTACCTGATGATGTTGTTGCACGCTCCACACAGAGGTGTGCGGCTGCTGGCCGCGAACCTCTCTGCTCTTTGGGCCACACCTCTTGCCACAGGTGGGAAGGGGGCGGGGCTGGGAGTGATGGGGGCAGGACTTTGTGTCAATGGTGCAGCAGAGGAGGGATTGGGTATGTACACGGGTGGAGGAGGGGCTGCCTGGGGCAGCGGCTGCACCTTCATGGTGGATGTGGTGGTCGTCTTGCTGGGGTCGAACTTATCGGCAAAGTTGGTGTCAATGACCCAGGGAGGTCGGTTAGCGGAGCCGGGAGCAGCCAGAGGGGGGGCAGTGGCTGGAAGGCGAGGCTGAGGTGGGGCTGGAGCAGGAGCTGGAGGAAAACCACACTTGAGGTACTTGTTCTTTACCTGTGTAATTGTGCCACCTTTGTTCATGTTTGCAGGTTTTCTCACCTGGCTGGGAGGGGTAGATGCAGGCAGTGCTCACCACCTTGGGATGGGTGGAGCCAACAGGAATCTGAATGGAGCTCTGCTGAGTGGGGGGTGCCGGATGCATGGGGGGATGCTGGTACTGCTGCGGAATTGGCTGGTACTGCTGTGGTGGGGGGGCCTGTGGAGCCTGATGCATTGCAGGAGGAGGAGTGTACTGACTGGAAATGGAGGGAGAGTCTTCATAAAAACAACTGCATCATGATCTGCGTGTAACCTCGACAGACTTTCAGCTGCATTTCCTCCTTTTTGTTTTGGGCTGCAAATCACCAAGTCAGTGGCATGTTTTTTACACATTGTTAGTGTTTGTTTTTATGAAAGCACAGATCAACACTCCCAACAAGAACATGAAACCAGCCCAACATCAGAGAGAACCTCATCGACAACAACCTACAAAACGACTATGAGCAAATAACCCTTAAACAAAGTGCATCAGCTGCATTTTTATCTTTTAGAGAAAGTTAGAAAAGATTCAGCGAAGTACTGAAGTGATGAAAGGATGAACAGGTTATGTCTTGTTATTCAACAGTTACGTGGTCCTGAGCTAAGCAATGAACCAACACTGGCAGGGTTAGTGGTTCAGTTCCCATTAGATTTACCCATTCTGCAAATAAAGGCCTCAGTATGTTTCAGACAAAGTGCTGCATGTTTCTTCATTCCTCAAACACATGGTCCCAGTGGAGCTCTGTCTGACTGATGTGATTTTTATCTTTATTGGACATGACGGAGTTCTACAGCACAGGCAAACAAGTTAATCAAAAGTTGGACACTGACAGACATCAACCGTGATTAGAGATAATTCTGTTTTAGGTTCTGTGTGGGGAAGGCCTGAGATGAACCGGACACCTGTCCTGGGTGGACCCCCTATGACAGTTGGGATAGGCTCCGGCCCCTATGACCCTGAACAGGTTAAGTGGTTTCGGATAATGGATGGAAGGATGGGTTGGGTTGTGTATGAGGATTAAAAACAATATAATGTCACCCTCCTTTGTCCAAAAGCCGCCTCTCCACTTTAAAAATCTTAAGCCTGAATGGATGCAGCACTTTTTTTTTTAGGATAATGAGTTCTTCCTAGTTCACACCCCAGTCTGGACAAACGCTGAGACGAGATTGAACGGCAAAAAAACATTTAATTCGAAGCACACTGAGGCCTTAAATCCACTCGTGGTTCAGCCAGTACTTGAGGAGAAGAAGCCTCCCTTTAATGGCGGATTGTTATGGAGTGTAGTAGAAAAGGACGCAGCGTTAAGCGACTGGATGCCTGCAGGTGTCTGTACCTGGAAACGGCAGCTTTGTGCTGAAGGTTGTAACCAGCTGCAGACTGTCGCTTCAGGCTGGAGGTGTAGAGACAACAGCAGAGGTCACCATGATGATCTGTAACCTGCAGGTCTCCTGATCCTGAATACTACAACTACAGTACTCCTAGTGATACTGCGGTTAAATTGTACTTACCCGATTTGCAGAACAATATGCTTGCTATATTTTTCTAATCAGAGGTAAGACACACTTGGGGTCTATCTGTCTATCATCAGCATGTTTTCATTGAACATAGTCTGTTAAACCAACTGTCCACCAGCAGCTCTGCAGCTAACAGCAGTTAGAGAGCAGCTGGTGAACACAGTGGAACTTTTAGCAATTGCAGACTTTTCCCTGTGATGGAGATGGAGACCAAAACCAGAGCTAAAAGAGAGGTAGTTAGGTGGACACAAAAACAACCCAGTCATGTAGTTCTGTCTGCTTGATAATTAAGAAGGCAGCTGTTTGTAGCTTAACAATCTGATCATCTGTTACGTGTTTTCAGGATTGTCTGTCTCCAAAATGGCAAAAAAGCACCAGAACCGCCCCATAAATGCCTGCAAGAGAGTAAACACACTCAGTTAAAATTTAGACACGGCTCAGATGTCTGACTTTTTTCCCAGCACCAAAACGCAACACAAATGTGGCTCCAACCCTCCAGAAGCAGGAATCCTAGATCCAGATCACAAACTCAAATCACAGCTAACATCGAACAGTCAGTCGACCCCACAGAAAACCCAGAGGGTCAGTATCTCCTGCTGGGCTGACTTGAAATGATAAGGGGATCTTTGTGATTCACTCTTCCTCCACAGTGGAAAGAAACCAAATTGCTTAATAAAAACACGTCCGTGCCCAAATCTGCTCACAGCTGCTTGGTTACCTGGGGGGAAGGAGGTGAGGGGAAGTGGGGACAAGCTCTGGAGGCGGCAGGTGCACGTCGACATTAACAGGTGGAGCAGCACAAGCTGGAACATTCTCAGTAAGACTGAAGAACAGGACGGGTTATTAACAGCAGCAAATCTAAACCTGGATCACACAAATATACAACATATGCATTTGTACAGTTAAAGTACATATGCAGTCATTTCCATTCGGCATGCACACGTATGTACTGCATACCTTCAGTTTTTGCACACTGCATACCTTAAGTTTGTACACTTCATATTAGTAAAAGTCTGCTGAAGAAAGTCACCAAGCTTATTTTTTTCATGCAAAAATCCAAATGCTCAATATTGCTCAGTGTGTGAAAATGTTCTTAAATGTGGTGTGGAAAAAAATTAATCGAAGTGAATAGGTTATAAATTCAGCACCAAAACAAAATAGTGGAAAACTCCCCAAAAGAAGATAAAATCTAAAAATGTGTGTGTATCGGCGATGTCTGACATGAAACGACATTTTTGGACATTTTGTCCCATGCGAGGTTCTTCCCTCAGGCAAAACACAAAAGACAAAACCACAGTCTCTTTATTGGCGGATAAAAGCTCGACCTCTGCTCCTATTGATTCAGGGTGAGTTATTGGACAGCAAATGGAGTCTGACGAGGGGTGGAGGTGAGCTGCAGAGGAAGGGGAGGGGGGTTGGTGGGGTTGTCGGTCGGGGCGGAGGCAGCAGAGATCGATTGTGCATAATGGAAGGATGATTAAATAAACGTGTGGAGCAAAGAGAGCTCCATCCATCAGAGCTGAGACGGTGAGAAGGGAGGAGGCGAGTAGGGTTAAAAGGTTTGTTCCTCCTCTTTGTGCTCTACACTGTCTGTTACACATGAGCAGACACTCCCAGATAGGATTTCACTCAATCTGTTAGAAAAACATTTGAACCACAACAGCAGCGAAAAACACAAGCACAAGAAACAACAGGCAACAAAGCAAGTAGGACTTCAGTTTCTCATCAAAACTTCGTAAAAACGAAATTTTTCCATTTGCTTTATATGGTCTGTCCATAAATCATCATTTAACCAAAATGACTTGAGATTTTCTTGTAGACAGGTTATGGTAAAATGTGAGACAGATGTCTTTCAGTGTGGGAAGGGTCAGAACCTTTGTTATTTCTGTGCCCCTTTTTAGGGCCTTTATTTACGTGACTGACGATTCCTATCCCCAGCTGTGCAGAGCCGGTCCAAGCCCGGTAGAAATTGAGGAGGTTTGCGTCAGGAAGGGCATCCGGCGTAAAAACTGTGCCAAATCAACATGCGGACAATGATCCGCTGTGGCGACTGTGAACTCAAGGGATGAGCCGAAAGGACAAAAAAAAAATAAAAAATGTACGTAACTGACGACAAAAGCAAGTCTTAAATTCATGTAAGAAAAGAATTAGAGGAACTTATGTGTAAACATGATCAGCTCTTGATCTAAAACAATCGATCACATCTAATAACAAATGAAGACATCCCTTAGACATCCACACAGTAAGACTCCCTCCAATAATGATAATAATGGTAAAAAAAGTTTGGTGTCAGGAGGTAACAAACATGATGTCAGATTGGAGTTAGTGCGATTTTTAAAAAAAAACTCAAATATTTTGAGTTTAATGTTGCTGAGAAACAGACCTCAAGGGCCTGATTATCAAGAATATTTGGAGATCATTTAGTTCTGACTCCAAAGATATGATCTAGAATGATCTGATCAACATCTCTGTTCATGATTCTACCAGAAGGAAAACACTGAAAAGGTCCAAGGCTGGAGACCAGGAAACTGAAGTTTGCTTAAGAACAGCTTGACTCTCCACAGTAAAGGAAACTAAGGCTGAACTGTAGCACTAAGTAAAGAGGAGAACAGAACACGAAAACCTCATCCTCACGGTAAGGTGTAGTGTTCACTTACTTTAACCACCTTTTTACCACCTAAACGCTGAATGTCTAATGGATATATAACAGTGTCTGTGTTTGTATTGTTTGGCTGTACACGTAAATCACATGGAGATCAGATCAAATTTTACACCTCCTATAATCAGACAAACATGTATCAGGTCCACTGCTCCACCTTCTGGTAAAATCAGCTCAGTGCATGTTGAGTCTCTTTACCACCAGCCTGCAGCTCTTTCTCGTCATTTTTTAAAAATTTACATCTTTCTGAGTCTTTGTGCTTGTTTTTAACACATACATTTTGTTAATATGTTTCTGGGATATTTTGAAGACCACAGACCAGGGCCCCCCCCTGACTCTTTGGACCCCTGTGTGAAAACGGGGCTGAAGGCTGAGGAGAGGAGTGATGTGTTGAGAGGCCAGGTGGGGTGCACAGGGGTGGGGCACAGTGAACAGGTAAGGGGGGGTCAGCAGGTTCTGATGGAGCTCTGCTGCCTACCTGCTCCTCCTCAGTGCCTCCTCCTTCTCATCCTCAGTTACTGTAACAGGAACAATAAACACACATGGGAGGGGAGATGTCAGTAACTTCAGAAAGTCTTCAGGCACCTTCACTTCTGGCACACTTTAATTTGTTGGTGCTTTAATTTGAAATGTCTGACTCCTTTGCCCGTACAACTAATCAGACTGCACATTCATCACCTGATGATTTTCTCAATTAAACAATTGATTGTTTGGTTTGTTAAAATTCAGAAAATACTTCATCAGACAAATAGGTGATGAACACGTCTTTACAGACCAGAACATGACTGAAATCTCCTCTGTGATACTCCTGTCTCTCAGCTGTTGTCAGCAAAGCAAACTTTACTGGGCACTAAACAGAACAGGAACAGGAAACTTACAGGACTCAGTTCCTGTCATGTGGGCCAGGACCCGGAAAGTTTTGGACTGCATAGTGGAGCTGTGGTGTCCCCCTTCGCCCAGGTCTGGGTCCTTCTCTGCACTCTGGACGGCCTGATAGACCGGGGAGGTGCTGTCTATGACACAGTCTTTAACTTGGAGAGTGCTGCAATCACAGAGAGGCCACCATATCACCCCCGACCCCCACCCCAACCCCAGAGACCATACAGAGTCAACGGCAAGTCAGAGTTTTAGTATCTGTGTGTGTGCATGTGTGCTTCTTTTTGGTTTAGGATGCGCTAAAACAAGCACAGGTCAAAACTGAAATCACAATAAAATAAAAATAAAGCCAAACTGAGCTGGTACTGATTTGATTTTGCATGACAGGAAATAAAAAGTACGGTGAGGATGGAGGCAGTGGCAAAGAGGAATAAGTTAGCAGTCAATGCAAAAGAAAATATGTTTGGTTATTTAAGTGAATGTTTATGAACATGAGAAATACCAGTTTAACAATTAAATTAAAACTTTAGACAGACAATGTTTAATGTTCACAACTTTCCAAAACAACAAATGAAGGAAAAAAAGAGGCTCAGAACATCCAGTTTTCCATCTTAACTTTGACCAGTAAAACCAGTTTAACTCCAGTCTGTTTCATTTCGTTTATTATTAGAAGAATCTAATGATTGGAGAGATGATGAGAGACTGAGAGGAGGAGGAGCTGTGTGTCGGAAGAGCAGGTTTACTAGGGTGAAAAAATAAAAGAAAGAATGGATGTGGGGTAAAACATGCAATTTTCATGCACATACAGCATCTCCTAATAGAAAACTGATTATTACTGTTACAGCAGAGCTGTGGATGAATTGAAGAAGAATCTGAAACCAGGGAATCTCTGCAGCAGTTTGGGAAGGCAAATAAAAAAGACAATAGGCAGCAACAGCCACCGTCCAAAAACATACAGAGACGTGAAGGTGGATAAACACATATATGTTTTCCTGGTGGAGGACATAACAGGTTCTTATGTTGTATAAGTATGATTGTACATGGTGCTTTAATTTACAGTGAGAAACTTAGTGTGGAGCTAAACCCAGTTCACAGTGAAGCTTAGACTGTATCAGTCTGTAACAATTGTACACACACACAAAAAACAGTTTCATCCATTTTGCATGTGATCAAATCAAGTGAAAATAGTTTGATTTGAACATGTTTTGGTAATACAATAAACAAAATTAAATCCTGTTTACTTGTTAAATCCATTGTTTTGGTAAAATTGTTTACTTGATTTGATCAAATGCAGACAGAATATTTGAGTGTAGATAAAGGGGCACAAGATGCAAAGATTTGCGCGATTGAGGGGGTACACAAAAAAAAAAAAGATTTATGCTGCAAGTATTTTCTACATAAGCTTTATATATTTTAATCCTACATAGTGAGAATTTAAGTTGCTGTGGTCGAAGTCAAATTTAAACCAACATTAAAAACAGTAGAGGTGTCTATGGGAGAAAAGCAGCCATTTTGTATCTGAGGAAAAGGGAAAAAAAATCAGAGCCACTGCACAAACACTGGGCATGGTCAAAACAACAATGCAATTGTCCTGATAAAGAAAGAAACCAGTGGTGCACTGAGCAACATCCACAGAACAGGTCAGGAAAGGAAACAATGACAGTTTGTACAAAATGTACAACTAAAGCAGACTCATTCAGACAAACCATGTGTGCATGATGGGCTGCAATCAGCCTGAAGACACGTAGGAAAGGTGCCACGGTCTCAATTGTCCCAAGTGATGGATGATGGTTAAAGTCCAAAGTGCAGTACAATAATGCAGACACTGAATTAGTCGTTAACAGATGAAACTGAGGTGAACTGCATCAAAATGAGACATCAACACAAACACTGCTGCAATACAAATGAGTGCAGAGCCACACAACCAGTCAGACTGACTGACTGGGACAAATAGCAGGGGACTGATTACTATCCAGCAGGAGAAGGAGTATGGGAATATTATCACTTCACCAGGATCTTTACAGAAACTTTAGTAAGTAGCATGAACCCCCTTTTTATTGTAACCGTCATAATGAAGGTCTGACACATGATCACAGGCCAAACAAACACAGATCAGCGAAAAGTCAATTTACACCTGAGGGGTGTAAAACATGATCATTAAACTAACCAGAAATCCAATTCATATGTGTAAATTAGCCATTTTATTTCCAACTTCGCATCATTTCAAACCTAAAAGGAATTACTAACCGGAACGATTAGACAATCAACCATTCAGGAAGCAGGAGCCATCTTGTGGTCCATGTGGTCTGCTTACCTGCTACAGTACACCTTTCACAGCTGCACATATCTATGCTCTCAAACAGCTGTTTAACAGTGTGATAACATTCAAAGTGTTCGCAGAAATCTTCTGCTTAAACATTTTGCAACAATAAGTTCATTAAATTATTTCCACTGTTTCTCAGTACACATGTTTGCTGTAAATTCACTAAATGCACTTTGCAGAAGTGGAAGGTGACAGACAGAGCCGGAGGAGGCAGGAGTGCAAAAGGAAGAGGAAGAGGAGGGGGCTGCAGAGAAAGAAGGAGGGGAAGAAAGCTTGATTAGGAAGGAGGAGGGAGGAAGTGGGGGTGTTCTTACCCAGCATCGTGCCCCTTGATCTGCGCCTGTCCTGCGATGGCGTCCATGATGGAGTCCTGTGAGTACATACTGATGGGCGTGTTGTACTGGGCGTGGATGATGGTGGCCTTGCCGCCAGGGCCCTTTACCTCTATGGGCTTATGGGTAGAGACGGCAGTGTCCTTCAGAACACTGGGGTTGAAGCCAGGGTTGAAGCCGGGGCTGCTGGAGTGGGGGTGGGGGTGTAGTGAAGGAGATGAGTGTGTGAGGGTGTAGAAGTGGAAAAGATAAAAGGGAGGTGTGTGAGGGCAAGAAACAGAAAATTGGGGGGTGCAGTTGGTGGGGTGTAAGTTAAAAAGACGGAACACAAACTACCAACATGATCACATGCAATATTCTGTTCACAGACTTTTCATTTTCATGCAGTTGCTTTCTAGAGAGAGCTGATGATTTTTTACAAACTAATTCACATCAGCAGAAAAAGAAATGTTAACATCAGCACCAAACAAAACATTTGTGTTTTTAGGTTAAAGAAAGAAGATACGAGATAAGAGTTCAGCCTGAAACAGCAGAAGAATGCATGTACGTACACACACATACACACACACACACACACACACACACACACACAGACAAAGACTGACCTGGGGTTGTGCTACAAATAAACTATTTTAAAAAATGATGCAAATGGATGAGGAGCTGCACAAGTGTTGTCATTTGTAGCTGTTTTGTGAGTCTTTTATAAGGTGTTTTTATATGTCTGTGCTGCAGGGCTTGTTGTCTCCTAACGTGTGCTCACGTTCAAGGTGGACAGACTGAAAATGCAGCTACAGGTTAAATCGAAGGCAAACTACATGATTGGAAAACAAAGCTGAAGTGGAAATGAAACAGACTTAGTGAATAAATGCTTGTGTCCATGAAATATGTGAAGATCTGATTTTACTTCTATCATAAAACTAACGGAAATGTCTGATTCACTGCAGGTTTTGCACCATTTGAGTTTCGGACTGTGCTCTTTTATTAAATCCCTATCCTAATCTTCACAAACACATTAGTGGATGGAAAGAAGCCTTATGATTGATTTCTTTCCACCTAAAGTTCTCATAAAACTAGAGAAGCTTTTACCTTCCAATCACATTAAATTTATTTTATCTTCTGTTTGAACGATGAGGATGGGACATCATGCAACACACTAATCCAGCAGGAATGTGAGTAGTCACATGTCAAAGTTGAGTCAGTTTTAACATTTTCGTCTCACAACTTGCAGATGAATGCAGCTGCATCTCTGGACTCACTGATGCATGAGGCAGCTGCGTTGTTTCAAGTCTACACTCGAATGCAGCCTGTCGAGCGCACAACTGCTGCTGCTTTGCACATCTCAACTTGTCAATGTTGAGCTATGAGTTGCATGTAGCTGTTTTATAATCTATGCAGAAAACAAACTGGATGAACACCTTGGAAAAAGGAGCTGATGGGAGACATCAGTTGACTATTACTGATGATTACAGGAGGCTGAGGCAAGAACCATACACACAGCATCAAACCATGCCTGTAAAACACCAGAGCAAAGAGCACAACACACCAGATGCACCATCAGGAGAGGATACTGACTTGGGAGCAGGAGGGGTGAAAATCTGGTTTGCCCAACAGCAAACAGGAGGCAAGGGACAAAGGACAAGAAAAGACGGAGAAGATAAAGTGATTAGAGAAGACAGTTTTACTCAGACAGGTCCTTCCAGTAATGGGCAAAGGGAAGAGTTATACCAACAGGCTGCAGAGGGATAAAGGTCAGAGGTTAGTGACCAGGGTGAGAGTCATATTGTTGCACAGTGTTGGAGATTGCACAGTAGGACATCAATGAGTGAAGACAGATTCATGGACAGCTGCATGATAGTGGACCAACCAGTCTTGTCCACAGTTTGTAGCCACAACATTTTAAAAAGTTAAAAGGTTCCATGCACAGTTTTTCTGCTTTTCTTTCTTTTATGCACTAAACTGAGTATGATTGGATGACTGGTTGGACAAAGTCCTCGATTTGATGACATTTTATAAACTTATTACTAAAAACTAAACATTATTAAACTATGTACATAATCACCACCAAATAATCCAGACTGATTGTAGTGTGAATCTACTGTACTCGATTTAATAATTAAGAAACAAGTGTTTTGTGTTTTGGATCATAAAAATATTATACAAATAAATTAGGTGTGTGTATGGACGAATTACTGAACAGTCCTACTGGCTGGTGTCTCTGTACAAAGCAACTGTTTGGTCTTAGTTAGAAGACACACAATGATCAGAGGACAGTGAAAATACAATGGGCATGTACAGCACCCGCAAAATATCACAAAAACAAAAAATAGATGATGGCCAACGAGAAAGAGATGCAAAACTACACAACTACAAGTGTGGTTGTGTATGTGTCCAGAAGGTTCCCTGACCTTTAAATGCAGCCAGAGGAACCAACAGGTGTTTGGCTGCATCAATGACACAGTAACCGAATCACACTGTGAAGTGAGGAAACACCACCGGCATGCTGGGTAACTCTGTGTGTGTGATTATGAATAGTTATGATAACAGTCACATACTTCTCAGCCTCTCAGCACTGCTGTGTAATACTTAAGGGGAAGTATGTATTTTGATCTGGTACAGGAGTGTGTGTTTAAAGGACTATAGTGTATGTTTTGGACAAGCTGTGGGACATTTAATCCTCCTCCTCACTGAGCGTCTCCATCATCACTGAAACATCAGAGGTGCTCTTTCAAACTGAGCTCAATTGTCTTAGATCTGTTGAGGAGGCCTCATTAGATCAATCTCACTCTTCTTGCTCTACAACATGTGATTCATCACTGCTTAAAGTTGCGCGTGCACCAATGTTTGACATCAGTCTTCCTGTTCATACAGACTCGAACAAACATTTAGGTTTGATCACCAATGATTGTTTAGTTTGGTTTTTCTGGTCCCGAAAACTCAGGTTTAGCTTTCTGTACTAAATACACTGAATGTTCTGATGCTCCCACTTTTCCCAGTCTGATCAGGGTGAAAGGTCAACAGAGCAGAGGTTCACAGGAGCTGATCCAGGTATTAATCTCTAAATCAGAGTGAAATACTGATAATGGTTTCATCATTTATCACAGGTGGTGCTGCAGCCAGAAACCACAGTTCTTCTAAGGTTTGTGTTTCCGATTTATTGTGTGATTTAAATACAAAACTATGCGTCTGAACAGTGATGAGTTCACATACTGTTGTACATAGTAAAGTGTGTCTGAATGGTGAATATAAAGTACTAGTGCCATAAATGCAACATCAGTCAGAAAATAAAAAAAAGCTTTTATTTTCTCCTTCTATCAGCAGAGCAGCTCCATGTGCCCCTGCCATGCCTCTGCTCATTAACCCTTGCCTCTCCATCTCTACGTACCCCGCAGGCTGACCCGCCTGAATCACTGCCATCTCTCTTAGCGTCTCCTCGGAGTACAGGCCGATGGGGGAGTTATACTGCTTCCTCTGGGCGGGGCTGACCGCTCTCCTCCCGGGAGAGTCTGCCTCTGCGAGCCCGGAGGTGGCACTGCAGGCCGACAGGCGGCCGTTGATCTGCACCGACTGAGGATTCAGATGGAGGAGGAGTCGGGAGAGATGGAGGTGAGGCAGCGGAGAATGTTGGGTAACAACAATCATTATCTGATCAGTCGGTTTTATTGATCAATTCTTTAGTAAATATCTGCTTTAAATTTGTTCCTGTTTTCAGTGTAAAGACCTGAATGTAACGTTTTACATCAAGTAATATAATATTTTAAAATGACAATAACAAAAGTATATATTTTTTCATTCTATTCTTCTCATCAGCACTTCTACTGTTATACTGCTGTACTGTACTCACTTAGTACATATTACATCATAATGTTTGCTCCGCATCCTTATATTTCAAAATAGCTTTTTTGTTTTTAGTAATACTAAGTATATGTTATTTTATTTTAATTGAAATATTATTATCTTATTATTATTTGATAATTATGGATATAACTCACTTTTATTCAATTGAAACATTCACGATTTAACAATAGTGTATTAACATTATTCAGCAATATAATTTATTTCAAATATAAATACAACATTGTTAGCAAAAAAGCTGAGAATATTGTTTCATTTGCTGCAGCTCTTTTTAGTTTAATTTTACACAGTGTACCAACTTTTGGTACGGGATGAAGATGCTGACCATGTATATTTATAGTTATTAATGTGTTTTTTGTCTACACCATCAGATAATTTTATTTGGACAGGGTCATCTGGTGGTTTGGAGAAATCTCTTTGTCCAAACCACCACAAGTCCACAGAGGAGCAAGTCCTACAGAATTGAGATTAAAAATGTCCACACAGGCATGAAACACATTTGACCTTCTGTCTTTCCACCTGCAGCCACCAGGAGGCAGCAACTCCCTGAACACTTAACTTTTAAATCGCTCCCTCATTGTGTATGTGTGTGAGAGAGAGAGTGAGAATGAAATAAATCTTTACACAGCACTGTGCAAATGTTTTAGGCATTTTCAAGGTTTAGATTCTTCTCCATTGTGTTTCACTCTGCAGCACGACAACGAGCAAACATGCAGCCACAGTCACTGGGAGCTGTGTTCCTGCCCCCACAGGGTGCTGATCATGGAATCAGTCTGGAGTCACATGAACAAACAGAGTCACCGAGACACAATAAACCCACAGAAAAACAGGAAAGTTCTTCAACATGCTGAAACCCCATAACTGGTGCTGTTTAAAATAATTTTTTCTTTACTACTTTATTTTGTGTGAATGATTAAAAAACATTCACGACGTTATTTGTGACGGCATCTTCACTTTACTTTTGGTGCCAAAACCTTTGCACAGCACTGTTTGTATATGCTGTCCAAATGAATGTGAATTATCATTTATCTGCAGAGAGAATGTGAGAATGAGAGAGAAAAGGTATTTACAGAGTGAAACAGTGGGAGGGGACTAAAGTTTTGTAAGCAACAACAGTTTAAACGATTAAACCTTCCCAGTTTCTAGCTTTAGTGTAAAAAACCTTCCTGCCACATCTGGGTTTTTCCTTCCACATGTGCACCTTGCTGCTGCGATGAGATTTTCGGCACAAAAAATCAATGCTGTAACCCAGATGGATCAGAGTGCAGCAGTCTGCAGCGGCTTCAATGCTTTATGGGTTAAGTTACCTGCTGGTGGGGTATCATAGGAATGAGCGTGTCCATTCTTGGAGCCGGCATCGGAACTGGACGCTTTGCCCTGTAGGTAGGTAAAGAAAAAAATTATCATATTAAGTTTCAGATAATTAGCAGGAAGAATTTTGTTGTCTGGGAACATTTTACTGACTGTGTTTACATGCACTAAAGTAACCTGGGTACTCAAGAAAAATCTGATTTTTCTTGTAATCAGCAAACAAAGTTTACCAACATAGAAGAAACCTGGTTAGTGCAAATCCACATATACATGCAACAGCAGAGTAATCTGATTCTCCTCCACCCTACACATTTTCCATGTATTGTGACTGTTTCCTGACTTTTCTTCTTTGTGTGTTTGTGTCGCGGCAGAGTGACAGCACAGGGGCAGAGAAAGGAAAGAAAGGGGAGACAAATACTGCTGATCCACAACAGGAACTTTCTGAATTTTAAAAAAATCCACTGGGGAAAATGACTTATTTAAATTCTGCGAGTCCCTTTGTGTTAGTTACATTTTTTGTCAAACTTAATGCAGATTTTGTTTTAAAATTTCTCTTTTCATTCATTCTTTCATTCAGCTATGTGTTCCTGTCTGCAGCCTTTTGTTACACACATGCTCATTTGGAGAAACATGACACTTAAGAAATCAGCTGACTATAACCTGGTTACTTAAGTCCATGAAAGGTTCAGTATTAAAAGGCAACTTTTCAACTTTCAGTTTTCTATCTGGTTACTACATTCATGCTTTTAAACTTCTCTCTGGCTTTCCTGTTTTAAAATATCTCTCTTCTTCCAGCTGAAAATTCCTCTCAATGACATCACCCAGAAGAGATTTTCATCATTAGTACTTCAGATGATGTCATCTTGGGGAGCTTTGGAAAAGCAGGATGACCATGATTACAAACTCCCTAGTGTGAGCAATGAGATAACATAATCTGAACTAAAGCTTCCTCTAAGTGATGTCATCTGGAGACATTTTTCAGCTAGAAGTAGAGAGATATTTTAATGGAGGGAAGTCAGAGGGAAGATTACTGGCATTCCTTTACATTCCTTTACTGTACTACCCAAACTAGTTCAAAAAGAAGCAAGTTTAATATCAGTGAAGGCGTCCTTTCATTTTATCTACCAACACTTCATCTCAGTTAGTTTGTAATAGTAATGTAAATGCAGTTTTAATACCTCCACGGTGTAAATGAAGGATAAATCCCAGGTTTGTTTTAGTTTTAAACTTTATAGGAGGATTTCCCATAAGTTTCCACATCAAAATATACCAACATCGTCAGAAAGTCAGGGGATTGTGGGGATTGATTCATAAATGAAAAAGCAAGGTGCATTAGGAGAGCAATTCCCCGGCATTTTATTTAATCCATGCAATCCTTCAGTATGTGGGTCACTGTGATAGAAACACATGTTTAGTGATCAACAGAAGGACACAGACAGAGCACAAAATCGAATTTAATTATCTTCTTTTCAGAGGAACCACCCATACAAAGCACAATAAGAAAAAATTCTTCTGTTTTGCAGTTACAAAAAGAAGAGATGCAAGAGGGCAAAGGTCAAAAAACTCTGACTATACAAAATGTCCCTGTGAGCCTCATGTTCAAGACATAATGGAAAGAGTAAATATGACATGCTGAAAATGAGAATTTTCTGCACAAAAACATTCTCAGTAAGTGGAGGAAAAGCTTTTCCACATACTAATAAAGACTTGCACACTCAAACACCGGCCTTGAAAATAAGTAGACAGTGGAGCACAGGAATTTCAATATCTTCATTATAGTCAGGTGTAAAAAAGGTGAACTCAGAGACACACATTCAAACAGAAGACATCTAAGACACAAAGACACACAACCAGAGATTTAAACAGTCAAATTAGAAACAACATGTTGGAAAGAAAGTGAAATCGTGGCCTCCCTTTGTTTCACTACATTACTCGGTCTGAGCTCAGTACATATTATCTTTATTTTTCAGGTCTGATTAGCGGAGTCATAACTTCCTGCAGAGATGTGGTGGAGACTGGAGTAAAGATTCATAATTCAATAAAATCTCTTATTTATGCTTCCATCTTTCTAATGGATTTCTGTCTTTAACATCACCTTGTTCCAGGACTGCAGGGGGAAACCACATCAAGTGTTTTGTCTCTGATAACTAATTAAGTCAATGATGTAAAGGATCCAGAAATCTCCAAACTGACCCACTCACCCTCGCACATTAATTACACTCGTTTTCTGCTGCAGAGGAGAATAAAGAAGCACAGAGGCAGTGTAAAAGTTCAAACAGCTTCTATTATATTTGCTAATCAGTGTCAGGCTTCATGTGTATTACCTGATGAAAAATAGTGATAAGAGCGTGCTCTGAGCTCTGTACAGACCAATGTTAATGTCCAGGATTTTATCAGATACATATCATTTTTAAGCACATTTGCTCAATTGATTGAAGAAAAAAGAAAAACAGATGAGTTTCATCTGTTTCTGTTCTTCACAGTTAAGGAAAGTTGTACTCAAAGACATGCATGGAATACTCAAAGGGCTGGTCTCAGGCACAGATGTAAACTGATCGCTGAACGAAAATCGCCAAACTTAGATGAGAAAAAACTGAACAGAAAGTAAACGGACAAAGAAACCAAAAAACGACCACAAAGAGACAGAACAACTTAAAACAGATGGCAGCATGTAAGGTAAATGTTCTTACTTGGACATGGTGAGCGCCAGGCTGTGGATGGCCATCTTGATCTTGTTCTGGGCCTCCAGGTGAGTCATCCCTTCGGTGCTGACACCATCGATGGCGACGATGACATCACCCTGGATCAGGTTCCCATGAGCTGCTTTGCTACCAGGACTGATCTGTTAAAAAAAGACATTTAGACCTTAGTTTTACCCAAGAATCTTTAATCAGACATGTTATGGAAGAAATCTGGACACTGATGTAACTTAAAGAGCAAGATGTCCCTCATTAGACCCTCATTAGTGACAGATCAGTTGAATATCAGAAACCACAGCTCCGTGCACATCAGTCTGAATCTTTCAAACACTTAACAGTGAAAAGTAGCTCCCATGAAACAATCAAAAGGGAAAATAGTTAATTAGTGATTTAGTGAGTAGTTAAGTTGTCTACATACCAGTGCAGTTCTTTTATTCTGAGAATCCACCTCAGGAGTGGAGCTGTGTTTTCAATATTATTATAGATATTAGTGCAGCTTTAAAAATAATAATTTATAAAAGAATATTTATAAAATAACTTGGAACACAAACTCTAGAGGCACAGCTGGGATTTAAACCCAGGATCTCTGGTTTACTAGACAGGTGCTTTGACCAACTAACCCACAGCATCATGTCCTCTCTGTGAGCTTCTAATTGTGATCTTACACTCAAAGCATAATTTTCTCACGTTTTCACATTAAGCACTTTGTCTTCTTCTCTTTCATTAGTTGCCTCTGTCACAAATTAGACCAAGTTGATGTGGAGACCAAGTTGAGTTTATTTATAAACTATATTATATTATATTATATTATATTATATTATATTATATTATATTATATTATATTATATTATATTATATTATATTATATTATATTATATTATATTATATTATAAACAAACACATTGAGTATGGAGTTTAAACAAAAGCCAGTGACAGTTCCTCATTCTCAGCTTTACAGCAGTTCTGATTGGAGCATTACATTTAACATTATTTAAAGAGTTGACCTTGTGACCTTTCTCTCAGGCCTCTGTGGCACCTTCAACACAATTCAGAACACAAGTGTTCATGCCTGAGTGTTAAAGCCCGGACAGCTGTTCATATGCCGCTAACCCCCACTGAGTCATATCCACTCTGCTCTGTTTTCCCATCGACAGAGGGTATTTTAGCTACAGTCTGAACCTTGGAGGTGGGAGTGGAGAGGGAGAACGGTGAGGTGGACAAGATGAAGGAGATAGAAAGATGGAGTGATGGAGGTGAAGAGGAGATCGAGGTGAAATGAAGAAAGATGCAGAAAGATGAGGAGGATAAATAGTTGGAGACAGAAGTAGGCAGAGAGGCAGTAAGATTTAGGAGGAGTTAGAGGGAGAGGGCCATAAGATGGTCTAGAGACCTGTGCAGATGTCTCCCTCATCCTTTGACTGCAGGTTCCAGCCCCCTGCGACCCCAAGCAAGATAAGCAGTTAAATCTAATGGATGGATGATGGAGGGAGAATGAATGGAGACTGTCATCTGATTCATCACCAGTACAACAAGATGGAGTTGTTTAAAGCGCCTGTCTAGTAAACAGGAGAACCTTGGTTCAAATCCCAGCAGTGCCTGCTTATTAGAGAGGTTACATTTGAAATTTAAGAGGGTGAACACAGCAACATTTACAATGTTTGGAAATTCTTCTTCGGAGTACAGAAGAGCAAACAACTATACTTTCTTAAGCTGACACCACAGTAGTGATGCTTTTCTCTGACCAATTCAGTCATCTGCAGCAATTTCAAATAACCTTCTGGTATAACCTCAGTTCACTTGGAACCTTGATGGAGGTGATACCCAAAGAAGTACCAGATACCATCCACAAATTTAACAAGAAGACAAGTAGAGTTTTGTCAAGTTGAGCCAGTCCAATGCAGAGGAAAAGAGTTGGATATTAGCTGTGAGGTCTATCTGAGCTCTCTCAACCATCTACACTGGAGAAACAAAGCAACCACTTCATTGCACAACACAGCAGAACAGAGTCCTTGTAAAAAGGAGATCCTGGGTTCAAATCCCAGCAGTAACTCCCCAAGTATCTGAGTGGTGCAGAAAATCACTCAAAGAACATTAAGTCGTCTTTTGGAATGAAGGCTGTGATGAACATTTCATTTACAACCTGGTACTGAGCCGCCTATTACATCATGGTAAACACTCCTGCATGACTATTTAACAGTTTCTATTATTCGGCTCCATGTTTGCTGACTTCAGCCGATCTCAGTGTCACTCAGCTACCACATTATTTTACCACGGCAGGCTGGATTAAACTGAAGCAAAGCGAACAAACGTTTGGGGAGTTTTACTTTCAGGAAGCTGCTCACTGGGCTCGAACAATGTGAGGCCTGTCCCGGCTGCAGATTGGCCTACTTTCACCCTGACCCACATAAACATGCACTGTGCCACGCATTAACAACAAAAATGAGTTACTGCTGCAGCTTCTGCTTCAACATTTCAGAACAAAAAGAGATTTGAAGTTACATCATATACCAGTCAGTTCAACAGCTGTCCTAACTTACATTTTTCACTTAACTTTACTCAGTTATCAACAACATGCACTTTCTACTAGTTTTCATCAAGTTAGAGGTAATTGTAGGGTGAACAAACCCATTTAGTAATTGATATTCAGTGACAGTAACTTAAAACAATCAAGTGCAGTAGCAGCAAATGAGACAATGAAACTACTACACTGGTAACAGCAGAAATTCACAAAAAGGTGCTTAGTGTGCCTGGAAAACAAGGGTCAAAGCTTTTTGGTGAAGTTCATTACCCCAGTGCAGTTGTCCAGTGGCACGCTTTTTTGCTGTTGAATCACCCTCTGCTGGCTGCTACTAAAATTATATTTCACATTAATGCAGTTCAGTGTAAAGTACATTTTACACTGTGGTAGGACTGATCTACAGCTAATCAACACAATAGGGGCTCTTTCTTGTGCACAGCAGAGAAATAGAGATGGGGGGGTCTACCGATTTTGAGAGCTTACCCTACTAATAAGTATATACTAATAGTAAATACTTGGTGTTGGTATACAATAGTAATGCATGTTCATAAATGTTTTGTACATGGTTAACAAACCGTGTCTTTAGAAAGTAGTTTATAAGAGTTATTCAGAACACTGAAGTTACACAAGTAACTATTATATGTTTTTTTTTTTTCAACTTAATTGTGTGTGCCTTTTGGAATACACAGTGCACAGTACATTTAACTCAAGATTGTTTTGTTGTTTGAAATAGTAATACTCAGTACTTCATACTGAGTTACAAGTTTACCTAAGGTAAAGTAAATTTTAGTACCCTACAAGTACTCTTAATAAGCATTTGTATGTACAAATACAACTGCAATTACAGTTTACTTGTTTTTTTCGAGGCATTCAGTTTGCATTGTTTGTGTGCCAGATGTTTCAGGGTCACAAACCTATTTATTATCTTTTTATTTTAGCTGAATAAAAATGCATCTGATATTGTACTGATACAGATGCCAGTGACAACTCTATAACTAACTAGCTATTTAGGTTACCAAAGTTGGATAGGAAGTGATGTCAGGACCTTTGTGGCCATCTATAACCGTCCTGACAAGTTAAAAATGTAAAACTGGAATTTATCACACACACAGACCTGACAGCAGTGACTCTGTAACAATAGATTTGAACACGGACAGAGGAGTGGGTAGGTAACTGATAAGACGTGTGTGTGTATCTATGTGTGTGCAGGGTCACTGACCTTCAGAGGCTAAAAACAGCCTATTGCCTGTCAGCAGCCACAGCCGCTCACTGCCACTCTGCAGGCCTGAGTGTGCAGCAGCAGGAGAACTTCATATTCAGGGTGCAGTGATCTGTGCATATTCCATGTTGTTACATTATGTTAATTTCTACTACTTCACTGCCTGTTGGATGAAGTACATGTTATTTTGTGTCTGTAATTATTTTGTTGTAATTATCTTTGCTATTGCATTGAGTCTACTTATGGTCATTGTATATCTCTTAGTGGTTATTATTTGTGTCTTCATGTTCAGTTTGGATTTTTCTTCCAACAAAGCCTGTTAACCAGTGGGAGGCACCTGGATGTCTGGGCCTGTGCCTGAATTTCTATCTTTTTGTAAGTACAGTGACATAACAGGTGGCCTCTACAAAAGTCCCGCTAAGTCCCGTATCAAAGATCTCTTGGTGTGAAACTGTTTTGGATCCTCTGTTGAGGATCATCCTGTGCATCCCGTAACATGATGCAGCAGGATCAGGAGCTCACAGAGAGCTGATTCAGCTCAATGTGTTACAGCAGGAGTCCAAATGCGCAGAGAGAGAGACTGACAAAGACAAAACATCTGCTGAAGCTGCACGGCTGCAGAACAGATTACTCGGTGCATCAAGTCAGGAAATGTGCTTATTTATTCAGTGGCGTGTGTTAGGACCAAAATCAAATACAATATGTCCCATAGACATGCGTTCTTTCTGTACTTCAATGATGAAATCTGCAGCAGGGAAATGAGCAGGTAAACCCATACTGTAGATCTATCACTGACTGTCCTTCAAGCCCCAGGTGAAGACAAGCAGATTCATTCCCTTTCACTCCTGTTTCCTGGACCACAGCAAACATTAAACCATAAAGCTGCAGAGAATGACGGGGAGTGTCCTCTTTCCCTCGCTCTAAGAAAAGAGTTGAAAATGCAGTGTAAATCTGTAAATTAGAGACAGCTGTCATAATGACAACAGCATATTGAAGACAGAGGTGTTTGTTCAGTAAATGTGTGTTTGTGTGTGGGCTTGTGTTTATGGTTGGTCCATCATAAGGTATTGTGTATGTATTTGTAGTGTAAGGCTGTAGATTTATGTGAGTTAGTGTGTGTCTAACAGGCTGTTCACACACCGATCTAAAGACCAACAAGACAAATCTGATGATTTGATGATCGAAATCACAACAATAAATGTCTCTAAGGCTTTTATGAACTAGTCCAGCATTGACAGTGAATTTAGCTTCTAACTAACTAGTTTTAAAACAACAACAGTGGGTGGGACTGTCCACCTGTTTTCACACAATTGTTCAAAAATTAAAAGAAAATAAATAAACTTTGAAAAATTACAAAAGTAGCCCTACAGTCTGTGGATAAAAGTTGTTTGTGGGGTGATAAGGAGACTTTAACCTTCCTCAAATTTATACATGAAACTAATGACATGGTTTCCTTTGATTGAGATTTTTTTAAAAACCTCATTTACTTCTGCACCCACTGTAGAATCATTTCCATCAGCCCCTGAGGTGGTACACAAGTACAAACCCCAAGTACTTAATTGCTTAACTACTTAATTAAGGGTGGCTGTAGCTCAGTTGGTAAGGCAGTCATCCACAAATTAAGTGGTTTGATCCCCGGTCCTTCCTTGCTACATGTTAAAGTGTCCTTGGGCAAGAAACTGAACCCCAAGTTGCTTCCGGTGAGTCAGATGAGTGTGTGTGTGTGAATGGGTAACTGAGAAGCAACATTGTAAAGCACTTAAAAGTGCTATATAAGCACCCATTTGCTTTTATTCTAAAAATAAAAAATTAATAAAAATACTAAAAATACTGTACTACAAGCAGGGGTAGCATTTCTACCTCTTGACTTGAGTTAAATGGTCTAAGAAGTAGCAGCACTGCAGTAAGAAGGTAATTACTCTGAGTCTCTGATAAAAACATAGCATTTAAAGACTATTGAACTCAATACTGTTAACATGATAACATGAATGTACACATTGTCCAGGTTTGCTCCACATGCACCACAGAAATAATTATTATATTCTGCAGAAATCTGAAATGTTCAGGTCTTAATACGTTTAATTTATGGACAGATTCAAGAAGAAGCCAGTTCACAAACCTGATTTCTGACTTGTTACCGTGAAAAATCAGCATATTGTATTCACTAATTGACTTTTATAGTTATCAAAAATAAAAATGCAAATGTTGGAGGCTAAACACCAGAGAAACAGTTTTTACTTTCTGTATATTAGATTTCGTGTCAGATACATGGAGGGGAGTATAAAATAGTAGTGTAAGTATTATAAAAATACTTCAAAACAGAAACCTGCTGATTTTCTGGAAATACTTTTTGTGCTCAATGGAAATGCGCTGAATGTGCTTTTTTGCTGTGAATCTGTTCGAATATGAGCAACTATGCTTTGTCATTTGCTGATGAAACCGTCTCAGCACAGATGAGCAGAGAAGAAGCTCCTCCTCAGCTATTCCTGAATCACTCTGGGAGTGTGTGTGTGTGAGAGAACAGCTGCTGGATCTCATTATGTCGGCCCAACATGACTTAAAGTCAGGAATCTTTGAGACTTCTGATTTTATTTTGCTCATATTCTGCAAAATTTAGTTTGACTGATTACACCAGGGTTGAAGAAGTACTCAGATCGCTTACTAAAGTATAATTGCAGCAATGTGGAAATACTCTTAGAAATACTAACGGAGTTAGCATCAAAATATGCTTTAAAGTAACGTAACATATCAAATGGCCCATGTTAGAACAATATATATGATTTTATTGAATTATAGTAACTGATGCAATAATGTGAAACACCAGTGATGTGTCAGCAGGTGAAGGTGGAGCTGATTTCATCACTTTAATTCCTGACAGCACTTATTGGAACATTAGATATTGGTTTAACAAGTTGACTGTAAAAACTTACTAAAGCTTCAGATTTATTGAGTAAAACTAATTTATTTCTCTGTGAATTGTCGTGGAGTAACAGTAAAAATGGCATAAATGTCAAATATCCGACAGAAGTGAAGTACAAATACTCATGTTTGTCATTTGTGAAGCGGTGTGAACGTATGTAAAACTAATTAATTTACATTCACTGCAGTGTATCCAGAAACCCTGTACATTTTCCTTCTAAGTTTTACTTTTTGCTTTCACTCTACGTTGAGCTACGTTGTGCTCCAGAATTTAACGTTAATGCTTCAATGTGACAATTAGTCTTGAAACTAGCCTTTTTCTGAAAAACTTGAATCTATACAGTTTCTGTGAAAACCTTTTTACAGATTATGAGATTTTATTCTTCTTCTTCACAATACCAACTCTAAGCTTCATGTCAATATACAGTGAACTACAGTAAATCATTGCTAAGTAAATCAACCACATGTGGAAATATTGTATGAGGAGCATCTTTTTTCTTTTGTTATTAAGCAGAGGTAAGGAGGGTTTATCATGATGGAGATAATAATAATACACAGAGTGGATCCAAAAGGATCCGATTCATGACTCAGTTATGACTCTGAGAAACAGTTTGTCTGATGCAAACTGTCTGATGCAAGCAGTGGCTGCTCGCTGTGATCTGCACATCCAACATTTCAACCTCCGCATGTCCACGTGTCGCCACATCAAAGGATCCAGGTGGGAGTCACACAGAGATTTTAATCACCTTCTGCTTGAGTCAATCAAACACAAAGGAATTTCTTCAGGACACTTTAGACATGTAGCTAAAGCGGTCTTAAACAAGCCAACACAGAGGTGTCAAAGGTGAAGGGTCGCAGCACCCTAACAACAGATGCGACAGATTTTTCTGAGAGCCCCAAGCGGCTGTGGAAGATAAAGACGTGCAGCAGAGGCATAGACGAGCGTTTTCTCTCCGTCTATTCAGAGAGGCTGTGAAACCAACACCAGCTCCACTTTTAACCCCCTGGCTCTGCTTTCAATCTCTCTGACAAATGCTGGCAGCCGTCATGTCCTGCGGGACCACAATTCCCAGCCCAACCGGCTTCCTTACATCAGCCACGAATAACAGCTACTAATCAAAAACCATCTTCACATAACACAAAGGACGCATCGATGTGAAACAGGAAGCAAACGCTGAGCATTTTTAAAGGCCCATACCACTGTTTCTAAAGCAGATACAGGTTTTTCGGGGGTTGCATGTGTCCTCCTGAACAGCCAGTGGTTTACATTCACCTCTCTGACTGTGTGACATGGATTTTTGTAACTGATTAGATTTGAATCAAAGGGAAGAACTTATTGTGAAGAACTTTTTGTTCTTCACATTACACATGTTGCTGGATTCTGCAACTTTTCAGACCGGCTTCCCTTACCCATGTGGGTGAGGTTGGGCCGGACAATCCTGATGAATCACAATGAAAGACAAACACCACCTGTCTTCCCTGCAACAATGTCCTTCGTACCAAATCACTTCTGTCTGTTTTCAGATTAGCCTGATTTTCTTTTTTTCCCTTTTTTATTTTGTTTTGAAATATACTGCTGTAATTCTTCACCATAAGTATTTTAAAGGTGTTTTACAAATAAAACAGCTGTGGGTATGTCTTTTTTGAGGGGGACAGTCTTGAAATGACAGGAACTCAGGCGAAGGACAATTCCAATTGAGGGTGCCCCACCTTGTTCTTTCTAGAAAACTTAGCTCATTTCTCTGTGAAACACGTTGAATTACTGCATCCACTGATTTAAGAAAAAATTAAGACATTTAAAAACCAAAATGATTTTTCGGGAGACACACTTTCAGAAGTGTAAAACATGGTGCACACCTGTGAAAATCACCATCAAACATTCTGCACTGATGTGAACTGAACTGCTCCACTGCACAGCAGCTCTTCAGACACACGTCCTTCCACCAAACTAAAGGCCAAACCAAAAAAAATCCTAAATTTATCAGCGGCTTCCTACCCTGGAGATGGTCAGCGGCATGTTGAAGTCTTTCCCCCCCTGCAGCCTGAAGCCCCAGGGACCGGGGCCGGGCAGCGAAACAGTGTAGGTGCTCATTCTTCCACACAACAAAAGATCCTCGGGACTGGATGACGGCGATTAAACCAAATTTCTGAGAAACCCCACAGCGGCAGGAGGGAAGGGATGGGAGGGAGGGCCCACGGTGAGTTTAGCCTCTGAAAGGAGACAGAGAAAAGGATGTCAGACAGGTGAACAAGGACGGAACAAAGGTGCCGTGAAACTCAAAATGGTGTGTAGAGCATGCACAAAGCAAAAGTGAGAGAGAAAGAGAAGAAGCTGAGAGAGGAGAAAGAAGAGGACCTGCCTGCTCAGATGAGCTGAAGTGACAGCCCAAGAATAGCCAGAGATAGCACTGTGGCATTGTGGGGGGGTGGAGGGGTGAGGCAGGGTGAGGCAGGGCAGGGGGAGGTTGAAGGGAGAGGAGGGGGTGTTGACTTATATGGCATGAAAGGGGACACCTGGTATGCCATGCTTGCCGTGATTCACTGGGACTAATATAGACGCTGAAGATTCTTCTAGATACCCCCGTCTCTTCCTCACCCACTCCCTCACCTAGCCATGCCCAGGGTCTTCCTTGGAGCCAATCAGGGGCAACGCCGGGAAACGTCTCATTATCTTTGTGGTGATAAAGCTGAAACAGAAAGGCCACAAGTGAAGTGGCTCTGATAGCTAAAAGGTCAGCAGCAACAGTTCAAACTGACTGACTGTATCCTGAAGGGGTGTATGTGAGAACACCAGTGTCCGAGTGAGATGCTCCTGACCTCATCCAGACTTTATCCTGACAGGCCCCCAGTACAGTCTGTATTCTGTACATGCAGCACAGTGCTCTGTCTTGAACTGTGGTGGAGGATAAAAGTTTTTTCTTTTTTTGATGCACGACTTAGATGTGCTCATTTAAAACACTGTTTCCCAAAGCCTTAGTTTTCTATCATGTTGTGGCTTTTGTGTGCGCTGACCGTGCACTGCAATTCATATGCGAAACAGGCCTAACAGAAACTAAACGTGAGAAAATTCACTGTTGGTTTTAGCTCTCCCTTTCAGGACTTGATATTGCATTGCATTCAAAGTGGCTCAGATCACTTTAAATAGGATCATACAGACATATAAAAACTCCAGCTGACATTTAGATAGATAAAAACAGCTTAGAGAGGCACTGCTGGGATTTGAACCCAGGATCCCCTGTCTACTGGACAGGCACTTTAACAAACTAAGCCTTAGGGATGTGAGACATTCACCAGGACCTGCATGTTAATGATTCTGTATTTTGTTGAAAATCCAAATGGAAATTCAAAACCAGGTACACAGATGATCTGGGCAATGAATGTCTTTAACTCATGACGCTGAAAACACTGCCAGGAGACACTAACACCCTGAGCTGGAAATCATTGTGAATCTAGATTATTTTAAATTTGGACTGTTGCACAAAAATGTGTCTCACCCACCACTAACCCGCTGCCCTGGTGACTAGCGTCTAAAAGAGTTTAGGATTTGCTTTGTTTAGTTATAACAATTTTCAGCCATCTTTTCTGGAAGTTGCAGAAATGAGTCAGTGAACGTTTTTTCCTGTGGCTGTGACAGAGTAAGCAGCATGTTCCGTCAGTCAATCAGTAGCCATGAAGAAACATGAATGAGCTGGTAAATGGTTAGAACAGCCAATTACTGATACCCATTGTTTGTCCCCATAAACAACTTTGTTCACGGTAAATTAACTTTGATTCTTTGGGTTTATTTTCTCAAAACGCACAATCTGTGCATTCAGGTAATTAAATATTACATATATATTTTAAATATTTGTACCTAATTTCAGGCTGTAACTTGATTTCACTTCAACTGAATTTTACCCTTGATTTTTATGTCTTGCTAATAATACAGGAGTCATTTAACAGCTAGCGACTTCTTGTCACATGTTGGGCAAGTTTACAAGTTACACTGGAAATTGTTGTCATTTTGTATTAATCATTTGACTTTTTGTATGTTTTATGTTTGTATGTTAGAAGAAATAATGTGTAATTTACTAAGTAATACAATGTTCACAATATGTCATCAAAATTTAAAATAAAATGCTAAATTGCCACAGCTAGTACATGAGATTAAAAATGTTTGTCCCATGAGAAAAAAGGAAACTGTTTCTGTTTTTGCTGTGTGATGCTGCTGTGCCATTGGAGTGAAGCAACATGAACTGGATTAACAGTGAATTAACTGGATTAATATGTCTGCTGTTTAAGTATTTTTGAAATTTTATTATTAACATGTTTTAGAGCTTTGGATACTCCACATAGCAAGCCATGTGTCTAGTTAGTGACTGAGTAATAAAAAAATCCACAAGAGCTGGTTCAGAATTTACAAAAACATTACATTAGCTGATTAACGTAACAGTGTAGGACCACTTGTTGCATAATACCAGTAATTATTGTTGTTGTTCGTGTTCATTTAGTGTCATCAACCTGGCAACCCAAGTGCTTCGGGTGTGGAGGGAAGAGGGGGGATAGACAGTGCACTCCAAAATTTTAAATTTGTACTGCAGTACCCATTTTAGACACTTCATGTCATAGAATTTCTTTAAGTTGATTGACATTTCAAAATGATCAGTAATCTGTGCATTTTCCTTTTATAACCAAGAAAGTAGACTCATGATACCAGCCGTCACTTTTTAGTATCCCCGGAACTGTTGTAGACAACTGTCATAGCAATGTTTCAGGGGGACCACTAAAAAGTGACTGACATTTAGATTTGTAAATGTATTTGTAGTAGCTCCTGGCCATTTCAGCTGGTGTTGTAGCTTTTTGCAGCACGTTTCTTAATGCTGCAACTTTGTTGCTAGATTGATTAAGTTTTTTTGTAAAATTTGCCTATTTGTGGTTTATCAATATGCAGTGCCGTGAGCTCTCAGGGCCACCATATCAAAGTCTGTTTTTACATTTTTATTTCACAGTTCACTGTTGGCTGCTTTACCAAACTGAAACAAACATACAGTTTGAGTGTGTGAAATTCAGAGAAATCTTCTTGGTGCTGGACCTGGCTCCTCAGACTCAGGGAGAGTAGCAGGTAACAGAGATCTCCCTCTGACTCAGTGTTCAGAAACCACAAACATTAACTAAGGAATCAAGTCAAACTGACACATCTGTAGTGAAAATGCATCAATCCAGCCTGACATTTAAAAATATTTTGAGATAAGTACGTGTGTCTGTTCATGTATGGAGCATGCTGTAAGGGCATTGTGCCCCTCTGCAGGGACTGACAGGCTGATCCCAGCACTGCCTGATCTGCTCAGCCTGTTATATCACCGGCTATGTTTAGACGCCTTTGTCACAGGAAGGAATTTGATGGAGACTGTGTAGCCAGAGCTGGAAAAGACATTTCCCAGCTGCACGAGGCCAATAACGTGTGTTTAGGTTTAAATTATAATGCAGAAAGTGGAGGCTTTAATAACCTTTTCTGAAGTACCACCAGATCACAAAACCTCCCATTTTTAGCTCTGTAGGAGCAGATAACTGATCAGTATATAGTTCTTGAGGTGTGGCTGTAACAAGCACTGGAGCCTCTAGGGGACACTAGTGGAGACTGCCTGTACGTATTGTTTTCAGTTCACGACATTTTAGAGACTCAAGTTTAGGAAACAAACCCAAACGATGTGAGTCACTGCCCTTCATAGAGAGCAGTGAGTCGAAGCAAAACCATTCACAGATATACGAGTAGGGTGATAAACACTGTGTGTGTGTGTGTGTGTGTGTGTGTGTGTGTGTGTGTGTGTGTGTGTGTGTGTGTGTGTGTGTGTGTGTGTGTTTCAAATAGACGGTATTTAATGAAGGGGGGGTGGATCCCTCTTTCCCTTTCAGCATTACTGACACACCACTGACCTCAGAGCACTTGTGATTAACTTGTCATTTTAAACAGATTCTTGATTGAGTAGCTGCGTTAAGTTAAAGGTCAGATGAGGAAATATCAGACGTGGATGGAGCTTGGGAGGGAGGAAGTACTCCATAAAAGTGATACAACAATGTGAAACAGCCCCTGGCCAATTAACTAAAATTCACTGAAAAGAATCATAAATCCTGTCCATTTAACACAATTGTAATTGTTCACAGCCAAAGAGGAATGAAGCTAATTCATTGGAAAAACACAAATGTTTAACTGAAGGAAAGCATATATATAAAATATGAAAATACATTTAAATTTAAAACCCCACCTTGAAGATCTATTAAAAATCATGTTCTTTAACACTGTAGTGTGCTCTGTGGACAAGTCTACAGTAGGACACGACATGCCTATGCAGGGCAATGCCATAAATGAGGGGTGTGCTGGGTTTTGGGATATTGTCCAAATTAAGCTATGAATTTCCCTTAAGTCAAGTGACTATCACGTTCAGATTTTAGTGGGGGGGGGGGGCTATACAACCCCTAGCACCCCTCCAGCCCTGGCCCTGCTACTCTACACCTCCAGAAAAACATAAACATGCAGCCTCATATCCAACATTGACTTTATCTGTTTCACATGGTTTAGAATAGTGGCTTAGTAGGCCACTATGTTATTTTATGGTCATAACCTGATTTTAGTCATGTTATGAAGAATGATTAGTTCCCAGCAGGGAGATGCTGTGTTTGCTACAGAAAAGGCCACAGTTACTGAAAGTACACTTGGTACATAGCAACAGAGTTCTGGATATTTTCCACCTCAACAAGAACTTTCTCCTCACATGTACAACACTACAGATAATGCATGTTTTTCTATGCTGTAATACCATAAATACAGATTTATGTTGTTTGGAAAAATGAAAGGAGAAAATATTTTAGTCTGGAAGATGCATTCATTTAAAAAAACTTTTTGAGAAGGATACATTCATATTTAGATAATGCTTGATCTTAAAGAAAATGTGTCTTTTACCAATGATTAGATTTGTATGTATCTATTATCTACTTTATTGTTATTGCTTAATACACTGGGAGCTGTTTTTGTTTTGTGTGTCAGGTATTCCCATGTGGGATTGACCATTTTCATGGTCTGACACGAAGATATAAAATGTATTCATTAACTTATATATTTGTACTACATTTTTTAACTGTGTGTGCCTGACAGTTTTATCTCATGCAAAGGAAACCATGCAACACTGTTTGGGTGGTCCTACACTCAGTACAGCAGCTGCAACTGCACATACAACTCTGTACCACATCAGTATATTGATTTCTTTGATACCATTTTTATAGTTTTGCATGTACTGTCCTACTTGCTGCAATGGTCAGAAAGTGCAACTAAAGAACATAGTCAAATGACAAGTTCCAAAATACAAAAATTCCTTGTTGCCCTCAAGTTCAGGGTCTTTACACAGAGATTCAGTTACTGCAAACATGAACCTCTTCTTCTCTGTCTTCATTCGGTTCCTGTACCCCGTTCTCTTTGTTTTTAAACATAAAGGTTTAATGAGGAACACAGGTGTGCTCACCTCGTGCCTCAGGTGATCTGCCTACAAAACCCGCCCCACCTGCTTCTGGCTCTCCTGCCACACTGCACCGCCCAGCAGGGCCACACCGTGCAAGAAATTCAGCGCACACACTAAGCATTCAAAAACCCACTCGACCAGCAGGAGACGGTCAGAACTACGTCCTGACCAGCGGCAGCTTCAGAAGGTTAATGGAGGTAAAGTGACCCGGCCGCGGCGGTGGGAGCCGGGCGGTCGGTGCCACTAGTTACCGGCTGGTGATGATGGTGATGGTGAAGCAGTTAAACAGGAGATAAAACAAGAAGGCGGGCGAAAGCAGCTTTAAAGGAGTTTGAAAAGTCCGTACCTGCCGCCGCAACTCCGTGAGCCGTCGCAGACAAAACGGGGGAATCCTGCTCCGGTTCCCCGGCCGGGCAGAAAGCAGGAGGGGAGTCCGGGGGGAGGAGGAGGTGTTAACGGTGGATTTTCATTAGCAGGGTTTTAATTTAAAGAGGCAGGAGTCAGGAAGCAGCAGACGGCGCCACCCACGGGTGAAGATCCAGGTTCCACTGTGACAACTAATTACTGATTAAAAATGCTGATTTAGGAATATTAACCCGTCCTCAGGCTTTCTTACGCTCAGTCACAAAATTAAAAATCTGTCTTATGTCTTCTGTCATTTCTACAGGTTCTGCAGTGATGGAGGAACAATGAAGGAGTTTAATGGTGAAACAAACATTTATTTAGAAAAATAAATACGTGTAACATTGAGGTACTGCAAGTAGGAGTAACAATTCACAATACGTCTTACAGAACAGGAACTTTAAAACACAAGAATGATGTACAACCCCAATTCAAAAAAAGTTGGGACAATGTGTAAAAGGTAAATAAAAAGAGTATGCAATCAACCCATATTTTATTCACAATAGAACATAAACAACATATCAGATGATGAAACAGACATTTTACCATTTCATGGAAAATATTAACCCATTTTGAATTTGATGGCATCCACACATCTGCGGCAAATCAAAAACTAATGGAGGAGCATTTGACAACTAATTAGGTTAATTGGCAACAGGTCAGTAACATGACTGGGTATACGAGGAGCAATTCAGATAGGCCTAGCCTCTCAAATGTAAAGATGGGCAGAGGTTTATCAATCTATGACAAACTGTGTCTAAAAATTGTGGAACAATTTCACAAAAATGTTCCTCAACATAAAATTGTGAAGACTTTGAACCATCTACAGTATATAACATCATCAAAAGATTCAGAGAATCCAAAGGAATCTCTGTGCACAAGGGACAAGGTCGAAGGTCAAAACTGGATGTGTATGATCTTGGGACTCCCTACTGGACATCACTGCATGAGCTCAGGAAACTTTCCAGAAATCACTGTCTGTGAACACAGTTCACTGTGCAATCCATAAATGTTAGTTAAGGCTGTATAATGCAAAGAAGAAGCCATATGTGAACACGATCCAGAAACACCGCAATGTTCTCTGGGCTAAAGCTCATTTAAAATGGTCTGAGGCTGAATGGAAAATCTGTGGTCAGATGAATCAAAATTTAAAATTCTTTTTGGAAACCATGGACACAGTGTCCTGTGCATTAAAGAGGACGGGGACCATCTAGCTTGTTATCAGCAGACAGTTCCAAAGCCTACATCTCTGATGGTATGGAGCTGCATTAGTGCCTATTGTGGGCAGCTTACACATCTGGAAAGGCACCATCAATGTTGAAATGTACATACAGGGTTTTAGAGCAACATATGCTCCCATCCAGACAACGTTTCTTTCAGGGAAGACCTTCATATTTCAGCAAGACAATGCTAAACCTCATACTGCATCCATCACAACAGCATGACTTCACAGGAGAAGAGTCCGGGTGCTGAACTGGCCTGCCTGCGGTCCAGACCTCTCACCAATAGAAAACTTACGGCACATCATAAAAAGAAAACAAAGGCCAAGGACTGTTGAGCAGCTACAATCCTGCATCAGACAAGAAAGGCACAACATTCCTCTCCTAAAACTCCAGCAACTGGTCTCCTCACTTTCCAGATGTTTATAGACAGTTGTCAAAAGAAGTGGTGATGCTACACAATGGTCAACATCACCCTGTTCCAACTTTTTTGAGACGTTATGCTGCCATGTGTATAAAAATATGGGTTGATGAGATTTGCAAATCATTGCATTCTGTTTTTATTTGTGTTTTACACATTTTCCCAACTTCTTTTAAATTGGGGTTGTAGAACACCTGCCTTTATGTTCAGTACTGTTTTTCAACACTGTTGAGCTGTGTGCAGAGATTTGCATTAAACTCTAGTGTTACTCTGCTATACTGTGACATGAAGTAGAGTTTGCATGGGAGGTCTCATAAAGACAATGGAGTGAGAAGAATAAACTACAGCATCACCTAAACCAACATAGCAGCTCTAAAGTTGTGTCAGGGCTGGCTATAACCACTAGAACATTGGACTTTTAAACAAAAATAATTAGCAATCGTATAAGATTCAGAAATATGGATTTCTTATTTATGAGAAACATATCCTGTAAATGCAGGATCCCGATGTCATGATTTTAGCTCCAATTTAACCCCTAAAATATTTTCGTAGCTAACGATTTAGCAGTTCTGCTTTGCTAATGTTTTAATTTTGGTGTATCTTTGGTTTACTTTAGCCTTTACTTTGAAAGCGGATTTGGTATTGTTATAATTAGGTAATACTTTAAGTCAGAAATTCTATTTAAATTTGTTTTTCTTTTTTTAGCTAAGTTTTCCAGCTAAGTTCTGGCTAGCTAACTGCTTTAACATGATCCCAGGCTAATGATTATACCAGGCTAACACCTTCATTTCCACACTAAGTTTTAGCCCAGTTATAGCACCTCCAACATCCTGCAGGAGTAGCTAATATCTCAGTTTAGCCAACATCTGCTACACCTTCAGGTCAGCATCTGAAACAGGTCGGTTTAGCTCAGTCACCAGTTCTTCGGGTTATTGTTAGTCAATCACTGTGTTAATTTTCAGAAACATTCAAATAGATATTTTTGGACCAGCAGGTCCAATTGTCTAATGCAGAACTGTTTTAAAATCAATTTTTTTTAACCTCCTGTAAATGGTAAATGTAAATGTTCTGCACTTATATAGCACTTTTCTACCTATTGGCACTCAAAGCGCTTTACACTGCTTCTTATTTACCCATTCACACTCACAATCACACACACATTCATACACCAATGGGGGAGCTGCTATGCAGCTGGCCAACACTCACCGGGAGCAACTAAGTTGGGGTTCAGTGTCTTGCTCAAGGACACTTTGACATGTGATCGGAGGAGCCAGGGATTGAACCAACAACTGTGAAATTGGTGGCCAACCGCTCTACCTTCCTGCGCCACAGTCGCACACCTCCTGTATGCCTCACAATCACATTCCACTACAGTTCCCAGCACTTAGACACTTAATAATATGCAACTATCAAAGAAACAGAATAAACACAAACGAAACAACATAATAGCATAGGGAAACCTTTGTAAATACAGTCTGGACTCTTAAATTCTTTAAAGTGCTTTTGCAGGCATCAGGCTTCTGGGATCAGTCTGATGGGGACAAACAGTGAAAACTGTCTGATAATTTAGAAAATCCTGTCACGTCTTAGATGTGTGGAAACAAAAAATTATGGGTCAAGAATTTTATTTCAGAGAGAAGTATTGTACTTTTACTGCACTGCATTTCTCTGACAGCTGCAGTAGCTACTTTATTATTTTCACAAATTGCAAGATTAATTTAGATAATGCATTATTATATATCAAAAAACTTCCAATTTGCTGAAAATTTGATGCTCAAGTTGTATTTTGAATTTTGGGGTTTTTCTTATGACACAGTATTTGTACTTTTACTTCATTAAGGGATCAGTTATTCTTCCATCACTTAAAACAAATAAACCTCAAACTTTTCCTTCTAACATAACAGTTTGGCTGATTAGCTTAACAGAGGTTAAATTTAATTTTTCACATTTTAAAAGATGATTTAGTGAATGATCAGTTGGAAGACCTTTGGTTTTTAAATTGAAAGTCTGGTCCTCAATTTGGATTTGTATTACTCCCTTGGGTGAATCACAGAGAACCAGACAAACCTTCGGCCTGTCATGTCACCCTGCAGAGGATTAAGCTGGAAAAAGACAGATAAATACAAGGAAAGCAACAACAACAAAAACAGTAAACCAAAGCACTTACAGAAAAAGGTAGAGAATGCCCTAAAAATGTTCTTCACAATACAGTCATCCTATTTTAATATTTTTTTTCCCACAACAAAAGAAAATTCTACTAAAGGGCTCAGAGACCTTCACCTGCCTCAGAGGAACTCACCTGAAGACACAGACTAAAAACAAAGATGTTATTTAGTCCAGTGGTTTTAAGATCTTTTCAGCTCCATCTGAATCATGAAATGACATTAGGTTCAACTTAAACTTTAAAACAAACTGCCTCAGATACATGATTTATGAGAAGCTACAGTGCTGTGCATACTTCTTGCATATTTGTCACACTTAAATTATTCAGATCATTAAACAAATATAATTATCACACAAGGATAACCCGAGTTTGTACATGATGATTTTATTTATCAGGGCAAAAAAGAACTGTCCAAATCTGCCTGGCCCTATGCGAAAAAGTTTACATACTAACTGATGGTGCCACCCATATGTGACAAATATGCAAAAACATAAAAAAAATCAGGAAGGGTGAAAATACTGTTTCACGGCACTGTATTTTATTTTGCATAGTTTTCTTTAGTGTTAACTGTCCAGGAAATGTGCAACCACATGGGAGTCTTTACATAATCTACCTGATTACAGCTTATCTCATTTCAGCCACGGTAGGTAAAACACCTAAACCTTTAAACTGTAACTCTTGTTTTGGGGCGGATTTTTGGTTAATTTATAGATTTAATTGGCTCAGTGCCAAAGCCCCTCCCCTCCAATTTTCTGGTTGAGGATGAGGACACTGAAAGAGCTTAAAAGCATTAAGATGCTCTTGATAATAATGCACAAGTCTTCTTAATTTACAAAAACAAAATGCTGGATGTTTTTTTTTTCCATTTCCTGGTCTTTAACTCTTGATCTTCTGAGACAGATCACTTCTGTAATCAAGGTGTAAAAACAGACTCTTTCTGTGCTTCAGGTGAACACTTCAGGTGTGTCTTTACTCTCCATTTCTGAATCTCTGACTGGACATGAGCTGCTCCAGAGTCTGCAGGTGATTGGCTGCTGGATTCAGAGGGATGAGGTCTACCTGGACCCAGTCTCCGTGTTGATGCTAGATATTTTGGAGCGGGCGGTGTGGGAACCACTTCGTCCAATGGGAAGAAAGGGGCTGGACTCTGAGGTAATGACGATGCTTGGGATACGACTGAGTGCGCCTCGCATCACATGTCCCTCCGTGCAATCCCCGCTCTGTCATACAGAGAAATACAGTTATATCAACACTACCTTTTAGGAATCACTTCACTTCTGTATGTCACTGTATGTATTTTATAAAATACCGTTTTGACAAACAAAACTCTTGTTTTTAGAATATATCATACAATTAGATGGACATTATGTAGCTATGTCCATGGTCCTCAAAGGATTACTACTGGTGACTTTGGGGATGCTGTTACTTTTAAATAATTAAAATACCACCTCTTTGATTAAGCTGTCTACTTCCCTTTATTGCCTTTTTATTTGGAGATTGCCTGTCCTCCCCTTGCTTGCTTTTGTTTCCTTTGGGTATTCTGGTTTTCTCCCACAGTCCAAACACATGCACTCTAAATTGCCTGTAAGTGTGAATGCGAGTAAGAATCGTTGTCTGTGTGTGTCTCTCTGTGCTATCCTAGAGACAGACTGGAGACCTATTTAGTGTGGACCCCACCTTTCATCTCAAATAAAGCTGGGATAGACTCTAGCCCCCCGTGACACTGAACAGGATGAGGGGTTACAGATAATGGATTAATAGAGTCAGACAGTCCTCACATTTGAAATGCTGCTGCGTTCGACTCCTGCCATAGAGAGGTCCGCGTCATAGGACATCTGGAAACCAAACAAACAAACACAAACCTCTGACGATGATGATTATTTTGATGAACCAACATCATGCAGGAGATGGTTCTGTCAAGAAGGAGTTTCTAATTTAAGAAGTTTCTTAAATTAAATTTTAATCAAAGGCATCACAGCCCTGCAGCAGGAGACCAGAGCACCATTCATCAATCAGTTACCTACAGACTAATCCATCTGTCAAACAATAATTGAAAGGATTCAGTTCACAATTAAGATCAAAAGGAGAAGAGGATTTTCTGGTTGGAGCTAAAAATCACATTGAATGGATTAAAGAGAAAGCACTAACAAAGCACTAACCCAGATTAACATCTGCACAGAGATGCTGCTCTGTTTGATGAGACAAAACGGGAACTGTGGCAGTTTTAAAAATGTCTCTTTTACCATTGTATTCTGTGTGGAAAAACCTTTTTGGGCTGCAGGGGGAGGATTTGTTTGTACCTAGAGTGGCTTCAATCACACAGTCTCCCGCCGTTAATTAATCCACAATTCAGACGCTTGCTGATTTATAACTTGAGCTTTAGCCAAGACGCAGCTAATCATGTCAAGAAGTGTTATGGACTGATCAGAGCCCAAAGTGAGACACTGGGGCTGAAGAGATTTGAGCTCTGATTTGCAGGTGGGGGCATACCCTTTCAAAGATGCCCGAGTCGTGGCTCTTCATTTTAGACTTAATACTAGAGGAGGCTTTGAATTCGGGAATCTCAGCGGTGTCTCTGCTGATGTCACAGGAGACCTGGCGGCTGGCCAGTCTGGAGCCCATACTGGACAGGTCGGCCTCGATGTCGGTCAAACCCTGAAGAGGAAACACACCACAAGACTCATCTCTGGCTTTATATCCCTGTTCTCCATCACTGGAGCTGATTCCTCGGCTCAGACTGCTCTGAACTCACCGACTCACTGTCCGAGAAGGAGGACAGCCGGGACTTGGCGGTGCTCTGCCGTCTGAAATCAGAGCTCTGACTAGTCACAGTGGAGCGACGGGTGGACATGAAGCTGCTACTGGCTGAGCGGAGGTCACGAGGACGTACACAAAGCAAGACTCCAAGACATGGGATGTACTTGGCTAAGGCTATCCTGCAGAGAAAAACAGACAGATGTTTATAATCAGTACTTTAAACATCTGCACAGAAAATAAAACAGTCAGATACGTGTAGTGGAGTAAAAGTAAAAGTATAATAAAACAGAAAGGTACCCAAACATTTGCAGTGATACAAGCTGTTCTAAAACTACAACTGTCATAAACTTTTATTTAGTATCATATAATTTCTGTTTTTGCTCCTTGGCTTTGAGCAAAAATTGAAAGAAAATGATTCCACAGTGACAAAAAAAGACGGAAAAAATGACAGGACAGCTTGTGCAGTCTTCCCACAGAGTCAGAGTGAATTCTCTGTAAGTGTTACTCAGAGGATTCATGAAATGAGAGAGACCTGTAATGTGTTGCTTTGTTGACTCTTGAATTAGTGGAGGATGCCATTCTAAATGTGTTACCTGTACTTTGGGTGTGTGATGGCGTAGATGATGGGGTTGTGGATGGCCGAGGCCTTGGCGATGATGGCGGGCACAGAGTTCATGTATGGAGTCAACATGTCTGCATATCTGCAGCAGGAAACACACGGGGGGAACCAGACCAGAGCTTGTAGATTAATGTGTTGGTCATGGACACGAAGAGACTAAGTCCAAAATTAAAATAAGTCAGACAGGATCAAGGTAATAACTGGCTCACAGATTTTATTTGATTAAGTCATGTTAACAGGAGTGAAAAAAAAAGTACTTTATTTAAATAAAAGCAGTAATAATGATGTTACAGCATGTGCTGCAGGTTTGTTTCAGTGTGTTTACCCGGCAAAGGCAGTGAGGGCGACTGTGGAATACGGCGACCAGGAGATGACGTAGAGCAGGATGACAATCAGTGCTATCTTCGCCATCTTCCACTCATTCTGCAGACGGTGCAAACTCTTCACAGAGTCGCGGCTGCTGCCGTGGCCGTGAACGCTGCCGTTCACCTTCCCCACAGCCCTGAAAAATTTTAGTAAAAAAAGTTTTACTAAAACAGATTACTTTAAACACCATAGAACTGTCATCACCAATGTAAAAGTCTTGTCCAGATTTGTTCCACATGTGCCTCATCAAAAAAGTTTCTGCAAAAATCTAAAATGTTCACGTCAATTCATGAAAATTATCAAGGAGATAAGGATTTAAGTTACTATTGACCGTTTAATGAGAAGCAATAAAAATCAAATGTTGGAAGAAACACATCCGAGAATAAATTTGTATATCATATACTGATGTTACTGCTTTAATGTGTACGCAATTCAGTTTAAACCAAACTGCTCCTTCAAAGGTTTTCCCACCAAGCAAATTACACACACACACAATAACAGCACAATAACACACAGGCTGACTGACTGACTGGTTGGTGGTGCGGATGGCTCGGAAGATGAAGACGTAGCAGTAGATGATGATGAAGAGTGGCAGGAAGAAGACAAAGACGAAGAGCAGCATGGTGTATGCTCGCACCGACGGGGTAAAGGTCATGTAGTCCCACGTACAAGAAGTCATCAGGCCCTCTGGGACGTAGGCACCTGATGGCGAGAGACACAGACATAGAGAGGGGTTTAAATGTGACATCCTGCTTAAAACATCTCCACACACAGCAAACTTTCTACATCAAATACACTCAAGAAAAGTAGAACTAAATTGTACGGTATTTGAGTATTTCCTACTTTAACTACAGTACTGTGCAAAAGTCTTAGGTCACCATCAGCCCTGCTTTTGTAACAATGTTGCAGTGACGATCCATATTTATCTCTACTGTAGGTCTCTGTATTCAGACATAACCACAAAATACAGGAAATATGTACATAATGTTAATTTGTCCCCCCCACATCTCAGCTTTTTGTTTCAGTTCCCTTTCTGGAAAACTGGCTTCTTGGCTGCTGTCCTTCCACAAAGACCAGTCCTGATCAAGCCCCGTTTAGACTGTTGAAGGATCTGTGGCCTCCAGATGAAGCTGCCAGATGCTGAGTGAGGTCCTTATTGGACTTCTTCTGGTCTCAGAATAGAAACTCTGAGAAACGCCCCATCAGATTTTGACAGTTTTCTTGGTCCTCCATTCCTTCCTATTTTTGGCCCAAGTGAGTTCAGCACATGCTAAGAGGAGGGGGAGGTCACACTAATGACTTGTCCTTGTGCTTTAACCTGTACATTTGTGTTTAGAAATACTGTGTACATATTTTCTACATTTTAGATTGAAATACTTTTCAACATCAATTAGCCATTCAGCAGATACTTTTATCCAAAGGGACTCACAACTAAGCAGCAGACACTAGGGACAATTTGACCTGGGATAATTCGTGCATGACTGCTCGTCCATGTGAGCTTCTTACTTCTTCCATTACATTTATACGACAGCTGTAGTTTTGTGATTAATATCATTTATAAATAAATTTCAAGAAACTGTTAAAGATAAAGATATGTTTCGATGTACAGTAATACAGTAATAATAGGATTACAATAGGCTCCATTGTTACCAGCAGCAACAATAAAATGATGAACACATGAATGCATCAAAATTTATAATCCCCTCGTATGAAATGTATTATTCTGAAAATTTGTCATTTTACTTTTACTTTTGTGACTCAAAATATATTTTGCTGATGATACTTGTGTGCTTTTAACTCAGATTTTGAAATCAAGACTTTTTTTAGTATTACTATTTTATTTACTATTTAAATAAAGCACCCGAGTACTTATTCCAGTACAGTAACTAATATATGATAAGAAAACTATTTTCATACTGATGTAACTATGTGTCGGCTCGACTTACACACTGAAAAAAGAAAAACAAAGATGATGTTTTTACTTTTAATCAGATGGAACAGAATTAAGTAGAAGGAACTACAATGGAGTAAAATATACAGCCTGATGCATAAGTTTGCATTCCCTTATTTTGAAATTTAAAAACAAGGGAAACTTGTTTGACTTGACTTTTTTTAATCAAAATAATATTTATTGAACATTCAAGTGTTCCTTCTTCAGAAGTTAATTAAAGCAAAATTAAATACATTTCTTGAGAGGAGATGCACATTTACACCAATGTAATTCACATTATTTGTGTTGTTACGTGTGTGTCCTTACTCCAGCCGAAGAACGGCGGCAGGCTCCAGCCCAGAGAATAGACCCAGGCTGCCACTAGGATGAGAAATGCCCGTTTCCGTGACAGCACTCCGATGGAGGTCAGAGGTCGCGTGATGACAAAGTATCGGTCAACGGCAATCACAGTCAGCGTGATCATTGAGCAGATCCCAAAGAGGGCGCCGCAGAAGGCGTACAGTTCACATGCTACAGAGAGAGAGAGAGAGAGAGAGAGAGACAGAGGATGGTTACAAACTGTGTGGAATGGACAGACTCTGATCACACTTAACATGTTCCGGTCAAATTAAAATATTCTATGAGAAAATCTGTGTTTCTTTCTATTTGTTTGGAAAGTAGTTGTGGAACTACACTTTCCAAAAAGATCTGGTGGAAGTAACTAGTACAAAGTTTTAGTCTTTGATTGTTCACACTTTGGCAGATTCTTCCATTTAAATGATGCTGAATGAGCTGCGATGAGCTTCTGACAGCTGATTACTGTAGGACAGGTGAAAACATTAGGATTCTAAATGAAGTTCTGCATAGTTCAGCAGATATCAGGGGTAGCTGTTTATTTGTAACAGACATAAGAAATGATGGTGTAAATCACAGTGAAGCCAACAATATGTGCATCATGTCTGTGTGTTGTAAAGTAATTATATCCGTATGTTGTGTGTCTCAGATGCTGCTGCAGCTCTGTAGTGTTCGACCGAACCACAAAAAAACTTGATACATCTTTTCACCTCACACGGTGCCTTCACACTCTTCTACTTTAAAACTAAACACCAACACCAAACTTAATATGTTGCACATGGAGTAAAGATGTAATGTAAGAAAACAAAGAAAATTAAAACATGCATTATGTTCATGTGAACAAATGAACTAAATGTTAAACACAGAGATGATTAAATGTGAATTTAGTGTGAACCCTTTGCTTTTACAATGTCTTATCATGTTAAGCTCATTCAATAATACACTGTAAACCTACACCCCCTGTGTTTGTCCTTCTCTTCTTCTTATCGCAGTGGAAATAAAAAATCCTGTGAACTCTCGGTGTCCTAAAAACCCTCGGAGCGTCTCTCTGTGGAGACGTCATGTTTTCTTTGAGCTGGAACAAACTCACACAGTATGAAGGATGAGAATCACAGCAGAGCTTTAATTTAATCAGTGAAGAACTGTTTTAACACAGAGAAATTATTAGCAATATTATTTTATCATCATATGTTGAGTTTAGAGTAATTTATGCTTCACTGAGTTTTGTTTGTGCACTGGTGCTTTTCTTTACTGATTTAACTCATAGCAAATTGAATGTCTTGTGTAAATGTTCCACTATTTTTATGTTCCTGCAGCACTCTGCACCAACCATCCACAAACTATATCTTAATTTTGAAATTAACCGTTTTAGCCCATTAATTACTTTAAATACCATCTCCACACTTTCTCTGTTCCTGCTGACCTCATCCCATATGACGACATTAGTATTAGTAAGCAACACTAACATTCATCTGCAGTAAATTACTTTCAGCTGTGTTAGTTAGTGCAACGTGTGTGTGCAGTTGTTGCTACCTTTCTCTCCAAAGATCCACCTCTTGTGCATACTGGTGATGAAGAATGTGGGCGTCTGCGTGATGCACATCAGCAGGTCTGTGATGGCCAGGTTAATGACGAACATGTTGGCTGGGGACCGCAAGCTGCGACTCCTGCAATACACACACAACACACACACACACACACACACACACACACACACACACACACACACACACACACACACACACACACACAGACACACAATCAGGCCTCCTGTCACGCTGTCTATCAGGGAAAAAAAACTGTTGAAGAAATCCAAGTGATAAAGTGCATGGATTTACTGAAATGACACAGGTATAAATGAGATAACATAAATGAGAAGAAGAACAAAACTGACGATCCAGCAATGAACAGTGGACTGTGTCTCTGATGCTCATGTGGTGTTTTCAGAGGTAAAGTTGACTTTACTGTCCTCATTAATATTCAGCAAGCAGCTGAAGTAACAGGATATGTGTGGTTCTGTAGACAGAAGAAGAGACTGAGGGTGGTGGTGTTCAGGGAAACAGGTCAAAGAAAACGCCGCCAGCTCCCTATTTTCAAGGTCCTAGCTCCAAGAGGAAAAGCTGGAGCAAACTGACAGCTGCAACTCAAATGGAAAATAAAGAGGGACACAAGCCATCACTGCCTCCACCTCTGTAGACAGTTTACAACATGTGAGCATGGCCTTGACATGCTGCCCTCTGTCTGTAGCTGTAAAGGACATGTTACAGTCCACCACATCACACCAGCTGTGTGCAGGTATGTCTGCCTCAAACAGAGCAGAGACTAGATGTTTCTCCTGTCTTCGTCTTGGTTTTGCTTGATTTCAGCATCAGTAAGAAGTTTCCCTTTGTGCAGACAGTTTCCAGCTTTTCAAACATTATAAAGACATTACAGCGAAAGACTGTACACCAGCTGACTTTTTGTTTTGACTTAACTTGTAATTATCACTGACTCCATGTGTGTTCAGAAAGTTTACTATCTACCTACCTTCAGTTTCTCTGGCTTCCCTTCTTACCTCAGTGAGGAAATAACGATCTAACAGCTGGATCAGAAGCCAGTGGCAGCAGACATAATAACCAACAGGTGAGTCTAAAAGTGGGTGTATCAGAAAGCCAACAGGTAACTGGGTTACAGATAAACGGAGGAGGAAAAACATGGATCGAGGCAAAGGACAAAAACAAGAAAATCAAACATTCAGGAGAATATTCAGTCAGAGTTTGTGACTGGAAGAACAAGGAACAAAACACTGAAGATGCAACCTGGCTGTGAGTGTTTTTAAGCAGATGAGCAAATGCTGAAATGACCAGACTGAGGTTGAATGTGACCATGCAGGAGATAAGCTGGGACCAGGACTGTGACCGACCATCCCAGAAGTGAACCATAAGTTTGTCAAACTGTCCGAAGAGCTTTTCTAATTACTGCACAATTGACTATAAAACCTTGAAACTGTAAAAGAATCTGAATTAACAGCGTGTATTTTGTGTTACCTGGTGAAGGCATAAATGACCAGGAAGTTGCCGACCATGCCGGTGATGCCAATGACAAGGATGATGGAGCCAATGATGTAGTGGGCATGGTCAGGAACGTCTACTGTGGGAAAGGGGAACTGGTCCTCGGGCGCCATTGCCACCTGTTAACAAAACACAAAGCTGTCATGATCATCCTGCTATTCCCAGGTTTTTGATTTGTGCACAAACAGTACCTCCAGCTCTGCTGTATCCGCAGTTTTATGCCACTCTGCTCCCCTGCAGACCAGTGTTTGTTATTTCGAAAACACCTGTGTTGCTTCCTCTTCCTGTTTGCCTGATACTTCCTCTCTCATGGATCGTGCAGAATTGCATGTAAACATTTAAATATGTGGCTGCTTTTGCAACACATAAAGTAGAATCAATTATTGAATCATTAAAATAATGGGATTTACAGCCTCACTGTGAAAGTTTTCAACAAAAAAGCAAAAGAAAAACACAATCAACAGGCTTTCTGGCATCATTGGTATGTTAAATTTTTGTGTAGAACTTCTAAAATCCTGACTGAAGTACTTAATTAGACCAAAACTGCTGTTAGTGACACTATGTTTTTTTAATTCATTCATTCTTTATCTTCCACTTATCCTGAGTCTGGTGGCAGCAGGTTTAGTAAGGCTTTCCAGACATCCTTCTGCCCAGCAACGATTTCCAGGTAGCATGGCGGGATTCCAAGGCATTCCCAGGACAGATGGCATATAGAATCCCTCCCAAAGTGTTCTGGGTCTACTGCAGGGTCTCCTACCAGTTGGGCATGGATGGGAGACCTCCAGCAGGAGGCGATCTGGAGGCATTCTTTGCTTGGGGTAGTGACTCATTCCCAAACAAAGGGGGCAACCCACCGTTTTCCAGGAGAGTACAATGGCCTCAGACTTATCAGATCATGATAAAATCTTTCTTATTAAACTCTGATGGATTTGCTTCCTGTTTCTGACACACACCTGATGTCTGAGCTTGTACTTTTAGTGCAGCGGTTCATTAATTACAGGTGAAATTAAAAAGCTTAAGGAGCGATTACACGTCCTTCACAGTGATGACATTATTCTTCCACATGCCAGAAAATCCAGTCCACAGATATCACCGATCACAAGCTTTATTTGCTTTGAAACGAAAACCACCTCCACATCTCCTGTACACGGTTGTTTCCAATTAACCTGCTTTGATGTCTCCCTCTGTGTCTCACATCTCTTCTGTTGCCATGTTAACGGTAATAAATGAGAGATCAGGTACAGGTATCCAGAGATGGGTGTCACCCTGTTTCATTTGACTGAAAACCAAACAAAAAAGTATTTTAAAAGTGAATGGACTCATTCGTCAGTGCAGCCCCACTCTACCAGCCATCCCCTCCTCGCTGCATAGAATTATAAATCAGAAATTCACTTGTTGAAATATTTTTCAGCTGTGTCATTATACCATTGTTACATCAGAACCTTTGGGATTTTTCATAGACAGAGTAATTCAGGCGGATAGACTCACTATGATGAACAAATGAAGATTCTAACTCCTTGTCCTTAACGAGCATCACACTGCAGCCCAATTTATACACAATGTATGTACAGACTATTTTTATGCATAGCAGAACATGTGATGTTCAGCTTCAGTCCAGCAAACGTTCTCATATAACCATGAAATTTTTTTCTGTTGCTTGAAGTTAATTAGTTCTAAGTTGCTTTGGATAAAAGAGCTTGCCAAATGACCAAATGTAGATGTAAATGTAGAGCAGGTTTTAGGTTTTTGCCTCAAAAAAGCAACAATTCCAGAAATGAGTGGGGCATTAACAGAAACACGCTAAGCGTTGTCCCTGCCCTGCAGCTCGGTTAGAGTGTGAGTGAGTTGGAAAGACTCAAACCAGAAGAAGATATACCGTGTATATAGTGCCACAGTCCCGTTACAGAAAACCTGAAAGCTTAGATGTCCACATTTTTGCCTTTTTTAGATGCACATTTTCTTCACTAAAGTCATGTAATGTAAATATTTTTCTTTTTGGAATTTGTCTCCTTTTCTGCCAGTTGGTGTGTTATACCTGTTTAAAGCTTGCTTATCATCCCCATGTGCCAAAACATGAGACACAAACAGGTCAAACCCTCATCTGAGAAGGAAAAGGATACAAATCATCATCTCTTTGCCATTGTTACTAGATATGATTAAAATGTTCATTAAATGTGTGATAAAACGTGAACAACTTGTGCTTTAACCATCCAGCCAATGAGATCGGGTGCATATCCCAATGTGATGCTGAGCCTTCACGTCTCCTGCAGCGACACATAAAACACGTAGTATTCTGTCCAGTGTCAGTTAGTCTAAGCACTCAGCGCTAAAATTATTTTTTTAAAAGAACAACTAGTGCAGGATGTGGTGATGCAGATGGAGTCTGACATGTTGTGATAGTGCAGACTGCTGAGAGAGGCAACAAACAGAGCATCATGATGGTTCAAGGACACAACGTTGACCAGCAGGAAAGTCCTTATAAGAATAAATGAAACTCATGAATATAAATAAATGAAATTAACCTCTTTTTCTACATTGCAAAGGTTTCTTCCTAAAGGCCAACTCCACTCATCTTAAACCATTTACGGTGTAAATGTACATTAATGCTTTTAAACTTCCCTATAGCCAAATATTTCTCTGCTTCTAGCTGAAAAACTCCTTCAAATGACATCACCTGGAGGAGTTTTTCATAATTAGGAGTTCAGTTGGTGTCATCTGGAGGAGCAGGTTGACCCTGATTACAAACCCCATAGTGTGAGAACAAGAAAACATAATCTGGACTGAAGGTTCCTCCAAGTGATGTCATCTGGAGGCATTTTCAGCTAGAACTAGAGAGATGTTTTAATATAGAAAATTCAAAGGGTAGTGTAATGAAATTCATTTACATGTACAACCTAAAGTTTATTGTCAGTGAAGGCATCATTGAAATGACTTGACAGGGGAATTTTGGCATTCTGAGATGAGAAAAAAAAGCAACTGTCATAATGAACACTGGTACTTATCTACATGTCCAATCAGCAATGTCTCTCAGCTCCAGGTAGGATAGATTAAACAATGTTTGTGTTGTACAGTGTTAACACATGTGACACACCTTGTTCAGCCTTGTTTGGGGTTGTGTTTTTTCACACCTCAAAGTTGCACTCAGAAGTACCTGTTTTTTTCACATTGAACCTTGCTGTGTCACTACAAACCTCTTCTAATACCATTGTGACGATAATCTTTCTGACTGTGTAACATAACACTGGATGTGACAATCGGTGATTTAATTTGAGTTTGAATTTATTTTTACAATGTGTTTTTGGTTCTTATCCAGTCCTAACACCAAGAAAGTGGAATATGAATGAACAGGTATAACCTAACCTAGTGTGTTCTTTTTTCTGGGACAGTGAAGAGAGTTTCTAGCAGCCACCTCTTGGGGGTTTTAGAATGGGGGACCAGCAGATCAGTGAGTGCAGAATGGCTCAGACTGGATCAGGAATCATCCATCTGTCATCTTTAACCACTTATCCTGTGTTATCTAGATTCAAACCGGGGACCTTCTAACCACTCCACCAGAGTGCTGTGATCAAGGATCAGTGGTCTTTGAAATATACAACCTGTCCTAGTCTACATGCAGCTAAACCACATTCCAGTTGTGTCTCCATCGCTCTTTAGATAATTAAAGTTTCTACAGCTCACATTAACCCCCATTTCTTATAGTTCCTCCATAGGTCACATGATCTCGTGATGCTGATAAGAGTCTCCATAATTATGACAGGAAACCTCCAACAACAACTGTTAAGTACAATACTTTTAGGGTACTTGTACTTTAACAGAGTATTTCCATTTTAAGCTACTTTTAACAGTCTAACTAATAAATTACAATATTTGATATTATGTTAACCAAAATAATACATCGTAATTGGTCTATGATGCCGTTTTCTTTGCCATAACGTTCACCTTTGGAAGATTATCAAATCAATTGTTTAGGGGCAATTAAGCAATTAAGACCAAAGCATAAAGCAGAGGGACGAGTGAATTCCAGTTCCCTCAATGTGATGCAGAAGTTTCAGCGTGGGGAAATCATCTGACGACTGTTATTGCCTGACTAAACATGACCTAGAAATGATGTTGAGCTCCACTGTACTTCAGTTCCTCTTGTCTCACGTCTGGTTCACTTCTGTTATATGTTTTGTTCTGTTTGTACTGTCCAGTCCAAACTAAAGCAGCCGGGGCTGAAGAAACCCTCTGATAGGAGGACGACTGATCGATGGCAGCTGCCAGCCATGCTGGGATGATTTATAATAACAGCCTGCAAAGCTTCAGAACTTAAACATAACGGACACGTCTGCTATTAATTTAAAGTTGGACTTGACTTGAACCCAAAGTCATCATAATACGAACTCTGAGCCATGATCTACAGTATCAGCAGCAGACTGAGGTTCTGTGGTGCAAGATTCCTCATGAGGAGGAAGAACATTACTGTGGATTGACGTAGAGGGAAGCTGGGTGAGTCGTGGGGAAAACCTCTGTGATCAATGAATATATCAGTTTAACACTCAGCCAGCACCCCCGAGGTCTGGAGGATTGTTTTGGAAAGTTTGAGTGTTCCGGTTCCTAACCAGGACACACACACACACACACAACAGCAATGATTTTACCCTTTGATCATTAACAACTTCTTTCACATGAATGGGCTCGTAGCTCAAGGTAAACCCAGAATTAACGTGACCAGCTGATAACCAGCTTCATGATACTGTCATGCACTCACACAGGCTTTGCTCAGCCCATTTGTTAGTAAAGACAAAGTCAGCAACTCATGAAATGCATCATTGACAATTCTGCTAATTTCATATGCAATATGATACCTAATAATAATATCAATAATGGGCCACAGTTAGGTGACAGGTGGAACATGCAGGTGCCACAGTAATAAGATAAAGCGATGGAATCCATTCTGCAGCTCATAGGGTCGGTGTGTTGGAGGAAAAAATGTGGAAGCATAAACATCTGTAACATCTGTTCTTCCAACATGAACCAACTACTGGTTCTGGTCTTATGCCATTTGGTTTTCCAGCAACTACAGAGACACTTCATTACATAACACCTATTTTTCACTGCAACAGTAACACATCGATACAATACGACATAAGTTCAGTGTCAGAAGAGCAGCGCAGTTTTTATGCCGGATGCCCTTCCTGAGGCAATCCTCCCCAATTTCTACCGGGCTTGGACCGGCACTGCATAGCTGGGGAGGGGAATGGGCTGTTAGGGGTTCAGTGTCTTGCCAAGAGACATTTCAACATATAGCCAAGACCGGGATCGAACCACTGACCACTATGGTCCATGGACAACTGCCTTACCAACTAAGCTACAGTCGCCCCTTAGCAGATCTTGTTTAAAGCTGTGCTGGCAGTGGCTGAGCAACACAACAGTTTTTCAGCCACACTGCAGTTCAATGCATTAAACAAATGACTCGCTGATTTTATCTTTACAACTAATTTCTAGGAGCTTTTATTCTTCATCGTAATCTCAGTACAAGCTATATAAGCTATATACAAGCTGATATAAGCACTTCTCAGCTCTATTTCCACACATTTACCACTGTGAAGCCAGAGGTCAAACACAAAGACAATACACACACAGACAAACTGCCATGTACCACCTGTATAATCCAGATACAAACACACAAAGAAACACACAAGCTGTTCCACATGACAATACACACACAGACGATGTATCCAAACAGGATCAGACGACGTCAAACTGTGAAGAAAATCTGTGGAGAAAATTCACATCACAGGCTTGATGTAGCTTAAATTGTGTGTGCGTGTGTGTGTGTTTGTGTTAGACCTGTGAGGACTTTTAGTTCAAGCATCGGCATATTTAGATAAAATGAAATTAATTGGACAAAAATGTGTGCGTGAGCCATCGGACTTCAGGCTGGATCCAGGTTCAGGTCAGGGCAGTGGTAATGGACAAGAGAGTGCTTTCGTCCATTGTCTCTTACACAACAGGCATTAGAGACCAAATTGAGGTCAGTGTTTGATCCTCACACAGATCAATAACTTCACCCGCCAGAGTGGAACAAAGCAGCTGCTCACACTGATGCCACCTGACTTTTACTGATACAAACCAGAAGAAGCAAAAACTCTTTGTGTCCACTGTTACGCTTTGCACCACTTCGCTGCAAATTGCATCAAAAATCCCAAACCCTGAACACACATCTCCATCTCTAAATACTAAATGTCTGTTTATGGCAACCATGAATAACATTCAAAACTTGGCTTTGATATATTAAGAATTATAACTTCAGACTTCACCAGTCCATCATTCCTCTGTGCAGCAGTGAAGTGAGAGAGAAGCAGGAATTCCCTGTTTGCCCCAAATCAACAGATCTACTGTATTTACATGATGTAAAATTTATTGCATCTACATGTCAAACAAGATTACAGAGCCAAACCCACTGCACAACAGGAAACCTAAACAGCTGCAAGATTGGAAAATGGAGACACTTACTGTAGCTATTGTTGGAGCAGACCTCTGAATTACCACCCACATCTCGCTCAAACAGGTCTCCTGTTGGGCTCTGTTTGTTCTATTAGTTCTTTGAGCCTTAATCGTCTTCAAACATGCATACGATGTACGCAGCTGGAAGGGCTTTGTGTAGACAGAAAGACTCACACTATCTAACATCATTTGCATAATTCTGGGTCAATAGCTGTCTGTGTTGGGTTGTTTTGCATTTTCTGTGATAGTTTCAGGTCTTTTGGTTGTAACACATAGCAGTAAATCTACAGGCTAAACAGGAATGTGAAGTCTTCAACTCAGAATCGTTTGGGGCCCCGGCAGCTTGTGGGATGTTACATACACCCACAGGCTGCTGCACCTAAACAAACCCTGGACAAACAAAAGTTGTGTTCATATCATGTTGATGCGTCTAAAAGACCCTTTTTTGTGTCAGCACATCCTCCACCTATGATCTTCTCTGACAGCACACTGCAAGTCTGAGTTTGCTGTAATTAAATCTGAAATCTACAGGGTCTGCAGAAACACACATAAACACACACACTCACAGCAAGACATTAAAGTCTAGTAATGACTGCTAGTTATCAAGTTCCCAAAAAGACGAGCTGCACTCAGGTTTGATAGACAAAGTTAAGCTGACAAAACTGATACACGTTATTATTGATCAAATCTGTTCTATTGGATATTCATTGATCAGATGAAGTTAATATTTAGGTGAATCTGCAGAGGGAGAGATTAGGAATCATTTAGGAATCATACACTGATACAACCACTGAGAAAATGTCCACAGAGCTGGACATAAGGTAAGGATGCACAGACTTAAAGAGCCTCCTTAACAAGGAGGAACATGAGTGTGAAGTTCTGTGCTTCTCGTGGAGCTTTAGTTTGCTCTGTGCACCTGATTTAAACACAGGGGATGGTTGTGACCACCAAGGGCATTGTCGCTGCTTCCTTCAGACGAAGAGGATTACAAAAATGTCCTCAATCAATGATTGAAATGACTGTAAACACGCCAAACTCAGAGTGACGTTGCTGCATACCGGCACACTTTCAGTACTGCTAATATCACAAATTAATCTTTAAATAAGATCATGGAAGGAGGAACTGACACAGATCCTGGTTTAGTGAGCACCTAACAAATACTACCTTTTCAATTGTTTTTCGTTTAAACAATCGATTATTTTACCATTATGCTCTCTTAATTTTTCAATTAATATACTCAACATTTAAATTTGAATTCATGAATCATTTACATTATATTTTATTCAATCATCTTCTCTTTAAACAAATATGACAAAGTGTGCGCTGCAGGACTCTAACAGAAAATAGTTCTGTCCCAACTGCTGATCTGCGTTTGACAGACTAACTCCATTCAAGTTAAAGGAATGTAAAGGAATTTCATCTACATTTAGCAATTCAACAGCAAAATAAGTCAAACACTTAGCATAGCTGGCAGAGTACCCTGTTCTTTTGTCTCTGCTTCAAATACTTTAGATGATCACGGATTAACTTACTTTCACCTGGCTGGAACCCATCAACGGTTCGACTAATGTGACGCAATTACGTCGATTTAATTAAATGGTCTTATAATAAGGAAATCGTTTGTATACATGACATTTACATTGATGCGTCGTCCCACCCACAGGTCGGACAGACCAATGGTCTTTGTATAATTTATTGCAGACGAATTTAAAAAATAAAACCTACATTCTTTGAAAAGTAGAAAAATAAGACCTACGTTCTTTGAGCCTGATGTACACTAACATATTTGTAGCAGTTAGCGATTAACCAACAAGCTTGTTGTTGTGAACACTTGACCGTGGATGTGGAACTATGGGCACAGCCCTTTTCTTCACGTTTCTGATCATGTAAGGATCGTTTTGATCATTTCCTCTTATAAATCCTTAATTTGCGGAGCGTTTTTCCGCCGGTATCCGAACAAGCACTGATGTTGTCCAGTCGAGTTAAGGAGCAACTTTGACATTAGATGAGCTGTCTGCTCCGTCCTCACTGAGACTCAGAGAGAAGACGCTGCTCCACAAGTGTATTTTCTTATTCGCTAATCTTAGTGGTGTCTTATAGAATTCATATCCAGTGATATCAGAACATAATTGAAGATTTATTTCTTCGTGCTGTAGTTAAAATTTAACAACTAAATACCCACACTGTGAGCACATTTTCATTATTGGCTCAAAATTGTCCTAGATCCAGAATCTGTGTGTCCCAGGCGCAAATTTTACTGTCCCTGGACCAACGGTGTTTGAATTTGGAGCCCTGCTCGTAACCCATCCACGCACACTACGTAAAAACACGTATTTTCGTAATCCCGCTCCTACTCATTAGTGACTTGTTTTGATAAAACAAAACGGAAAAAGTAGTAAATTCTAAAATGTGTAAAGTTATGTGATTGTAATTTGTAACCCAGCTTTGATTGGAAATGTAGTGAAGTAAAATATAGATATATTTGCTCTTAGATATAGTGAAGTAAAAGTCATAAATAAATCTACTTAAGTAAAGTAAAAATTTGAGAAAATGTACTTAAGTACAGTAATGAAGATTATGAGATTCTGCCACAGTATTATAGATTATATAACATTATTATAGATTTTTAACCTTTAGGATTTGAGAACTTGATTGAAATAAACATCACTGCTGGCTTCAGTTTGAACAGCTGATGGGAAACCTCCAACGCAAAAAAACTGAACCTTTTCTTATTTTGGTCTCGGGTCAATGATGAAACACCATTACCGCTGGTTTCTCACTTTGACACCGTGTTGAATTTTTATAGTTGTTTCATCCGCAAACAGGTAAAAATCACATTCTTCGCGTTTTCTGCGGAGTTCGACAAACTAACGCACATTGAGCAGAATAAAACTACTCACCGTTGATGCAGCCGAGGCGGGAGTCTGAGGTTCCAGTCGCCCGTGCGCATTCATCGCGGAACCGTTGCCGCTCCACGCGGACGCTGCCGACAGCGCCTGGATCCCCGTGACGCTCTGCCGCGTGGGCGGCAGCAGCGCGCTCCTCCCGCCGCTCATCCTCTGCCTCTTCCTCACTCGTGCTCACGCGCTCTGCCTGCACGAGGAGAGAGTGGGACAGTCTGATTCTCGTGCTGTCGGTCAAAGTGTCAACTAAGGAAAAGAGGCAGTGGGGAAACCAGGGGCGGCATGTCAGAAGAGAAGGTGGTGACCACAGAGAGACACAACCACAGTAAGAAGATGGAGAATAACCGCAGAGACCTGCAAAGTGAACAGTGGTGATTCTACACCCCGGGAGTGTAGCTGGAGGGAGCCCCACTCAGGGAAGCATCAGTGATGCATTTGTGTTTTTGTTGGGGTTCAGGGAGCTGACAGTTGTTGTACTAATAGGATTGGCCATTAGGGGGCCCCAAACATCTGTCCAGCTTGTCCCTGCTGATAAAACACTCGAGGTAAAATTATCGGAAAACTCCCACAGGAATGAAAACAGACTACAGATCCGATGGATGAGACACAAAATGGCCAAGACATGCCCGGATAAAAATGTGCTTTGACGGTTTGCAGGGTTGGCATTTAAAATTTTTCATTTTACAAATGTGCTCCCACCCTTTAAGCCTCTCTCAATATCAACCATAACAACCTCTGTAGTCGGACATGTCCCACCCCAGCAAAAGAGTTACAGTTAGAGTCCTAGTGTGTTCAGGGAGAAAAGCTTTGACTGAACCTCTGTCTGAGGAGGAGGAGAGAGGAGGAGGAGGACAAAATAAACCTGAGAGGCTTTACAGAGAGAGCAGAGTTATGAGAGAACAACAGTCAGGATTAAATGTTGGAAGCTTTGGGCACATTCTCCTCACATGTGGTTAATAAAACATTTAATTGTCCTTCACAAGGTTGATATTTAGTCTGCAGCAGCTTCTTTGTCGACCAACATCATTCAAAATTAACACAGAGGCTTAATATGTGAGTACTAACCGGTTGGGAGGAATGCGCTGATCAAAAACCTCATCTTTAATGTAATGTATTTATGTTCTTCCACAGGCCTGTACTGCAGTAATATCTACAGTATGTTTCATCTTCTGTGCTTTAATCATTATACTTTATTTAATCTCAGCTGATGCAAGCTCAGTTTCATTGGAGATTTCAAAGTTACCATAGACTAAATGAGCATAAAAAGATGCAAAACAGTCATGAAAAGATATAAAGACACATACACACAAAATTATTAATTAAGTAAAAGTAATAATACTACTATGCAGAAGTACAATTCCTGGTTTCAGGTGAGGTTGGGAAACTGCAGAAATTACTACTAAATATCATTTGAGGCAATTCTCACTGTGGTGGAAGATTCACTGACAAAACACTTTTCCAGCACAAAGACACCTGGAGAAATGTCTGTTTGTGTGCGTGTGTGGGCGTGCGTGCGTGCACTGCGAACAGGCCACTAAACCCTGGAGGGACTGATTCCTGCATCATCAATCCGGAATAGGATATTCTGCATTGAAACTGCTTTTGGTTTATTTTAGTGCTAATGCTAATGCAGTATTTTTACACTGTGATACTGCTTTGTTCAGGGTTCAGGTTAAGTGAAAGAAGTCCTGCAGTTTTAAACTTCACTGGAAGCCAGGATAAGCAGAGCTCACTTAAAAGAAATTAGAGGAAACCGCCTTAAATAATTAATGTGTATTGAAAACATGAATAAATTTTAACTTAGTCTTGGAAATTTAATTTTCATTTTAAACACTACACAAGTTTATTCAATTTGATTTCTTTTTAAAATATCAATTTCTTTACCCAACCAAATCACTTAGACATTCAATAGTGAGTTTTTTTAAATAAAACAAAACTCAGTCTCGAGTAATTTTTACTGAAACTGGTAAAGTACAAAAAACCCTTAAAAATACACCAGAGACAACTGCTACGCTTCTTAAAGCACACAGGACCACACTAGGACAGTTTGTCTCATGGTGCTACGTGACACTGAGGGGACAAGCTGCAGGGACTTTCTCTGTACCTTCAGGAGGAGATTATTAGGGAAATCCAGGAACCAGATCAGATCCACAATCAGGTCTGTTGACACCAAGACAAGGAAGGTGTTCCACACTCTGGTCGTCCTCTGGGTACTGTTCAGATCCTGATTTCAGTCTTCCATATCTGATCCAAGAGCCTTAGTCTTCATGCAAAAACTGAAAAGCTGAACCTGAGCTTCTTCAACCTGCAGGAAAAACTGGAAAAAAGCCACCTCCTGCTGCTGGTGGATGAAGGTTGTGAAGAAAAGACAGATCGTTAAGGGGAGACATGTTTATAAAGAGCGACGTGGTCTGGACGTTTAGGTCATTGCTCTGATATAAAGGCATTATGGGGATAATCTGCTGAGCTGGAGATGAGGACAAACACTCTCACTGATGAACAGATGGTTGTCTGAAGCTGGAATTCCCAGAAATGTCTTCACTGAGCCCTAATTTGACCTCTGAACAGTCCTACAGGGTGTCCATCTGAGGGACAGAGATGAAGACAAACACAGTTTTTGACTTCGTTTGGACAAAAGTGGACCTTTTGTTCATTTCACAAACACGAAACCAAACGAGAACTTAATGATTGATCCATGATGGAAAACAGATGTGGCTGAACGTGTGTGTGTGTGTGTGTGTGTGTGTGTGTGTGTGTGTGTGTGTGTAACAGGAAAGCCATGCCCTAATCTATTGGCCAACAGGTTGCTGCTGTCCTGGGTTTTTATACATAATGAAATTTAAAAAGAACTTTATCGAATATTTTAACTTTTTTTTCCCAAAAAATACTCACTGTCACTTTATTACACACTTTTTCAAACTACTAAATATCCCATACCATTGAGTTAAAATATGTTTTTAGAAGTTTTTGTAAAACGAATTCTCATTTACATAAACCTTTAATTCAGTTCTGTGTAGAACTGCTTCTTGCTTCACTCTGTATAAGCCTTTCACACTCGATTTGGACAGGTTGTCTAATTGTTCCTGCAGCTCCATTATATGTCCTGTGAAGTCTGGATTCCGGTTGGACCAGTTTTGTAAAGACAAAAGAATTTTCTTTCCTTAGTTTTATTTATGCATAGAAGGTGAGGCAGTCTAACAGGAAGTAAGACAGTCTGCAAAGTAGGACAAAGTCAAGTTAAAACCAGTCTCCTCTTGTAGATACACATGTCTGTAGCTTCTGTCTGTAGCTTCTGTCTATCTTTTCTATGGGGAACCAGGCTGGTTTGGACCGGACCTGTGCTTGGACCTTCAATTGACACCAGACACAGAGGTGATAAAATGAGATTGTGATTAAATAAGATTGTGATAAAATCAGACTGTACAAACAGTCAACAAACAGCAGAAAGTCACATAAAGACTGGGAAGAGTAAAGTGTACAGAAAGGTCCAGATAACAACAGTTGTGATGAAAGGTCAACCATCACCACTTAAAATGACTTAAGTTCAGACCAATATAGGACACTGATGGACAGGTATTGGGACAACACAGTGACTCACACAGTGTTCACAGGGAAGGTGGTCAGTCATTTGACACCACATTAGTCTCAGCTTGAGCCACATGGTGGATTTTAAATGATGCCAACAGAGGCGGGTTCGGGGTCCTGGGTCAGGTGGGACACAAGACGTGTGCTAACCAGCAGCAGAGAGACAGAGACGAGTGTCCAAGGTGATGAACATCAGACAGGAGTCAGAGGCAGGCAGGGGTCAAACAGGTGTCCGTCCACAGGGAAAGCTGGTAAACCAAAGGACAGCTTTGATGTAAAGGACTAGAGGAACTGGGACTGAGTTAATGAGGGGACAGGGGGAAAGGTTCAAACAAATCTGATTGTCAATGGGGAGGAGTAGGTGTTTGTGGCGATACTGAGCTGCTGATTTCAACACAATTAGGAGTGTGTGTGTGTGTGTGTGTGTGAGTGTGTGAGAGAGGGCGTTAGAGACACAGGCCATCAACAGAAAGCCTGCACACATTTAATCACCATTTAAACTGATGGAAGAGCTGCTGCATGTGGGACAATGAATGATGGACAGGTAGGACTCACACACTTAAAGGTAATTTCTCTCTTGGTCTGTGTGTGGATACAAAGGGACATTTCACCGACATAAACATAATCCCAGCTGAATACACGCCAGTGTGTTTCTTCATCTTCGACAAACGTGAAGAAACATGTGGGGGTCACAGTGGGGGCTTGAGCCGCACAGTGTTGCTCTCCTGCTGACTCCCACTGTGGTGTCATTACTTACCAGACGTATGTCAGGACTTGTGCTCGATTGGCGGTGATGCAGGAAGCAGCAGGGTGGAGATCGAACCTTCTCCATCACTCAATAAAAGGACCAGCTCCTCTTAAAAGACAAAGACGATCCACAAACAGTTCAGCAGTCCCACAGCAGCTGAAACAACCAAATGCAGGCCTGAGGCCGCAAGGTGTTAGGGTTCTTACCCAGAGTATTTTCAGGGAGATCCTATCCTGTCTGCATCGTTACACACAGCTATGTTCCACAGACAACTACTTCATTAGTAGACATTTGCTCCATAACTGCTCTTATTGTGGAGAGGAGCTGTAGACACCTTCCTATCCTCACACTGACAGAGCAGAAGTGGCAGTACTGCAGAGATCAACATTTGAACACTTTCTTTTGATTGGCAGGTTTTGTAACTTCTGGTTTAATGTAGTTTGATCCTGTCAAACAGCTGGATCTGTCCAAAGAGCAGAGGAAGTCATATGAACTCTCCTTCAATTTAACCTTACATCTTTGGTCAATGTGTCAAACGTCATTCCTAAGAAAAGTCGTCCTGTCTCACTCTGACCCGGTTCTCAGCTGATGCCGTCAAACACTGTCCAACTGTCTCTGTTTCCTCTAACTATCCCTCCGATGAAGCTTCGACCTAAATCCTCCAATATTTTGTAATGTTCATTTACTAAAAGAGCTGTGACACTGACCTTGAGTTCTTTTTTGAACTGGGTCACTGTGCTGAGCTAATGTTTCATCCCTTATGGCGAATGTGTTTTATAACACACCTGTCACTCAGAAGGAAGTGGGACACTGTCAATACGTCCATCAGTGCAGCATCTTTACTGTGTGCTGACATCATTAGGTCCTGAACATGTAAAAACTCTGCACTTCACAATGATTTATTCTAAATAAGAAAGGGGGACAAGTCTAAATAAGGTCTCCTGGATTGTTAGAGTAGTGGGACAGGGGAGTCACACACATTGACACACTAACAGATTTTCCGTGGTGTCTGATAGGTTTCTGCTGCTGTGACCAATAGGGGGCGTCCAGCGACCATTTCTCTTTGTCCTAAAGACACAAGACAGAAACGTCTAAGTTTCAGTCTGACACTGGACATATAACAACCTCTGTATGCTCCCAAAATGTCTCAGAAACTAAAGATCAGTTAAAAGACAAACACTAGGTCAAACACAAACTATATGTGTCAGTGCAAAAGCAGAGATGGACTTTTGACAGCTCATCAAAACTTGTATGAATGCTCCCGTTGTGCAGAAGGAGGAGAATGAAGTTGAAAACATTAATTTAAAGCATTTTTGGAAGAACAAAACTGAACAAAAATGTGAAAGATGAAACTGGATGAATTTAATCCGTTTATGACATAATGTACAGGACAGATTCATTTTTCAGCCCGACTTCAGGCAATCCATGAGCCAAATGAAAAACAATGAGACAGACAGAGATTTGATGTCACATCACTGAGGCTTTACACACACACACACACACACACATACACACACACGCACACACACACACCTGTTTATCACAGAGGAGGTCTCCTTTTCCTGCCTCTGTCACTAAAAACTGAACTTTGGCACAGAACTGTTTCAGAATAGTTTGTGTTGCTGAGTGAATGAACTACTGGACTAACTGTACCACCTACAGGCCACTAGGTCCTGGGGCTGATTCATGCCACATAGAAACTCTCCCAACGCTGAAACTCGATGAGAGTCGGTGATCAGGGAAAAGCAGCAGCAGAATCAAAGGCTCTGTGAGCCATGTGGAGTTAGACAAAGGGAATAAAGACTGACGTACAAGGAGCAAGAGATGAACCATAACTTCCTGTGAGGAGAATCTGTGTCTGCACCCACTCACGTTCTTGCTTCCTCAGGTTCCTGTATTTCTTCAGAACTTTGTGTTCCCTGGTATCCAGCCCCTAGATGCCCCTCAGACATTAGCACGTCACCTCTGTTCCTTTTGTTTAAAGTAGAATAGACCTTGTACGACGAAATTGAAAATTCATCCTAAATATTGCCTTGTCCATCCAATAACTTGGTCGTTCATAGACCACAGTGTCAGTGGTTCGATTCCTGTTCCCTTGTGGTTATGTGTGGAAGTGTCCTTGGGCAAGATGCTGAACCCTAAGTTGCTCCCAGTGAACACCGTGCATGGCAACTGCCATCAGTGTGCGAGTGTTTGTGTGTGAGAATGGGTGAATGAAAAGCAACTTTGGATAAAAGTGCTAAATAAGCAGAACATATACCAAACATTTAACCTGCAGGCTATCAATAAATAACAATGGCAAAACGAGCTGAGATCCACACAGACGTTTTGTATAATGGACGTGTTCATGCTCAGTTTGTGTTTGCAGTATTTAGTGCAATGATTGCATTTAGATAAAAACTTCTTCAGTTAAGCTTTGTGTGAATCGTTCACTGTTGTTGTTCTCGCTCTGACAGTTTGATTCACAGTCACATGTTTTCAACAAGAAATTATAGTGAAAATAAAGGGGGGGGGGGTGGACTTTTCCTGTCCAAGCTGATCCAGGGACTTTTCCACAGAGACAAGGGGTTTGGCTGCGTGGGTGGAAGTGGGTCATTTCCGAGGATTGTTTTAGAGTTTTGGTGTGTGTGTGGATGTTGCAACTGTCCCTCATAAGTTTCAGAATGAAGAAGAGTTTCGATATTCCTAACTGTCCATAAATGGACATTATTTAGCTCTGTAGCTGCTCTAAGTGAACTGAACAAAAACTCTCCTGCAGAGAGTTTTTGGCTTCAGAGAGGAAAAAGTAGATTTTGGATAATAAAACTCCAAAAAAGCAAAATTCCAAATCGGGGGGCTCAAACTAAGTCCCAGCCTTATTACCCCACGTAGGAGGCTGGATGTTCCACAGGACAATGTCAGCATTAGCTCATATGATTGGGCTTTAGAGGGTTTGGTTTGTTCAGGACAACACTGAAGACAGTGTGGGACAGCATGGGACTGACTGGGCCTCACATCCAAACACTGAACTTGAACAGAGAACAAACCAGATGTAAACGTAGTGGAGCAAAAAGCTCCAAGGTGTTTTGTTGTTGTCAGTATATGAGTTTGTCTGCAGTCCTGATCAGACACATAGTGTTAACAGGTACATGAATACACACAAACCCGTCCTCTAACCTGAAGGACCACAGGAGTCGACTACCAGATGTTTGTTCCGTGTGCTCGTCTCCTGCGGACTTCTGGATATCCTGCAGCCTGCAGTGTGTCAATGCTGGTCCTCAGAGTAAACCATTTTTTGCACACTCATTCCCTGACCTCTGTTCACTGTGATAATTACAGAGTGACAGAAAGTCTAAGCTCTGGATTTTCAAACAAAGGAAGAAAAGTCAGCAACAAGGTGGTGAATTTCTCTCAGTGTCGTCACAAAGTCAGTTTGTGCTGTGAGTGTACGTCCTCTTTAATGTGTAGGAAAAACACAAGACGGGGCCGGACGATTAAGGACAACCTCAGCGTCCTTAGAGACACACAGAATTACACCCGGTCAAATGAAGGGGGTCATTTCTGCGGTAAGTTGGTGGGTGTCACTGGTCTCTGCCGGAATAGGATGAAGACAGAGGAGGAGACACATGAGGAAGAGCAGCTGCTGTGTTGTTATCTCCTTTACTCTTCATGACTGAGTTTTGTCTTGTCTTTTTGACAAATTTAAAACTTGCAAATTGGTGCCTGTAACTTGGTGCCAATGAAAAAAACAATTTATTTTGAGTCAAAATGTGGAGACAGACCACGAAAAACTAGGTCCAACAGAGGAATCCTGATGTCAGCAGTCACAGGTCCCCAGTTTATGTCCAGGCTGACACACAGAGACAGAGAAAAGATAAGAAATAAAATGTATGAGAGGAATAAACATCTCAAAAGATAAACAATAAATAATAACGGTAACAACAACAATAATCATCATAACAAAGACATCTCTACTTTGAACATTTGTGAAAAACTGGCCAGATTTTCCCTCCACCCCACATGGAGACAGAGAGAAGGCTGAGGAAACTAGGGGGTGTGTCCTCCTCCTCCCTCCTCCCTCCCAGCTATTTAAAAGCAGCAGCTGGCAAGCCCCCCCTCAGAGCAGACATGGCGGCAGTGGGAGAACTGGTGCTGGTGCTGGGCTTACTGGTGAGCGCACACTGTGAGGTGAGGGCGCGGGACCCCGAGTTGGAGGAGGAGGGGGAGGCACGAGGAGGAGGGGGAGGAGGAGCGGTAATCCTTCCACACCTCACAAGGCTTCACCCAGGGACGACTCAGACCCCCCCACTGGGAGAGACAGGAAACTACCCAGCTCGAACTGGGTGAGTCTAGATTCAGAGTAAAACAGATAAAAAGTTGAAAAATCTCTCTGATGAAACATTTACTGAGTCTGATGAAGTCAACTTGGGCTTTAATACACAGTGAGACATGTTTGATCATGAATCAAGAACTTGAGTTACTTGAGTATTTCCTGTTTATGCTACTATACTCCATTCTGTAAAGTGCCTTGAGATTACTTTGTTGGGAATTGGTGCTATATATATATATAAAGTTAAGAATTGAATTAGATATAATTGACATTATATCCTGCTGCATCACTGCACTTCTGAGGCATGTTTCACTTTTTACTGTCCAACATTTATCAGTCAGCTAAGACCATAAATTGTGTTTAGTCTGCAGATTGTTTTCCAACAAGGAGACATTTCTTCTGTAAACTTGTTAAACTTCCAGGAGTCAATGGTTAGATCCGAGTCTGGGCTGTGTTTGTCCTTCTTCTGTCTCCCCCCTTTCATCTAGTGGCCCTTTAAAGGTTGAGAAGCACTGGACTAAACAACGTAGTTAAAGTTGATGAACCCAGCTTCATGATGAGCAGCAGAAACAGTAAAATGCTGCTGAAGTATCAGTGACTGAGGATTAATGATCAGAAAGTCAGGAGAAACTTTAGTACAGGACCAATACATTTACTTCTTATACGTTAAGTACGTGTTTCCAGTGATGGATGAAGTACTCACATAGTTTCAGTATCAATACAGATACTGTGAACATTTGGACAGTTTGTCTTTGTGTTGAATGACCAGTTCACACCATGGTGGGACTGAGCTAAAGCTGTAAAACATTGTTCACACAAGCTCAAAACTGGATTAAACCTGAGACAATCCTGTAGGATGATCAGAGTCTGGATTAGAGGAATCGCACAAAGAACCTCAGGGTAACGTATAGGAAACTAAAGGCCTCTCCTGCATGACTTCAACTTGGCTGCTTTTTCTAGTTTTAGGAGGTTTTCGGTCAAATTGATGCAGAAACAGAGGAACCACTGAAGGGTTCACAAACTATCAAACAGCTGGTCCACAAGGATTTTCAGCCTCACGTGACGACTGACACAGTGATGACAGCAAGTGAAAATTAACAATATTTTTATGAATGAAGAAAGTAGTTCATGCTTCTGTCAGTCAGAGCTGAAATTTACAGATCTATGACATCAGAAACCATACTTAAACTGCAGTGGTAGTGATGGTGATGGTTTCCCCTCTGGGCCCTGCTTTAGCACCGATGTCTGGAAAGACTTCCAGGTCGACTGAGGATCAGGGAACAGTCAGTCAATTTATTTAGGAGGTTTGTGTGTGTGTCTGTGTGTTTTTGTTTTAACAAGATCCAGTCAGTTTCCTGACAGTTTCCTGCTAATTTTATTTTGCAGGAGTTGTGCGTCCATAAAACACTTTCTTTTTCGTCATTGTAGATGTTTTCCAAAAACTGTCAATGGCCTCAGGTTGAAGCTGAACCGTGTAAGTTGTACAGACACAGTTCATCAGTGAGGTTCTGGTTCTGGTCTGTACTGTTCCAACATTTGCTTACTTGATCTAGGGACAGGTTTTAAAACCTGTTGGGAACAGACCAGATGTGTTTCTTCATGTCACCCTCTGACACACACAGACTAAATACAAGGATTAAATGTCTCGGGTGACTGTTTTTTTTTGGTGCCCGCCGTCGTTGTTTTCACGCACTTTCTTACATTAAGCTGCAGGATCCTTCCTCAGATTCCTCGATAAAAACAATCCCTGAGGGCTTTTTTAACAAACCCCCCCCCCCGGACACACACACACACACTTTAAACACTGCTTTCATGACACAATGCGCAAATGGAGCTCTGCTGTAATCAAGAGCAGTTTTTCCAGGGCTTTTCTTTTTTATCTTTGGTTGCTTAAGGTTTTATTGGGTGGTGGTGGTGGGGGTGGTGGTGGTGGAGGTAGATGGGGGCAAACATGCTGCAGGGTTCAGAGGTCAACAGGTACTTAAGCGGTGATGAAGTGGAGGTGGAAAAGTCTACAGTTTGGCTACAAGATGTGAGGATTTGAGTCTTTGCAAGAATTTAAAGGAGCTCATTATGACTTTAGATAATCTGCAGTCCATGCTCCTATTTTGAAACATACACCTAGTCTTCCTGTGTCTGTCAGGCAGGAATGTCTGTTCTTCTGTCTCTTCATCGGCTTCTTAAATGGTCTTCCTGAAAGCAGCGACGTCCTGTGAAAGTAAAAGTTCCCTGTAGGTCTGACTGGCACATGCAGGACCTGCAGGACTTCTGAGGACCCCACATCTCTGTTTGACAGGGGACGCAGCTCAGGGAGCAGAGATATGCCCAGACAGACAAAAGATAGCGTGAGCATGGGGGCATCATTTACAGCTTGTTCAGCTGCAGTCAGGAGACAGACAAAAGGACAATCCAAAGACGGTGAGACTGGAAACACAGCTGTCCATCAGATAAAGGTTTGAGCTGTGGATTCATGTAGTGTCCAAGACTAGAAAAGGTCCTTGCTGACTTTCATTTTCCTGCAAACTTCAAAACCTCCAGGTAAATGGCTTAGTGGACATCAGGGACAGACTTCAGACTCCTGGACCACACTTGTATGTATCAGATAATATCTGAAGGGACTGTTGGAAAGTAGAACTAGGGAGGCACAAACACAAAAACACTGAGAGAAGCACCAGGAAGAGACGAAGAACACTGATAGAATCATGCAAGCATGCATAAGTGGTGTCAAAAGACCGAGACAGACAAGACAAAAGAAAAGAGAGAGAGACAAAATGATGAGAAGTAATCTAATAGCAGTGAGAAGCAAATCCATGGTAAAGAGTTAAAACCAGCACAAAAATGAAAAATGAGGACAGAGATGTGACAGAGCTGTGAAGACAGAGACAAAGACCAGAAGGAGACACAGAACAAGAAAAGACTTATGCAAAAAGATGTCAGAGAGAAATCAAAATGAGGACAGAGAGGTGGGAAATGATGACTGAGAGATACAGTATAAAAGTTGTATTAAAGTGTCCTCTTGTTCAAAACTGTCTCATGTCCTCTTTTGAGAAACAGAAAGTAAGTGTAAAGACTGACAGGATTTGATCAGAACAGAAAAACTACCTTGTGCTTCTTTATTTGGTTTGAGGTTGCTTGGCTCTTGTCCTTCTTCTGTTTACCTTAAACAGGTTCCAGCAATCCTTACAAATCCTTGTTAAAGTCGTTCAAGCCTCTAAACAACATCTCTGAGACCCAACACAAACATACCGTCATTTAGTGTAACTTTTTCCATCAACACGTTTCATTTCACCATAAAAGTCTTTAGAACATTTCATCACTGAACATGAGGTGATAGACAAGGAGTCCCAAAGGAACTCAATGTCCTAAATTAGCTGCCGACGAGGTGAAGATGCATCACACGAAGCAGAGAAGAAGAACGGTGTGATCTGACGTTTGTGTGCATTTGTTTTCCGTGTGTATTGATGGGTTAACTGTGTGTGTGACGGCAGCTCAGACTGGAGGCTCTGAGTCTTTGTTGATGGCCCTCAGCTCTCCACAGGAAATGACACCACAGAAAGTGTCTCACTCACAAAATATGGATGCCTGAACATCCAACTTTCCTCACACCATCTCTGAACACCTCAGCCTTGTCAGGAAAACCAGCAGTGGATGTGTGGAGAAGGATCTGACCCGGTCATGAGGAATGTGATGATCTCGTCCATCCAGTGGGTCCAGAAAACATTGAAGTGATTGTGAAATCTGAAAGTGTAGCTGAGTTGCTGATGGCAGAGAGTCAGAGTCAACGGACGGGAAGTCCAGCATCAACATCAGTAAACACACACACGGGTCAAAATCACACAGGGTCGGCTCCACAACAGATTAGACAGGAGACGAGAGCAAACGGGACACAGGCAGCTCAAAATAAACGTCCTCCTGACGTCCACTGGTTTTAACCTGCCAACAAAAACAGATAAAGATCACAGACGCACAAAGGCAAACCTACGGTCTTTGTCCCCAGACATCAGCTGTGGAGGAACAAATAATAAAACCATTTGGATGTTCTCATATCAAATTTAACTCATTAATAATGTTTTAACTGCAAATGTCCTGTGATGACGTAACATCAATAAATGTGGAGACAACAGGCCCTGTCCTCATGGACATGCATCTCTTTGTGGAAGTTTTTCCTTCTTTTAACACAGTTTTGTGTCTTTATGCTCATTTTGTGGCAGTTTAACTTTGGTCTGTGTCTTTGGCACAGTTCTGCATTACTGTTTAGTGTCTTTAAAAAAAAAGATGTTCTCCATCTGTCTGTGGCTGCTCAGTCTCTTTGTGGTTGTTTTGACAGTTTCTCTCAAAATGGAGCCACATGAGAACTGCAGAATTGGAGACACACAACAAGACAAGAACACAAAGTCATAGTTCAACTTCAGTTGTGGAGCATTTGAAGTACTCAAAAACTTATACTTAAGTAAAAGTACAAATATTTAATCTAGTATAGTATGATAGTATAAGTACTCTGACATTTCTACTTAAGTAAAAGTAAGTACTGTTAGTACATGATTTATATTTTGCCTAAAGTAGTTTATTAAAAGTAAAAAAGTCTCCCTGTACCTTTTTTGTGGACCAGTGCTACTTTATGTTTTGAGGGTATTAACTATTTAATGATGGTTGAAGTTGTTTTATGATCTGAAGCTTTTGTCACTTTTCTTTGAACGCAGTATCTGCACTGAGCATTAGTTCATGTGACAGAAATAGGGTTAAATTATGATATGTTTAAAGTAACGTGTAATGGAACTTCGATTAGAAACTTAGCCGAGTAAAAGTTAAATTAGTCAATCTTCTTTAGCACAAATATGTGAAAATTGTACTTAAGTACTGTAAGAAAGTAGTTGTACTTTGTTATTTTCCACCACTGGTTCTCACCAGTTGCACAGTTGCCACAGAAACGATTAGCTTTTTGTTGATGCCCGTTCAAACTGTACCTTTGTCCCTGTGATGAACAGTCACATGGTCCAAAGCTGTAGCAGAGTTTCCTGCTTGGACGTTGGACGTGTGGATACATGAATGCTACAGCAGCTGGTCTAGACAGCGTCTATGGGTTTGTAAAGGGTGGTGTGCTGCTGGTCAGTGGCACCAAGTCTGACCCCAAACAACAAACTGCACTTCTCATCCATCTTCATGAAACGCAGCATTTACACATACACCCTAACTCTGGATGTGTGTCTGTTGTGCAGGAACTTGTGTGCGTTTGTGCAGAAACACACTGTGACCGCGGCTGTGGCGTGTGGAACAGAGAAGTACATCATCAAATCTCAGAGCCCCTGTCCAAGTGGACTCCCTAACTGTCAGCTGGTCATGTAAGTACACATTACTTCCACTGTGCTTTAGTGATGTTTTACTACACATCAGTAACACTTCTGTACACTAAAGTTCACACCAGCAACATTTGCTGGTGTGCATATCAGCATAAAGGAGATGGAAATCAATTGTCCACCGGTGACTAAAAACAGGACAATGAGCCACGGATGGTTACTGGTTTACTTTTACATTTATTCATTTAGCAGATGCTTTTATCCAAAGCGACTTACAAGTGAAGTAGATGTTTAAAAGTCTTAAAGAAAAGCACGACCTGGATAATGTGACATATGGCTGACACTCACATCGGGTTCTGTACACACTTCTGTAGAGTCGACGTTAATTTAGATCCTTGTCGAGTTTTTCCAGCTGCGGCCTATGAGTTTTTACTTCACCGGGTGTTTGTGTGAGCCGCTCATTCACCTCAGAGGCTAACAACTCTGTGTGTGTGTGTGTGTGTGTGTGTGTGTGTGTGTGTGTGTGTGTGTGTGTGTGTGTGTGTGTGTGTGTGTGTGTGTGTGTGTGTGTGTGTGTGTGTGTGTGTGTGTGTGTACGTGTGCATGCGCACAGGTACAAGCTGTCCACCCGGCTGGTCTACACCCAAAAAGAGAAGGTCGTCACAAAGCTGCACTGGGCCTGCTGTCAGGGACACGGAGGACACAACTGTGAGGACACAGGTAGGTGAAGAGAGACATCAGAAATGACCCAGGATTCCTGATGTCCCACAATACAAATATTTCAAAGTGAAACACAGGTGTGGACTTCACAGTGCAATGTGTAGGAACAAGTGCCAGTATTCACATCAGGTAAAAACATAATGCAGTAAAACACTAAACTCTAACTGGGACAAAGTAGTAAAAAGTATTTAAATCCACTCTGTCCGCACACGTCCTGCTGCCTCCAGTTGAAGCTGAAGATGCTGGAATCTTCAGCTGATTAAGGGAAAGCAGAAGACAAAGCCAACGTAATGACTGAAACTGGTGAGGAAGGCTGAGTTCATTCTGCCGCTTCTGTCTCCTTGGACAATGATTTTTTTTAACACTTTTTAGTGGTCAAAGAGACAAAATCTTCTCAGGGAAGCTGCTGTCTGTTAATCTAAAGGTCAAACCTGTCCTCATCTAACTCCCCTGTGGTCGTCAGGTGGAAATTTCAGAGCTGCCCCTCTGATTGGTCCACCTGCTCACACCTGCTTAAAAAGTTACCTACTTAAGGTGCGGCTGTAGCTCAGTTGGTAAGACAGTTGACTATGGAATACAGAGTCAGTGGTTCAATCCCTGCTCCTGGCTACATGTCAAAGTGTCCTTGTGCAAGACACTGAACCCCAAGTTGCTCCTGGTGGGTCAGGCATGGCATGGCAGCCACCACCATCAGTGTGTGTGAATGGGTGAATAAGAATCAACATTGTAAAGTGCTTTGGATAAAAGTGCTATATAAGCGACTATTTACCATTTACTTAAATAAACCTTTTAACTTAATAATTTTTGTGTCATGTTCACTCAAATTTCTGCATTCATCCATGTAAAATGGACCAACTAAATGAACTGTTCTACTCCTTCCACTTAACAGAAAACAAGTAGAGACCGTGTGTTACTGGAGCTGCTGTTCCTGGCACAGAGACATAAAAGACATTTTCGAGATGAGAATAGTTTGCTTGAAGAGATTCTACTATTACATTTTCTTATAGTCTCCAATTCTAGTAGACTGATAGAGAACACCAGCTCAAAACTCTTTGTGAAATTTGATGAGCAAGAGAGGGTTTTGTATTTGTGCCTGGTGGAGGGAACGTGTGTGGAAAAACTTATTGGAACAAAAGAGCAAAAATATAATAAATAAAACTGAAGTTCATCAGTCCAATCAGTGATGAGTGTGTGCATGGATGAGTGAGACATAACAAAAAAGATTACATAATAAACTAAAAACACATAAACTAGAGTTGCACCAGAGATCAAGTTGGCAACCCCCGTCTCTGGGGATTCATAGGAGGTAGGACACCAGGTCCAGGTGACTTCAACCACTTCCAGCTACCTGCAAGTAAAACGGAGATCAACTCGACAGGGCAGAGGGCCAACACAACAGCTCTGTCACAAATTCTACTTTTACAATGTTATAGTTTCTCAGTTTTTCAGTTGAAAGTGTTAGAAAGGTGATAATTCTACTCTCTGTTTATCACTAAGGCAACAGTGGGTGGTATTTTGAAATATGGCAAGAAACCTTTAAAATTAAAATTCATGTCAGAAGTAGTGTATTAGATTGGAATAAATTGCAAGTGGTCATAATGTTTGGCCTGATCAGTGTTTGCAGACAAGCTGTTCAAGAAGCTGCCAAGTACAAAACTGAAGTGTTTGGATAGGAATGTGTGGAGAAAAGCAGAGTGTTCATCATCTAGATAACAGGTGTCTGAATACTTTTTGAATGTTAGAAAACCTTCACATCCAGATCACAAAAACTGACGTTTTGCACCTTTGAGTCTTGAACCATTAGGAGACACATGTCGTTTCTGTCCTTTGAAGGTCCATTTGAATGTTCAGAGCAGTATGTGAAAGGCTCTAACCTGCTCTGTGTAAGCTCCACACTCTGTGCACTCAGCTTCCCTGTGCTTCCAGCTGTCTAAAGTTTGACGTGTGTCTCTCACAGTCCCCGACCCCCAGTTGGATTCTGGGAGCTCTGGTCTGAGAGAAGGTCGTGGACCAGAGAGTGAGGAGCTCCGTGCTCCAGGTATGATGACACCACCCTAAACATGAAGAGATGTCTCTGTTATCATCCACACCCTCCACTCCTTCCCCTGTCAACAGAATTTTGTCCTCATGAGCTTCATGCTGGCGAGTTGTTAAACAGATTTAAACATAGCTTGTGCTGTGCTTCGTCATTGTAGTACTCTTAGTTACGTGCAGTGTACATGATGAAATATCTGCCCTGTGACTGGCACAGAGGACTCGGACAATCAAAACAGTTCAAGTTTTTGGGAACATTCAAGCTAAAATAGACTTTTGGCCTTTAGAGGCGCAATTTAACAAAGAAAGACAAACAAAGAAGGCAGTAACACACACACACACACCCCTCTAAACACGGTACAGTCTGCTCCCACCACACCTCTGATTGAAACAACTTCCTGTGAGCTGAGGTCAATGTAATAAAATCAGGTTTTTGTAAAGTGCAGTCCCAGAGAGGCGGAGTGGACACAATAACAGGAACAACGCGGACGAGTCATCAGCCACTGCTACACAAAGCTGAACTTTTCCTCAGAACACAGATTAAATCTGTAGTACACTGTAGGTGTTTTTGATTGTGTCCACCTCCTGTACGCAGACATGACTCGGTCCTCCAGTCTGCACTCCCTGGACTGACCTGTCCATTGCCCCAGGCCTTCGTTCTTAGTCGTCTTCTCTTCTCCATCTACTCTACGTCTCTGGCTTCTATCATCCTCTCGCACAGGTTTTCCTTTCAATGACACACACTGCTTTTCCTCACTCCATTATCTCTGTCTTTCTGTCTCACTGGCCCCACCACTGTGGAACATGCTGCCTAACCGCACATTCAGCTTCCTTTGTACTGCAAACAGCATTTATCGTCCTCCCTATCAGCATTGACTGATGAGATACAGTACTTCCTGCTGCCTTGGACATAACTTATACTTACTTTGTATTAAAGTATCTCACAAATGCTTGAATGCAGACATGAAAGAAGAGTCAAACTATTGACGGTGGAGGACTTTCCGGACTCTTTGTCTGGGGGGGATCAGGAAACGTCACAGGAGCTGGAATATTTCAGTGTGAACGAAAGTTATGAGAAGTTATGATGCTGCCACATGCTTAAACAGTACTGACATAAAGCAGATGAAACAGTTACTGATGTTTATAGATCATCACCCCCCTTAATGTGCATGTTATAATTTCCTCCCCCGTGTGCATTTCAGAAGTCCACATGCAGCAGCAGAGAGCAGACCCCAACCGGGAACAGAACGATTACGATGCCAGCTACACAACACAGCAACACAACACCACACACACCACCTCCCATCCGGATCACACCCAAAACCTCAATCACACATGGCTCCACAATGCAAACGGACATCACCATGGACATCACCACCAGGAGCACCGGCAGCCGGACCAGCACAACCCAGGTGAGTTTTATCGAACCGGCAAATGGAGCACGATGAAGCTCTAGCTTTAATGTCTTTCTTCTTAACTGCTGATCAGAAGCCAACTTTAGGGTAAGCCATGAACCTCATGAATCTTTAATCTCTCTAATATGGGTTTATTTTCAGAAACTGCACGTTTATTCATGTCCATAAAATCTAGTTCACAACCTGGAAACAGTTTATTGAAGGCAGCACTGTTGTGACTGTGCTGCTCTGACATAGACGGACTCCATCAGAACGTTGCACGTGATCGGTGGTATTATGAGAGAAGCCTACAGCACAGACACACACTGACCGAGTTTACACACAGACACACACTTCCTTCACAGGACATCCTCTGTCTTCTGTCTCCCATACGTTGCGTGTGTTATAATTGTACTGCTGACAGTATATTTTTATATCATCTCATGAGTCACAGAGCAGCATGCTCCTCACATCACACACTTCCTCCGTACGCAGTGTGTTTGGGGACCGGTCTCGCTCAGTTTCCCACAGTGCTCTGTTCTGTGACCTTTGACCCCACTGACCACCCAGCATTACCTCACCCTTAAAGGATCAGTCTGATGTTTGATCCTGTTATGTGAAACAGCTGCGACTGTTCTGAAGACAATCTTGACCATCTCCTCCGTCTCATGGCTTGTGAAAGTGTCTTCTTACATTTTGAAATGGGACATTTACAAGAAGACGTTACAAAACTACAGCTGGGTCGCAGACTTTGTTTTGTCCAAATAGGAAGCGGACTCAGTAAATCACACTGCCAGCTGATGGGTGTGCTTGAGGTGACTCACAACTTCCTGTCACAGCATGGCCTCACTATACTGTGTCCTTTTTCCTTTCTGTACCCCTCAGCATGTGGGAAAGGAGAATTAGTTTTGTTGTGATGAAAGAGGCTGAGATTAGTGTGTTTGTGTCTTTCTGGACTCTGTCTCTGGACATTGTGACAGCAGGTGACCTGAGGGAGTTTCTCACTTTCCTAAGACTCCTCATTCTTTGACCCTTAAACTGAACCTGAAACCAACAAAAACCCTAAAACCAAATCTCACCCTCTAATGTTGTAAAACGATCCCTCACTTTCTACAAAATGAGGAACAACATCTAATAAATGTCCTCACTTTGCACATGCTTCACAAAAATGTCCTTCAGTTTTAAATGATTTTAAAACATATATATATATATATATATATATATATATATATATATATATATATATATATATATATATATATATATACACACACACATATATACATATGCATACATATACATACACATATGCATACATATACACACATATATTCATACATATACACATATATGTGCTTTTATATATTTTTCCACACTCTAATCAGTTAATTAACTCAACACCTGTAAAGGCCTTTAAATGGTCTCTCAGTCTAGTTCTGTAGGCTACACAATCATGGGGAAGACTGCTGATTTGACAGTTGTCCAAAAGAAGACCATTGACACCTTGCACAAGGAGGGCAAGACACAAAAGGTCATTGCAAAAGAGGCTGGCTGTTCACAGAGCTCTGTGTCCAAGCACATTAATAGAGAAGCGAAGGGAAGGAAAAGATGTGGTAGAAAAAAGTGTACAAGCAATAGGGATAACTGAACCCTGGAGAGAATTGTGAAACGAAACCCATTCAACAATGTGGGGGAGATTCACAAAGAGTGGACAGCAGCTGGAGTCAGTGCTTCAAGAACCACTACGCACAAACGTATGCAAGACATGGGTTTCAGCTGTCCCATTCTTTGTGTCAAGCCACTCTTGAACAACAGACAGCGTCAGAAGGTTCTCACCTGGGCTAAAGACAAAAAGGACTGGACTGCTGCTGAGTGGTCCAAAGTTATGTTCTCTGATGGAAGTCAATTTCGCATTTCCTTTAGAAATCAGGGTCCCAGAGTCTGGAGTAAGAGAGGAGAGGCACATAATCCATGTTGCTTGAGGTCCAGTGTAAAGTTTCCACAGTCAGTGATGGTTTGGGTGCCACGTCATCTGGTGGTGTTGCTCTACTGTGTTTTCTGAGGTCCAAGGTCAACACAGCTGTATACCAAGATGTTTTGGAGCAGCTCATGCTTCCTGCTGCTGACCAACTTTATGGAGATGCAGATTTCATTTTCCAACAGGACTTGGCACCTGCACACAGTGCCAAATCTACCAGTACTTGGTTTAAGGATCATGGTATCCCTGTTCTTAATTGGCCAGCAAACTCACCTGACCTTAACCCCATAGAAAAATCTATGGTGCATTGTGAAGAGGAAGATGCCATATGCCAGACCCAGAATGCAGAAGAGCTGAAGGCCACTATCAGAGCAACCTGGGCTCTCATAACACCTGAGCGGTGCCACAGACTGATCGACTCCATGCTACGCCGCATTGCTGCAGTAATTCAGGCAAAAGGAGCCCCAACTAAGTATTGAGTGCTGTACATGCTGATACTTTTCATGTTCATACTTTTCAGTTGGCCAAGATTTCTAAAAATCTTTTCTTTGAATTGGTCTTAAGTAATATTCTAATTTTCTGAGATACTGAATTTGGGGTTTTAGTTATAAAGTTATTTAATTGTCAGTTATAATCATCAAATTAAAAGAAATAAACACTTGAAATATATCAGTCTGTGTGGAATGAATGTATACATTATACAAGTTTCACTTCTTGAATTGAATTAGTGAAATACATCAACTTTGTGAAGATATTCTAATTATTTGACCAGCACCTGTATATAACTAAAATAATAATGTTATTTTAAAATAATAATAATTGAATCATTTTCCACAAACCTTCCTAACCTATCCTCACTTCCAAAAAAGTCTTAATTTCTAATTTCTGAAAATACTTTAACAATCTCTGCACTCTCAAAATGTCTTCACTTCATCAAACCGTTCCAAGAAATGTTCTAATTTTGCCAAAATGTCTTCACGTTGAGAAAAATGTCACCACTTTACAATAATGTTACAAAATTTCTTTTCTGTCAGCAACAAAAACATTTTAACTTTTCAATAAAATGTATTTCACAAAACCTCCTGACGTTTCAAAACTGTCTTCATTTTCTAGGAAAACACTTATAAATAAAAACAACTTCTTCCAAAAATCATAATGTTTTTAAAAAAACAAACTCGCAAAAAGTATTGAATCAACTGCAAGTTTATTTATAAATTCAGAAACCAAAAAGAAGTCCAGCTGGAGGACTGGCAGTGTCCTGCAGTTTATTTGTCCTGGCTTTACTCTGTCATCTCTGCTGAACCAACAGAAACAAATCTCTTTTCTCCTGTTGTCCGTATCATTTCTAACCCCGAAGCCTCAACAGCAGTGTTTTCAAAGGCAGCTTGTAGGACCGGAGTTGTTCCCGTCTCCCTGGTTGGTTCTTCAGACGCAGGGGTTGTGCTGTGTTCACGTCTGTGTCTGTGTGGGTGTGTGAAATCTACTAGTAACTCCAAACATTCACGTTTCCCACAGGATGAGTTGCATAACTTCTGTGATATTTTCAACAGTAACACTTCATGCTACAAAGTTAACAATACTGTGAAAGAGTACTTGTGTGATTTGACACTTCAGTTTCCTGTGTTCATTAAAATCCGACTACTTTTCCAAGCGGGAACCAGATTTTTATAAACGAGCAGCAGATTACTTATATTTATTTTTGTACTTTATTTAACACAAAGTATCAACATGTAAGTGAAATCTTACCTTTGTCCTTTGCAGTTGATGTGGCCGCTGATGTCCTCCCATACTCAGACACCCCTTCTGCCCTCCCCGTCCCCCACATGATGGCTCTGGTCATGTCGCAGCTGCAGCCAGTCCTGCAGGCCTTCAATCGCTCACTGGAGCACCTGAGCCAGCAGGTGGGTAACCTGGCCCATGAGGTTGCCCAGCTGAAGAGCAGCCAGCAGGGGCCGGAGATGCAGGCAGGGCCCCCAGAGCTCGACAATGCAGCAGAGGAACGGTTGGATGTCAGACTGGGTGAAGTGTTTGATGACATTAGAATGGTGCAGAGAGAGGTGGAGAGCCAGAGGATGGACTGGGAGAACAAGCTGCACTCCCAGCATGCAATGCTGCACTACAACCTCACCAGCTTCAAGACTGACATCGACATTAAGCTGAAACGCCACCAGAAGATGCTGCAGGTCAGTGGATGACAGGGATGAATCACTTAACTGATTATTAACTGACTTCTGAGGAATTCATCATTTGTGTTAAACTACAAAGTCTGGTCCAATTTATTTATTATCTTATTATCTTCTGAACTGTGTGTCGGATCGCAGGCCAGCCTGCAGGCTATGAATGCTACATTGTCAGAGCTGAAGCTGGACCAGGAACAGAGCCTGGTGGATCCCTTGGAGGGTCACCTCCCTCCTCCTTCTCTGCCTGCCTCCCAGCCACTGCAGTCCTCAGACACTTCAGGGCTATGGGAGGCCATCAAACTCCTGGACAACATGGTGGTCAACAACACGGTAAAGGTGAGTCTTTTACAAACACACATTACCCATCATCCTGTTCACAGTTTTTCATCATCAGGTCTCTGCAGGTCGTGTAAAATCCTGGTAAAAAGACAGGTCCAGTTTTTTTTAAGGCAGTCAGCCAAAACATCGTCTGACCCTCACATAGACACAAAGACTTTGGTTGAAGTCCTCTCACATGTCTTGTATAAGACGTGAGACAAGTTTGTGTGTTTAAAGACACTAAAGAAACTAAACTACCATGTCAAAAATGTTTCATCACACCTGTTGTGCAGGTGACTGGGCTGATGGAGGACGTGGAGGTGACCTCGGGCAATATCCAGCAGCTGAAGTTGGAGGTGGTTAAGCTGGATGCGAAGATTGTACAGACGGCCCGGACAAGTATGATTCATTTCATGGAAACAGGGCTGGAACTGGAGGATGCCAAGGCTAAGGTGCTGCGGCGCGTGAAAGACCTAGAGGGGAACATGTCTCTGCAGTGTCAGCGGCTGCGGGAGATGGATAGTGATGTGGACAAACTGTTCAAATGTTTTTACAACAAGAACTTGTCTGGAGGATGCAGCTGCCAGGCACTGAACGCCGCTGTGGTCCGACTGGAGCAGGCCGTTGTCAACGTTACGGAGCTGGCGCAAGAGAACAGACTGGCCCTGGAAGAAAGCAGCGATGGAGGGGACAAGCTGTGGGACAGCACCAGTGACTGGGCGAGGACAGTGCAGGCGCTGCAACACGGCCTCCAGCAGGTAAGACACATGAGACAGTTCTCTACTAAAAAGAAACAGACCCATTTATTTCAGTGTATTTGTTGTCAGTAAGTTAATTGCAGGACAACTTCAACTGGAGTATTTTTACACAGTGGTACTGCTTATTTAAAATAAATCATCTATGTAATTTTAAATAAGAGTACTGCGTTTACTTTCTGTTGAGAAGTGTTGTCAAATAAGTTTTCTCTGAACGTGAAGGACGAAATAAAGGGAACAGCACTGGACAGAGGACAATGCAGTTGAGATCAGACAGAAAGATTATTGCTTTATATATTTCCAACATTTTCACTAAAACATGTGAAACGGAGGGTCGACATTTTTGACAGTTTCATTAAAACCTCAGAAAAATTAATTTCTTATTGAACCTTTATAAATGTTTTCAAAGCGGAAACCCCATAAATACACTGACCTACATTAACTGCACATGGGTTCTTAATAAAGTGTTTGGTGAGTGTTTGTGACTGAGCAGTACAAATACTGCACTCATTTTGTACCTTTTTGAGGCATAGAGGAGTAATCTGATTACCTACGTGCTGCATGTGTACTTGGATTGTGAAGTGTAAAACAAGACTCATTAGAGACCAGCTAAGGATTAATCTGCCGTAGGAAAAGTCCCCAACATAAGCACAATGACAAAATACAGACCACCACCATTGACTTTGTCCTTCCCTGCAGGTGAAAGAGTCTCTGGCCTCTGAGCAGAGCAGGACCAGAACTCTGGACCATAACGTGAACCAGCTCAGGGGCTCGGTGATGTCAAGTCTGGCCGACGTCACCAACCTGAAGGAGACGGACAGACGCTTGGTGCAGGGAATGGAACACCTGTCGACCTCATTTCATTCACTGCTGCAAGACGGCATTCGGCACAGCGACGTGCTGGAGTTGCTGCTGGGAGAGGAGGTTCTGGAGTTCCTGGAGTGGCCCGTCCAAGAGCAGGAGGCCCACTCCATCCCGGCCCTGAAGGAGAAGCTTAGAAAACAGGGTGTGAGCATCGAGTTGCTGCTGGAAAACAGACCAGGTACAGAACTGCAGGGGCTTCAGACCATGTGGGGTCTGATGGTCTCTCCCCTTGTTAGAGTCCTGATCCAGTTACCATCATTCCTGGGTTTTAGGTTTCAGACTGAGATCTATAACTGATGATTGTTGAGGCTGGAAATGGCTTTTGTACAAATCTAAAGACATTTCTATTTGTTTAAGATTTACTATTTAAAGTACAACTTTTAGTGTTACCATTTAAAGCTACTCAATACCTACTGCTACTACTGCTACTACTAGGCAAATCGTGTACTATTTAGGAAGTAAATATAATGCTATCAGGGTTTTTTCAGTATCTGAAACTTCAAGTTTTTTGTGTTTATTTAATAAAAGTGGAAAAATAAAATCAGTGCAGTGACAATAACAATAATAATTTATTTTTACTAAAGCAATTTAAGTTTGAATGGACTTGTATCCACAGATTATTTCTACTTTTGTGAGGATTAGAATACTTCATGGGAAATAATAAACTAAGTCAGACTGAGAAAAAACCTAGAGCCGCTGTTCTGTGGAGAATTTTGCAGTTTAGCAGACAAACACTGGCTCCATCTAAACTGAAATTTCTACACTAACAGGAAACCAGTTCAACCAATCAAGCAGCAGCTTTGTAATGACACCAACTACATGTAAAGAAATTAACAATTTTTTTGAAGATTTTCTTTTTTGTTTTTTCCTTTTTCTGAAAGGGAGGGCATCCATCTGTTGTAGTTGTGTAAGTAGTTACACAAGGATAGTTTCAGGATCTGAAAATGTCCTTAGAAAGGTGGGGGTCACTACACAGTCTACAACTGTGTTTACTACTTTATTCAGAACTGTAATAGTATCAGTGAACAGTGTTAAAATCAATAAAAGACAGTAAAATACAACAGCTGTAATTGTGACATGTCATCATAGGAGAAGCTGGAACAAATACTGAATGTTTATAGTCTTAATATCATAGTTTGTTAAGGGGGTGGAGCAATGCATCGACTTAATCCTATACATAATACGTCAATTTACTTATCATCGTCACAAGCAGGCCTCCAAATGAATGGAGTCCTGTTTGCCCAGGGACAGTAAAAATTGCACCTAGGACACAAAGCTTCAGTATCTGGGACAATTTTGGGCAAATAAAGAAAATAAGCTCATGGTGTGCGTATTTACTTCATAACTACAGCATGAAGAAATAATTTTCTGTTCTGACATCATTGGATATGAATTCTTTTAGACACCACCGAGATTTAAGAAAATAAACTTGTGACGTAGCTTCTTTTTCTCTGAGTCTGAGCGAGGAGGGAGCTCAGCCAAGCGTCCCTGTCTGCAGCGGACTTTCCACAGTTTACATCAGGCTCAAAGAATGTAGGATCATTTTATTTTTCACAATTGTTCTGCAACAAATTATACAGAGTTTTGGTCTGCTCAACCTGTTGGTGGGAAGAAGCATCAATGTAAATCGTCCGTACACCCAAACACCCACGTTTCTATACGATTTCCTAAAATCATAGACTGACAGGTGCAGCCCTAGTTAGTTTTAAATTGTTTGTTAAATCCTTTTTTTTTTTTTTTTTTTTAACTTCTTACAAATGCTAAATGTTAACATGACGTGTCAAAGTCCATTGGCTCAGTGCTTTTGTGCACTTAGGTAAATCTGAACCTCCATCAGCTGACTGAAGCAAAGAGTAGTAACTCAGTTCCAAGGGTCAGTAGTTACCTTTCTGAGCTTATGTGTCCACATGGGAGACGTCAACTGGTTACTTGGACATGTCTCATGCGCTGGTTTTGCTGGAACTGGCAAAGTGACGTGACAGAATGAGACAAGTTTGTTTAGGACACAAAGTTATCAAATCCTCCTGACACATGGTCAGTTCCACTTATTTTCCACTTCTCTTGACAGGAGGAAGAGAGGAGGTGCCATCTGCAGACCAGCCGTCCTCCTCCTCCCCCCAATTGCTCCCCAGTGACATGAGAAGGAGCAGTGGTGCAGGTCTAGCCAGGGAGCGGCAGCTACTCCTCCACCCTGAGCACAAAGGAGATGGCAGCGACCTGTGGAACCTGGAGAAACAGGTGGAGGAGCTGAAGCTCAAGCTGCTTCGGCTTGAGGGGAAACCCTGCCTGTGTTCCAACACATCCACTGAGAGGGAGCTGCAGGCGGAGGTGATGTCGCTGAAGAGAGGGTTGGAGGTGCATCTAGGAGTCTTCAAGAACATCTTCAGGAACACAGATGTGCTGGCTGGGTCAGATGCCACGCTGGACCTGTATAAACTGTGGGAGCTGCTGAAGAGCAAAGGCGGGAAGAAAGAGAAGAGAGGAGGAGGAGGGCAGGACGAAAGAAGAGAAAACCATCGAAGCAGGAGGGATTCATCCGGTAAACAGCGCAGTCAGAGGCTGTTTTTTTTAAACATCTATTGGTGTTAACTAGATCCAGGTGCAAAGGTGCACATTAAGTACAAAGAATTTAATACTAATACACACAAACGAGTACAGAGAGACTAAAAAAGGTTAAAAATACCATAAGACAAAACCCTCATTGATACAAACATATGATTACATAGTTTCAAAACAACTGCAGTTATAGGGACACAAATTGAATCAGTTCACTTTAACTTTATTTAAATACCCCAAATTCACAATAAAAATCATCTCAAGGCACTTTGTGTAGAGAAAAGAACAAATTACCTTTGTGAAAGGGGAGAGAGAAAAGAAAAGAGCAACAAAAAGCAAAACATTGGGCAGGTTGGTAGGACCAGTAGCTGCACACTGGAAAACACACAGCTCCAAAGCCGGGGACACCTGCAGAAAGGGACAGAGAGACGGAGACAGAGAAGGAGAAAGACAACTAAAGGAGTAAAAAATACAGATTTAATGTCATATAGTGGTGACAAATGAAGTGTAAATCCTGATTGAAAGTCGTCAAACTAATTATTCCAGTACAGGTGGTCACATAATTGCATTGCAACTACTTTTTCAAGGATATTATAAATAAAGGGGAGATTAGATATTGGTCTGTAATTGGCTAAAACACCTGGGTCAAGACAGGGTTTTTTTAAGTAGTGGTTTAATTACAGCTACCTTATAGGCCTGTGGTACTTAGCGTGTTTCTAAAGATAGATTGATGATATCTAATACGAACATATCCTTTAAGCATAAAGCGTCCTTGAGCTGTCTAGTTGGAATAGGGTTTAGCAGACAGGTTGTTAGTTTAGATGAGGTAATAATTGAAGTTAGCTCTGTGAGATCTATGGGTAAAAAGCAGTGTTTGAGGTATGGGGGCCTTATTGATGATTCTAGCACTGTTGTATATGAAGATCTATCTGTAATATTTGTGGGAAGGATCTGGTGAATTCTTTCTCTACATAGCCACAATTTTATTCATAAAGAAAGTCATGAAGTCATTGCTGCTCAGAGTTAAGGGAAAACTAGGTTCAACAGAAGTATGGCTCTGGCTACAGTGCTGAAGAGAAACTGGGGGTTGTTCTTGTTTTCCTTTATTAATGATGAGTAATATGCTGTTCTGGCATCACAGAGCTTTTTTGTACATTTTTAAACTGTTTTTCTAAGCTTAATATTACATTAGATTCTTCAAAATTGGTAAAAGGCCACTTCCTTACCAAGTTAATTTGCAAGTTTATACCATGGAGATCACCTCTTCTGGTTTACTGCCTCCTTTTTCAGAGGGGCAACAGTATCTCGTATTTTACTAAGTGAGGCTGCAGAATTGTCAACAAGATAATCAACTTGTACAGGAGTAAAGCACATTGTTAAACACAGACAATACCACATGTTCATCGTCCTCCTTGTCTCTTCAGGTGTACCCTCTCTCCTGTCCGGCCAATTGGAAAACTCTGTGCTGTTTGTAGCTGGGTCTCCTCTGAGCATCTCAAAAAGCACAGTCCTGTTTAAAGCATCTGTTAAGACTGATCAGTTTCAGCCTGACACCGGCACGTTCACAGCTTCAGTGGACGGGATCTACCTCTTTATCATCACCTTGGACCTAAGGCCTGGCCCTGTCCATGTGGTCCTGAGGAAAGGTGATGCTCTGGTGTCTCTGCACCGACAGAAGGTGATAGAGGCGGGGCCTGTCACAGATGTGGGCCTCCTGCTGCTGCGGGAGGGCGAAAAGGTGAGGCTGGAACTTAATGGGGGAGTGTGGGTGGAGTCAGGGGACAATCTTTTCACTGGGCTTCTGCTTCACCGGACCACCTGATGACATCCTAACTTGCTCCAAAAACTCAAAACATCCCCTCACTTTGAATTTGAGGAATAAAACTCCAATCTGCTGCCAGACTAGAAGAGATACAGGAATTACAGAAAAAAAAAGTCTAGATGTCCTCAGCCCATCTGAAGCATCTATAATGGTCTAGAGGATATTTCAAAGACTGGCACTAGCTAAAATAAATCTCAGTCTTCAGGTCAACCTGCTGCAGCTGCTGCTCTGCTTCAGGAACCCTCAGAGACTCAGTGGATCCACTGAAGTCAGTTTCTTATCAGATCAAACATTCAGCAGCACTGCAGTCGATGCTGCATTTTCTGGTTTCGGCTTCACTAATGAACACGAATCCTATGGAGAACTTGTCGGTTAAACTGTCTTTGTAGCTGGTGTCTGCTCAGACAAAGGTTTTTGGTGAGGGAAGATGCTCCACTGGGTGTTTCTGTAGAACACTGATATGAATCATTTCATGAAAGTTATTCTTTCATTCAGAGCAGATCAATAATCAATACCTAAAGCTGATAAACTTCCACATATTTAGAGCAAAACCTCGACTGATTTACTCCACATATACAGTAGTTTTAAAAAAAATTGACGGCATCTGAGATTCATAAGTAAAAGGATGAATGTGTCAGACTGAGCGGAATCAAAGTGGGTCTGTAAAAACAACTTTACATATCTACATGAAGAAAATATTTTTTTGTAAAAAAATTTTTTTTCCCCCATATGTTTAATATTTGTAAAGTGCCTATATAGTAATACTATAAAAACCCACAGAACAGTATATATTTATGTAAAGGTTTTAAAAATAAAGTATTAGAAAAACTTTGTATGATGTTACTCTGCAGCCACACAACAACACAGATAAATTACCTTCCGTTTTATATTCAGGAGTTTGATCACTAAACTTTGTTATTGTTTAGGATGGACACTGATGATACATTACTCAATAATCTGAAAAGTATTTGTCACATTGAGTAGTTATGTTTGAAACGTCAAATTTAAATAGAGTGCTTAAGTGATAAAATGCTAATCACAGACTACGTGGAAGTAATAGTGGAACAGCCGAAACTAGGAAATATTTACCATGTTTACACACTGCCATTGACGGACTATTTCAGCTCTGAATAATTTAATTACCCTCTGATCAAATAGGAAAGGTCATGGGGTGATCAAACTCTGAAACCTTTGATGGTTGTGGTCAAATACACTTAGATTCACATGCTCTCTTTATTAACATTTTAATGATGAGGCAGTGTTCCCATTCCCTGGGGTTTAACAAGGAAGCCACACAAATAGCCAATCAGAGCAGGAGCTCATGAATAAGGCTAATTTTATGTCAGTTTTCTGAAACAGCTGCTGACAGACAAGAGTCAGAGGTTTCTTAACATCCATTTTAGAGAACTCTGAATAACTGTGGGTAAATAAAATGTCAGTTGAAAGGGCCATGACGCCAACTCTTTATTCTGCAGAAAGATTGGTTTGTGCATCATTAGCCATTTGCCCCATTTCCAGTCCTTATGCTAAGCTAACTAGCTGCTAACTTTGGCTCCATATGTTCAGTAGAGTGATAATCTCAATTAACCAGTTTCCTAAATTTGAGCCAGCTGCCTAAAGTGACGATCATCTCAGAATCATAATAATCAGTGAGAAAGAAGAAATCTGATGTTAGGATGTTGGCTGGTGAAACATCAACAGATGCACTGGGATTCTATGAAGGAAACTGGACTCATATGAATAAAAATGCCAGATTTCCTTGGCTGCTCGTCTCAGTGCTGCCGACTTTATTGCAAAAATACAGAATCTTTCCATCAGCACAGCATGAAAACAACAAGCTCCAGAAACAGAACCTCTTCACAGCAGACCGTTTGGCTCGCCAGAAGCACAGGTGGATTCACAATTAACTCGAACTTTGTGGAAAACAACTGATAACAGTTTCACCTGTGATTTTCTTATAAGTCAAACAATCGCCTGCATCAGTCGTTGGATCAGCAGGAAACAACAAGTGAACACATTATTGTTGTGCTCAGCTGCTGTGTGGAAAAAACAATTCACAAAGTTTCTGTTACACTCTTCTCTCTTTGGTTTTATTCTGTATCACATTCTCGTACACATCTCGAGTTTGTGTCGTTTTTGATTCATAATGCATCAGGAAAATCCACCCAAAGCCAATTTAGAGCCAGAAAGTCTGACAAAAACATCTGAAAATTAGTAAAATTTTAATTTAATGCTGACTGACAACACAGCAGGTGAGCAGCTGCAACAATAATCGCGATACATTTCTACTAAAATAAATCTTCTAAAAGACATTCTAAACATTTTAAACCATCTGTTAAATGTAGAAAAATAAGCATCAAAATTTTTTACCAAAATTCAAAATAAAATCTGGCAACGCAAAAGCTGAAATAAAAGGAAAGAACTTTACATGGTGAAAAAAATAACTTCTCTTCATTTAAACTACTGACACTTTGTTGTGTTGTTACAATTATGAACTCGGTTCCGGTCTGAAATACAAACGTCAGAAAATTTTATTTTATTCTGAAAATATCGGTTTGTACCAACATCATAGCTGTAACCATGGAGCTGTTTTAAAGACAGCAAATGAACCAAAGCATTACTTCGTATTTACCTGCTACTTTAGGTGTGAACTTGTCATTATAATGTTAATATCTGTTCTCCAGACTAGTGGCTTGTTTTGTTTAAACTCACCTGGAGCACCAGATGGCCGGGGTTCAGAAAAAAGCCACTGGAGTCTTGGCAGTGGAACAGACTCTGCAGTTCAATCTGTTACATGAACAGCATGCTTGTTTTCAACATGTTCCTTCATGATCTAACGAACCGATCTCATGGTCTGGGTTAAAAAACAAACAAACAAAAAAACAACACAAACCTCGTCCCTTACCAAAGGGAGACGTCCAAAGAAGATCAAGCCACAAGCAGGAGACAAATCTGTCTTCAACACTTGTGAAGTGCACTAAATTAGAGTTAAATGCAGTGGAGCCACTGCACTAAAAAAAATCTGCATATATCATTACATTAAATATACAAGGCTATAATAGGTAAAAAAAAAAAATCATGCTAAATATTAGCTGCAACTCTGTTCAAATAAAAGCTTTTACTCTAATATCCTCTACAGGCTCTGAAATGACAGAACAGTACACAGAGGCTGGACCTCCTGAACAAGGCGACCAACTAAACTCAGGTTATAAAATTAGATCATTATAGCAGAGTATATTCATATTAGGTTAGAATAGTGCCATCTATGCACAACTCAGTCTCACAAGCCTACAAAAATAAATAGAGGAAAAAGCAGAATAATATTCAGTGTCTGGAGGACATTTGTTTCCTGTCCTCAAATTGTGTCTCATGTCCTTCACTCTGCATTGTAGACGTGCATATCACCTGCGCATGCTGCAGTTTGAGCAAAAAGCATCTGGAAGTAGAATCATAACAATTGGACTTCTTGTTAGTTTGAAACATTTCACCGATCATCCAAGTACCTTCTCGGTCTGAGGGAAGTTGGTAGCAATCACCAAATATATCCTGCAGGCCCGTTAGATAGAGGTGAGAGTAGGTGGACGTCATGTGCAATGGTCTTAATCTTATTTTGGATGGATGAAAAGGCAGAGTGGACTTCCACCTCTGATAAGAAAAGAAATTTTACATAAACTCAAGGTTACTGTCTACTTTCTCGGGAAAACTGATTTCAAGTGTCATGTAAATGAGAAAGCTGGTTTCCAAAACCCTGGTAGATTTCTCCTCTACAATACAGATTTTTCTAAAATGTTTACATGTAAGCAGGTTTCTAATCTGCTTTCACCAACTGAGCATGTGTAGAACAAAAGACTGCAGACAATGCCCTTAAAGACTGAATGAGAGGGTAAAAAATGGGGCGATGCCGCCTCATTTTTAAATCAAAATCTGCACAAATTGCGACTGAAAACGTAACTAACTACTGCCTTGTAGATGTCGAAATAAGTCACTTTTCATTACAGATTTTTTTTTTTTCAGACTATTCTGTATTATCAGCTGTCTCTCCTCTTTCCTCTTTCCCCCTGCAGCAGCATGAACAGAGGGGAAAAAAAACAAGTCACGAAGCAGCATTTTCTGTCATTTACAGGTAAAGTCTGTGTGCCAGGCTTCCAAAATAAGAACGAGATAGAAGAGAAATCAGGTTACTCCGCTGCTGCTTGCATAACCAGTAACCAGGTTGCTTGAGTGCATGTAAACTTTTTTCCCCGATTACCAGATTTCTTTGAGCAACTAAGCACATATAAACACAGTCAAACATTGTATCAGTCATCTCTCAAAACGACCCCATCTGAGCGAGTAACACTTCACACATCCAACATGGAGGCCACACCTAGCCACCTCTATGATTGAACAAGTCGTGACAATTACTATATTGTCCACCTAACAAGGCTGTTTGGGTCAGGTGAGGAAAAAACCCAACCAGGGGGATTAATAAACCACTTTCCACAGACTGGATCACTCTGCCTTGTCCCTACTACTACTCTCCTTTCGGCTTATCCCGTGAGTTCAGGGTCGCCACAGCGGATCATTGTCCGCATGTTGATTTGGCATAGTTTTTACGCCGGATGCCCTTCCTGACGCAACCCTCCCCAATTTCTACCGGGCTTGGACCGGCACTGCATCGCTGGGGAGGGGGGATGGGCTGTTAGGGGTTCAGTGTCTTGCCCACGGACACTTCGACATATAGCCAGGGCTGGGGATCGAACCACTCACCCTGTGGTCCGTAAGCAACTGCTTTTACCAACTGAGCTATAGCCGCCCCTTGTCCCTGCTCCTGGCAAATAAACTTGACTGTGACTTTGCTTCCAGGATCATTTCCACAGGTGCATTATCGCTTAATGTTTTCTCAACTAATCAATCATTTGCTTTGTAAAATGTCTTGCTGAATCAATGTCTTAAAACACAAATACTCTTTTCTACCAAGTAATCTGAGGGCTGGTTCAGAGCTGGGGGACAATATTTAACTAGTTCTTCACATTTCAACAGCTAAAGAGTCGTTTCTCAGCCAGAAAGAACAGTTCCAGAGCGACATTACTACTTTGCTGGTCTAGAATGAACAGTTTTGTCCAAAGCTAGCAGAGATTATAGTCATCAACAAGAACTTTTAAGGCTTTGTAATAGAGACAAAAATCTGTAAAACACTGCAAAGTGATTGATACCAGGGTGGTTTATGCTAGCTAGCTAAAGGCTAACCTTAACATCTTACTTTCAGATAAGAATCAAAACATGTCACGGTATTACATTTATCAGAAATAATTGGCATCCATAAAAATCACAATGAGCATAGATGTGTTGGACCAGTTGTGTTGGGAGGCCATTGTGCGCATGCAAAGCCATGATGAACACAGAGGTTATAGGCTGCCATGTTGATGTCTTTGTACTTGGCATTAGTGTTCCTGGAAAACCTGAGACCGATGTAAACATGGCCCTGCAGCCCATGAAAATGAAAATTGGATCCAAAGCTAAACCAGATCTGAACTAGCTCTAGCATGTTTGAAAGTGCAAACAGCGAGGTCCAGTTTATGCCAGGTAAGACATAGAAAATCAGCAACTTAAGCTACTTATGATTAAAATACACCATTTTTTTCCAACTGACTAATCCTTTTACTGCTACAGCCTTAAATCAGATTAAGGGCTGTAGCAAGTTTTTAAATTGTACTGTACTCTGACGTCTTCGTCTTCCCGTCAGAATAATCAGATTATTCCTACTTGCCCAACATATTTCTTGACTAAACTGAAGGTTTGCAGTTCAAACAATGCAGCATCTCCATCGCCCAATCACTCCCGATAACTGCTCAGTTCAGTTCTGTTCATCATAAACTTTTCAATTATGTCCAGAGTTGGTTCATGTTTTCTTCATGATCCTGTTCTGCGTGATGGTACGTTATCTTTAACTGGATTAAAAAAAAGTACATGTGCTTAAATCCAGCAGACAATCATAAACCTATACTGTCTGTAAGACATCCGTCTTCGTAATATTGTGGCGAGAACCCAGACTGGGGGTGGGGGGGGGACAAGAACAGACTGGTTTGTTGTGAAGCAGCTGGAAGGAAATGTAGGATAAAAGGAAACAAGAGTGAGAAAAGTTTTATTCCAACATGAAGAAGGAAGACGACGAGCAGCTTTTGCTCTATGTTGGCACATTTTAACACACACTCTCTTCAGACTTCATATGACAGTTGAAATACAACTCTGCTGTGTCTCCACCTTAAGAACAAGAAAATGCTGGGCAGATGGCACAAGCCTAAGGAGTGATCAGCTGGTCGGGTAGAACCGAGCCATATAGGTGCCACAGGATGGGCAGTAGGGGCGTGACGGCTCAGCATGTAGCTTCTGGCAGAGAGAGCAGAGACGGGGGTCCCTGTGGGAGTGGTGGGGGGGCTGAAAGTCGGTTCGCTGGAGGGGCTGGTGGCGGCGAGCAGCGGAGGAGCTGGGTTGGAGAGTCCTGTATGCAGCATCACGGCGCCAGTCGCTCTCAGGGGGCATGTCTAGGCGGAGTGGCTGGGTGGGGGCCTTCTCCGGGACTCTAAGGTGGTGTGAGGCATAAGGGGCAGAAGTGTTGGCTTTACTGGGCAGTGAGTGCTGCCGGTAGTGGCCATTAGTCCTGTGGGTCACATTTGCAGAGCGATGAGGGTGAGACAGGGTGGCGTAGAGACTCTGTGGAACTGGAGGGGGGGCTGGAGTGGAGGCAGCTCTGGGCATGGGGAAGGAGGTGGTGGAGGAAGAGGGAGGTGGGGGTCGACGAGGAGCCCGGGGCAGCGTGCCATAACTCGCGACGCTGTGGAGGCCTTGACCTGAGACAGTCTGATGCCAGTCAGGCACAGCCAGAAACTGGTGCTGGATGTTTGGTCCAGCACCTGAGGAAGGAGAGGAGGAACTTTTAAAAGACATTACAGCACTTTCAGTTTATCATAACATTAAACAGTAACTGAAGCCTAAGTTTCACATGTTAAAACCAATCTACAGCGGTAATTTCAGAGTGTATAAAGTTCTTTAGTCAACCTCAAGATCTCCAACCTGCTCACTCAAACTGGACACCAACTTCCCATTGTCCTTTACACAAACTTTTTTTTTTTACTCTGTGGGCTGCATTTAATTATGACCAATATTAATTCTGACCCAAATTTTGGGTTTAAAAGAAAAAAGAAAAAAACAAACCATTAAAACAAAGGACAAGATGCACACGTTTTGAGCATTTAAATTTTCTTTTGTCTTTAAAAATTCCATTTTACTTTCAAGGCAATGAACAGACCGCAAACATCATTAACTAATTATTACTTCAACTATGATGATTCTGAAGGCTTTAGGTTTTGGGTAGAACAGTGCAGCAAAATACAGATGTGTGTTTGTGATATTTAGCCTTAGTGAAGTAATATTAAAAAAAGGAAAATATGTGAAAGCATGAAAGATGAAAATGGCCAATTTTGACAGGGGGTCAAGTTAAATTAAAAAGAATAACTTTCTAAAAACTGTCTATAATTATTGTCACCATGTGGTTCTGTCTTGAATGTGATATTTTGGTCATTTCATTGTACAGATGACACATTTGTGCACAGTAAACTTGTCTGTAGAGGGACATCTCTTAAATTTAAGATCATTCAGGGATTTTCAGTGTTCTATTAAATTTAAAATGTTCAAACGCTAAAAAGGACATGATGGGAAGGTTGACGTTTTGTGGTGAAAAGCGGATGTGAACATGGTGGTGAAGGGCCAGCAGGTTACCTGAGTGCACCCAGGAGCTGGGTGGCTGTGATGCCTGCAAAGGGGGGTGCTGTGGAGGAGGTGCAGGAGCTGAGGGGCTGTGGTGTCGGGTTTGGTGGTAGGATTGATCTGTAGTGAAGGAGTTGGAGTAGGAGGGAAGGTGCAAAGAGGAGGTGCTGGGGCGACGGAAGTGGAGGGGGGAGGAGGAGCGAGGGTCAGAATGCCCAAAAGGGGGTCGTGGCAAGGTGGGGTCCTTCAGTGTGAAGAGGTGGAAACAGGTGATGGAGAAGGTGAAAAGATGGTGGAAAAGAGAAAAAAAAAGAAAAAAAGAAAATTAGGCAAAATAAAAAGGCGAAAATATAAAGAGATAAAAGAAAAATAACCAAATAGTGGAGGATGGATGACAAGAAAGTAGAAAAATGAAAAGAGAGGGGTCAAAAATTAAAACAAGTCATTAAAACAGATTGAAAAAAAACAACAACAAAAAAAACCCAAACACAATAAAATGACACATGATCCCAACAACTAAAATAAAATCATCATTTATGACCATCACTGGCTTCAGGGTCACAGGTCATACTGCTTTTAGTTTAACATTCCTGCATCTTGGTTCTAATATTTGACAGTGTCAACGCTCCAACACTCTTGTTGATAAATTAAGAAAAACATCAGGATCTTTCCCGCAGACACTGAAACCAGGAGTTTGAGCTCAGTTGTCGGTTCAGATCAGGCCAGCTCCGCCTTGCAGTGAGAGCTCGTTTTAAAAGCTTAAAGGAAGAACTAAATCAGTGCTCAATCTTTAATGTGATGGCCTAAGGCGATTCCTCAGGGCTGAATATACGATGGCTGAACGCCAGCAGCAGAAAAGATGAGACCGGCTCCTGCTTCAGCCTCCCAAACATTTAAAGCTATGAGCAGTGAAGAGGGGCAACAAGTACTCAGACCATTACTATGCAGTAGAAGGAGCAATACCATTGCACAGAAATACTCTACTATAGTAAAGGTCTTGCATTCAAAATGGTACTTAAGTTCAAAAGCATTAGCATGAAAATATATTTAAAAGGAATCTGCATGTCATTTAAAATCTGAATCTATGTCTGACGTGAGAGTGTTTCCGTAAAACGAGAAGTGAAAGTAGTATTCAGATGGTTTATTCAAAGTGGTAGTACCACAGTGTAATGAAGGTTTAGATTAGTAACAAGTAACAAGTATCAAACTACCTAAATATACTTGGGAGGTAAAAGTACTCTAATTAAACATCAACATTATTTAACATGTTGTAGCTTTGTTTTTTTTTCCAAAAGGAACTAAAATCCAACCAACACTGAAGTTCTGTTTGCGAATGTCTGATCTGTGTTCAGAAAGTACAGTGTTCAACTACATTTCAGATTAACATTAAATACAGTTTAAGATTTTATTGACACTCGAGAAATTCAGAGCTACCTAGTAATATCCAAAGACGAAAAACAAAGCTTTAGTCCTTTTATTGGACAGGACTTGGTGGTGTGGTAGTCATACGATCTGAGTAATTCTTTCAGCAGTGCTGTTGTTCTAGAAAACATAACTCCATCTCTCCATCTATCTCCCATGACTGAAAAGCAGAAAGTGAGTCAGGCTGCAGCTGCATCAGATAAACACCAGGCGGCAGCAGGAAGTTAGAATGATGACTGGAGGGAGCTGGGCTGTACCATGTAATGTCTCTGGTATGAATCCTGACAAGTGGACCTGTTGCATGTCATATCCCTCTCTTTATGCTCTAGTTTACTGTCTCTCTAGAGTATACATGTGTAGATGAAGACCTAAAATGTTTGTGTAGCTTACACAGCTGTGGGATGGCCCAAGGTTGTAGGGTCTTGATCCGATGACTGTTCCACTCAGGCTGCGAGCGAGGCGTCGCAGGTTTTCTGCACTGTAGCTCTCATCTTCTGTTGATGGCGTCTGCACAGAGGACAAAGGTCACGCACGGGACATCGCTAGAAAACAGTCCTTTGTTAGGACAGCTTGATCAGTCTTGAATCAAGCTATGCAAGAAAATCAAGGGAGTTTATGACCAAAAGCGTAGAAATATGTTAAAACAGACTCAGTACTTTGAAACAGACATTTGCAGCTTGCTAGTGTTACAAATTTTCTGGTTTTGCAGTAAAGGCCAACAAATGACACTATGAAACTCAACAAGATGCGAACCCACAAAACACAAACCAACAGAAAAAGATCTTCACGTAGTTGACAGGTTCAGCATGTAAAGAAATCACTGCAGATGTAGAAAGTATGAAGTGTATGAAGTTTAATGCGTCTGTAATTGATTAAGATGTTCACATGGTTTGCATGTAATTTCATAAGCTGCAGTGTGTTGATCCCCACATTGCAGACACACAGTGGGCCACCACATTTCCACATTAAAACTCATTTACTGCAAAACATGTACAGCTGGGGCCACAGCTAACAATGAAGCAAAAGAGAAAATATGTACACCTACAGCTTTGCTTCTCTAAGAATTTATTTCGAACCCAAGCACATGTGGAGTAAAAAAACAAAAAACAAAACTCAAATGCAGATTGAATCATGTCAGCTGGATAGGCCATCTTGAAGAAGGAAGTCCAGTTGACATGAATCAATCTCTGGATAACGAAACCTGGATGACTAAGAATCTTCACCGACAAAACTCTTAAATGTCTAAAACTGTTTACATTGTTGTACTGAACAAAACGAGCTACAATATGCAACTGAAGGCAGCACTAGCTACAGTCAAGGATTCTCCTAGCTATGATGTATAAATTAACAAACTGAGTTCACAGTCATTAAGCACTTTGACATCTGCGAAATAATTACAATCATGTGTCTCACACACACAGACCTTTTGCAGAGGAGTAACCGGCGCCGGTGTTTTGTAGGCATATCTCTCTATCTCTGCCGTTGGCGTTTTAGAACGTCCACATCCTGACAGCACTCTCCTTGAACCTACACACATACACTTAAAATTTAATAAAACAATTTATTTTAATATGATTGTGCTAGTAATATGATTATCTATGTATGACTTACAAACCAAAAGAACACTTGAAGAATATTTTCCTCATGCTTGTAAACTACTATAGCATGTTGCATGTCAAGATCTCAAAGGTTTAAATAAAATATATTAAAAAAAAGTCACATTTTTAGGTGTAAAATGTTAGTGAAACATGAGTAATGGTATTATTTTGCAGTTATTTTTTTATATTCTTCATGTGCACAAGTGAACGAAAAGGTAGTAAAAAAGATCTCATAACTGCCATCTAAAAATCGATCGCTGGAGCAAAAGAGAAAATATGAGCACCTGAGCTCTGCTTCTCTAAGAATTTATTTCCAAGCACATATGGAGGGAAAAAAAACCCTAAAATCCAGAGATTAAATCATGTCAACTGGACATGCCAACTGTAAGAAAGAAGTCAACATATTTTTTGTAAATTACATGTCTGAAAGGCCACTCTGGGCAATGTCCAAGGCGGAATTCTGAAGTCTTATGTCTGTCGTTATCAAATGTCAGTGTGGACAACATTTAGTTACAGCTTCGCAAGTTGTGGTTTCAGTTTTATTAATAAACATTAATTCTGTGAAGAACTTTATTAGTGTCTTGTTTGCTAGTGTCTCTACTCAAAGAAGTCTTAATTTCAGAGGATCCCAACATGCCAGTGACACATTCTTCCAGTTTCTTTCATTCAGATCACATCAATAACTACAGCTGATAAACTTCATACGTTTGAAACGGGACCATCTGTCATGATATACTACTGACACCTACAGGACAGGTGTGATATGTCCGTAGCTTTAGTATTTCTACAGTTCCTACCTGTTTTGTTGCCGTTTGGCTGGGGACTGATGCCACGGCTGCCTCGATGCATGCTGGGAGCCAGCAGACTGGCCTGGTACAGAGAGTCCAGCTCTGACAGCTCCTCGCCAGGCACCGCTGCCTCCCCTCCTCCTTCTGTTGCACTCTGGGAGCCATAGTATCTGTTGACATTTTTGGCCCAGCGCTCCACAGGGAGGGCTTGACTGTAGTCCTGGCTGTGGGGTGGGGAGGAGGTCAGACTAGGTTGACTCGCAGGTGGAAGGGGAGTGTTGGAGGGAGAGAGCATTGGTGGATCAGGACAATCAACCACATCAGGTGGTTCTAGGTTTAGACAGGACCAGTTCCTGGTGGGGTAGGTGGGAGGAGATGGGGCTAGCCTGGAGACGTGGGTTGTGGTCTGTATGTGTCTGGGGTAGTAAGGCTCCTCCTGCATCTTCAGAGAACATCTGTCAGCAGGTGATGGGGACCGAGAATATGGCCTTGGTGGGGGGGGGGCATGTGCTGGAATGGAGACAGGGGATGTTCTGGTCCACTCATGGGAGCAGTCTTCCTCCTCAGGTTTTGGTATTGGTGGCGCAAGTGGTGCTGGAGCCAATTCTTCCAGGGGGCTCTGGTCCCAGTTGTCCACACAGAGAGCAGGGATGGATCCGCTGTTAGAGAGGGATTTCCCCACGTGAAAGCAGGGGACCCCAGTCCTATTGTCATCCCTGGGTGAACCTGTAGGGCCCCCCATGGGGGAGGCATGGTCTGACACAGATTGTGTTCTGGGAGTAAGGGGCTTAACAAGACAAGGAGAGAGAGGTGGGGCCTGCTGCTCCTCACTAGCAGCTGATTGGTTGCTCAGGCTGTCCGTCAGAAGTATTTGGACCGAGAGAGGCTCTTCACTGCAGACAGAGACAGAGAGAGAGAGAGAGAGAGAGAGAGAGAGAGAGAGAGAGAGAGAGAGAGAGAGAGAGAGAGAGAACGAGACACACAAGGTCAGAGTGTGCATGTGTGAGAGAGAGTGAAGGGGGTTGTGGGGTGGTCCTTATGTTCTTGCACACCTTCAGAGGGCTTTTGGAGGGTTAAGACCTGGTTTTAGGGATAGGTTTAAAATTTGGTTTAGGATAAATCAATTCAAGCCATTGATATGACTCTCCCCATAACATCCAGGAACTGGGCACTTAGGGAGTAACACCTTTAGAATATATTCTATTCACCTTTAGAATATATTCTAAAGGTATTGGGCATTTAGTTGTGATGTTTAGGGTAAGGGGCTAGGAAATGCATTGTCATAGAGATTCTAATGTCAATAAATGTCATTACTTGGATAGCTGCCCATACGTGTGTGTGTTTAAAACCAGAGCTGCCGGATGACCATCTGTTCCACAGAGCTGTGTGTGTGTGTTGGTGTGCGTTGTCATGACAACACTACTCTCCACAACAGGACTAAAGAGCTGGTGAAGTGTCCCTGGTTTCAGAGTAGCACAAACTCTTTGCTGGTCTAGAACCATGAACTATTTTGGTTGGGGGCTAGGGGTGGGATTATAGTGACCAACAAAACAAAGTAAAGCTTTGTTATTTGATTGACTGATACCTGTGCAGTTAGATAGATAACTCAAGGCTTAGGCTATTAATGGTGATATTACTGTCCCAAGTTCACTGTTATTTGGTAGCATTTATTAGTTTGCACCAAACTAAATCACCTTGCATGGCGATCGCAATGGGGTGCACAACTGTGTTTGACAAGTGGTGTTCAAATGCAAATGTAGGCTCGAAAAGCCAGGAGCAACATTTGTAAAGAAACATTGTCGCGATGTGCTTGTTTTGAGAGGTGGTAGCAGTTGCTGTGGAAGCAGCAACATATACAGCGATGTTAGGACCTATAAAGGTTTGCAAGTTTAATGAGCTCTGAACAAGCTCCAGCACCAGCCCTAAATTCATGTTAGGGTAAGCTCTGCTACAGTATAATCACTTAAACACTGCCAAACTGATCATGGTCCGTTTTATTTCTGCACGTCTGCACTACTGTCATGCTCTTTAAACCTTTTCAAGCCTACTTGCAAAAGCCTATTCACAATCTTAATTCTGTTGCATGTTTACTAAGATTACAATTAAGCCCTTTTCACATACAGTACAAACTTTGAGCAATGTGGGCAGTATCAGTATACTCTGCCCATTGTCAGAGTTGTGACTTCACACATATAACACAATGGGACATAGTTCACGTATGCTGCGAGAAACAGTATTTTTCCCAACAAAGCAATTCAAGACAATTCAGGAGAGAGCAGCGTGCTTTTTTCACACATAGGCTCATTCACGTTAGCTGGACCTTGTACTGGGGCCTAGCAGGATAAACTCTGGTTAATCAAGACTGACATCTGCATTCTTACATCCAGCTCTTCTGGGTAAGGACCGGAGAACTTTAGAGAAGTTTATGTGCAAAAACGTCTTTACTAGGACTTCACAACATACTGACATCACCTCAGTGCGGCCTTGTTACACTGGCCTCCTGTCAAACTAACTAAGACTAACTTTAAAATCCTTCTAATATATTTTAAAGCCCAACATAGTTTGTTTCTACTGAATCTTATTGAATAATTAATTATATTAATATTAAACATTTAGCTAATATGAAATTTCTTTCATCAGAACTAACACAAATTATCAGAGACTGCATTTAATTAGAGTAATAGAATGAATATCTGTACATATTGGTCCAAAAACTAATAAAATTTATCAACTGCAGCACAGTTTAAACTATTTCTATGCATGACATTGGGATAAAAGAGAATGTTTACAGTCTACAGGAGGAAGAAGACAGTAGGCAAGTTTTACGGTCAGAATTCCCACAACAGAAACATTATTAGGAAATTCAAACTTGTTTCTGCCCTCCAGACCTCCAAAGTGCCTCTGCTGGACTCCACTCTGACTAGGTAACAGTCCAAGTAAGTTCAGGGTTGAGTTTACCACTGCAGTGAGTTGTGCAAAGGATCATTGATGCTGCAGCAATAGTGTGCTGCTTTAAAGGCAACAGAAGCTTTGCATTTCTGACATGTGTTAAACATTAAGCCTCTACTAATAATATGCAAAAGGGCTGATACTACACAACGTTTAATTGGCTGAGCTACAGGTGGTACCTGGGCTGTTCCTGGAGCTGCCCCTCTTCCTGTGGTTGCTGTCTGCCTGCCTCTGAGTCCTGTTGCTGCTGCTGCAGTTGCATGCGCTGCTGCAGGCTGCGGGCTTTCCTCATGCAGCGCTGCAGCCGGCTGTGACTACTAGCTCCACCCTCAGCCGCCGCCAGCCGCAGTTTGGCTGCAGCCAGGTTACATGTCAACAGAAAATACACAATAGGAAAAAAAAAACAAAAAAAAACCAAACAGGACAGAAGAAATGAGGAAAATGAAAAAAGATGCAGAAAATAAGTTATGATTTCATGCAAAATCTTAAAAGCAAATACACAATGGACAGAAAATCAAATAACCGACTGCTAACATGATGGTGGTCTCTGTGTGCATGTGAGCAGCAATGACACAAATGCCAAAGCGCAGGAAATCATGTTTTGTTCTTAGTGATGAAATGATGATAATTTGTTCAGATGACATAAAAATACAACCAAGGATCGTTCCGGTTTAGCAGAACTGGTAGTAACACTAATCGCCAAGGTATTATCTAAGAATTGTCAGGTTGGAAACAAACTTCTCATTTAGAGGATAAAATGAAGCTGCAACTTTGCCTTTCATAAGTAATATGTACATACCATTTCTGACCAACAAGCGACGGTTCGCAATATTTCACAATGAACAAGTTTTAGTTTACAAATTCCTTTGCATTTGAAGATTCTATTTTGTAGTGAGAGGTTGTATTTATTTAACAGCAACATCAATTTAATAATGAAATCAGCATTCTGCACTGAATGAATCTCACAAAGGTTAAAACTGTCAAAATAAAGTGTGGTTTAGAGAAACACGTATATGCAGTTAAGCCTAGAAGGCTGGATTACTATGATGGACTATTTACAAGTCACAGCTTCAGCTCATAAGATAATTATGCTACCACCAACACAAGCTCAGCATGTAATTCCAGTTCTCCGATCTCTACAGTCATTACAAGCCTGAGATAATAACTACTTTTTGTTCATAATTAAATAATTTCTGCAGACCTCTGAGGTTGGTATAAACTAGGATACAAATTTTTCTGAGTGCTTTACCTTCTGTGTTGCTCAGTCCAAGAAGACAGTGTTGATACCTGCTTACCATGGCTTTTATTTAAACAAACTTGCACAGCTAATTACAGTCTCTCCATTTGTGGAAGAAAAACTTTATTCCATACTATTTTCGTTCTTTGCATGTTGTATTCTATATATTTTACCCATAAGCTTTTGCTGTTTGTGTGCTATGTAAAACACTTTGCCTCTGGACATGACTTGTAGTCATCTGTAACGTTCAAAAACAAAAACGCAAGCACATATTTCACACCCACTGCACTTTGTGACGAGTTAAGTGTGTATAGGTGAGTCCCCCCATTCTTAAAAACAACTGATAATATAAGGATTTCTAATAATACCTCCATGAGAGACTGCAAATAAATTCTAATATTGAATGTGAAGAACAGTTGGAGAGTTTGAGACTCAAACCATCTATAGTTTGCTCCCTTTCTTTCACTCTTGCAGTTTAGTTTCAAACCTCTTTATTTCTGTTAGTTTTAAATGTAAAATGAACAACTAAAAAAGTTTGTTATGCAGCAGTTGCAGATAGTGTGTGTACATATTTGTGTCTTTCATGCTAGGTTTGGGGAAGGGGCTAGGGAATGGATTATGGCCATTAGTACCCTCGCAGCTAGAAAATGAAAGGCGTTTCAGCACATGGCTGACAGAAAAGTGTGTGAATGTTCCTCAGTAACACACAAACATTGAAAGCTCTGAGGCTGATGACAAATCGTTTCCAGCAGGCCACCGTTTCGCCTCTTGTTACCATTAGCAACCAAGCAGAGGGCTGGTGTGTGGGGGTCTGTTGACCTAATTTACTGCTATATTTTATGAACATGAGAAACCCTCTGTCCCTCTGTGGTGGTGTGGAAATATTTTAGTTTGATAACATAACCATATCACCGGTTGACATCTTCAAAGTGCCGGCTGTCAAGACTTTTTTTTTTTTTTTAAATAAATTCAAGGGGTAGTAAGAGTTGAAAAAAATCTTCTGGCAGGGAATCCCAACACTGGGACACCTCAACTCAGGGACCACTGTCCTGCTTATTTTCCTAACCTACCCAATTCTCATTACCTGTATCATGTGTGTTCAGTCAATCAGAAATTGGAAGATAAAAATTTGCTTTGTCTTTGTACAACCCACCCTCACCTAAGATGGTATCTTCAAGCTGTCATTAAAATCAGGTCTGGCGTACTGCATTTCAGGCATTCAGTGCCGTAAAAAGTGTAGGTAAATAAAGGCTACAGTGGCCAATAGAGTCCAGTAGGATAAAACAAAACAAAAACTGAAATATGACACAACCTTATATTAAGGTAATTGTTAAATCTCTGCTCAAGGCAAATACATAATTTCTACATCGACATGCCCACTACAATACCCGTGTTCTATATTTCGGCCAAATCTATGAATGTCCAAGTCTATGAAGGTCAGCATGCAGTCAGCCAGAGGAAAATGTCCTGATCAAAGCTGTTTTTTCTACGAGTCAGAGACAAAATGTGTATTGTTTTATTTATTTTTTTTACTCCTTGAAGAACTTCCCTTCAGTTTGAAGGATTGTGTAGCCCTGACATTTTGCCCTACCCTCTCAATCCCTCAAAGAATCTGGACACCCCCACCCCAATATGTGAGAATAAAAAACATAATTGATATCTTCCTGCTTAGACAACTCTCAGTCACCTGTGTGAAGACATTTTAAAAGCTTTTACTTTGTCACGCTGACAGACTAGTGTTGTAATGGCAGAGATGCTGAGGCTCGGAGTAGGTGGATTGAGAGGAATGACAGTAGTGTTTGCAGACTGTTCACATCTAACTTTTAATGTTAATTCAGTTAGTTTTTGGGTTTAGCCCAGAACTGGGTTAGGTTTCTCATACCTATACAGACAAATGCGTTTGTGAGTGTGTGTAAAGTACAGAAGTAGGGGTCTGAGGGAGTGGGAGGAGCTTACAGACTGCTTCGTTGACGGCCGACAATGCAGCAGCAACCTCTTCTGCCTGCTCAAGACGCACCGACTGGTCTAGCAGGAGCTCAGCTTCCGACACACACCGCTCAATGCTGTCGCTTTTACCTACAGGACAATACGCACTCAGTGATTCTTTAGCTTGGTGAAATAAAAAGAACTGTGCGAGGAGTCGGACTTCTGCGGACCGTTATAATGCCTGAGCAGCTATCTGTTTTACACATCCTGTTCAAGATTAGAAAACTAACAAATCTGCTGTTCTGACATTCAAGGTAACAAATGTATATGAGTCCAAATCATGTTAGTGTTTTACAAACAATACTTGTTTGCCTTGTATCTCAGACATATGTTATATGAAAAGCTAGATGTCAATATAAATGCTTGGATGTCAGCCAATGTGTCAAAGAAAAAAACTGAAAAGCCGTTCCATCAGCCTTGTTCGGTTCAAATAAACAATAATGAAGGATTAATTTATCTGCAATATACAGAGACTAAAAGAAAAAAGTCCCAAACTGTTCCCCCTCCCATCCTGCCATCAGAGTTCAGAACATTAGTACAGACTTCACTGACTTTGTAGGGAGGGATTCGATTTGATATTTCCATTACTCCCTAGAGAACATTTCAGTAATGTCAAGAGGAGCCAGCCACTATACACACAAGCAGGCTTTGATACTGCATGTGTCTTTCTATCAATTGTGTGCCAGATGAGTTGTTGCCTTTCAGCTGCTCAATGAAGAACATTCCTGTTGTTCTACACAAAACAACAAAACACACACAACAAACCCAGGGGCACAGTAAATTGTGTGTACATACCCTGGATCTGTAGCTGGTCCAGGTCGAGGTACTTGCTGGGTCTCGGGTTGAAGCCGAGCGCAGCCTCCCTCTCTTTCTCCTGGCGTCTCTGCTGCTCCTCTTCCCTCGCTCTCCTTAGCACCTCCTCCTGCAGCTCGTCCAGCTCGCTGCGGCCCGAAGGGGGGGCTGATCAACACATGTAAACCCAGTTATCACTGAACTAAGATCATATGCTGACAAGACAATGATATATGACGACCCCCACAAGGTTAATGGCGCACACACGCACACACGCGCACACACACACAATGTACCGAGGCCCCCCCTGTTGGAAGAGCTCAGCTCCTGCAGCAGAGCTCCACTACTCTTTGACCTGATGTTCCTCCATGATGGCCCTGAGGAAGAGGAGGAGACTGAAGGCTTCTTCAGACCACACTCCCTGCAGAGAGGAAAGACAGTCAGGTGCTGTTGATATCCAATTTAATTCAGAGAACTATGGAACCAGAAACCTTCTGTAGTCACCTGTCTCCCAGGTTCAGGTCCAGACTGACCGGGCTGCTGCTGTTCCTCTCACTGCTTTCATATCCACTCTCCATCCTCTGGATCAGTCTGGGAGGAGGTGGTGGTGGAGGAGGCAGCTCTGCACTGGCTCCACCTCGTGGACCATCTCCACCTACACTATGACTGCTGGAGGTGGAGGGGAGTGTCCAGGAGGAGCCCAGCCTGACAAGCTTAAGGTCCTCCTGGTCTATGAAAGAGGAGTCTTCTCCCTTGGAGGATGCAGCTCCACAGTCATCAGGCAGGGAGGCTCCGAGCGGGCTGTACCCTGCCTGCCGTCTCCTCTCACGTGTTAAGATTGTGTCGATGTTTAGCGCCTCCCTCCGGGGCTTCCATGCTGGTCGGTACCTCCCTGACCCGGTTCCTCCAGAGGAACTGGACTTTGACTCGCTGCTCGTGCTGTCTGCCTCCCAATCGTGCATTTTTGTAGAGGAAGCAGTGGAAGTGGCAGGGTGGTGATTGGTGGACATTTCAGAGGATATGACAGCAGCCGGTAAAGAAGCAGAGGAAGAGGAGGAGAGGGGTCGGCTATGAATGATGTTGCTCATGGTCTCCTTGAAGTCTCTGAGGCGACTAGTTGAGGTTGAAAACGATGAAGAAGGTTTAGGTAGGTGACGAGGAACCTGCTGCTCCTTTAATGTCTCTCCTGGGACAATGAAGCGAAGAGAGGAAGAGAAGGGTGAGAAGAAACAAAAGCACGACATGAGCAGAATGAAAGAAGAGGCCAAATGAGGGAACAAAGACAAGAAATGGCTGAAATTGAGATTAAAGGCGGGACAGCCAAAAAACTGAAAAATAATAAACAGCAACTTAAAAAGCTAAAGGACAGCGTCTTTCCTGCACCTGATTGACCTTAAATCTTCTGTACATACTCTTACTTCTGTGTTAAGACCCTCAGTTACAAAACTGTCTGAACCCAACCTATTGTTTTAAAAAAAAAATTATAAAAAAATAACCGAATATGTTCCATGAAGGAACAGCTTACTGTTAAATAATTTTGTTTTTCTTTCACAGAAAGAATATTGTATTACTGAGCTTGACGCTTAACTATTCATTCAAATAATTTACTGCAGTTATATAAAGCAGTAATAAAAAAAAAAAAAAACCTGCAATAATTGTCCTTAAATTACATTAAAAGGTTGTACAGTAGAGTTTTTGACTCCTAGTATGGGCTATAGAGAAATGTATTAATGATAGTTTATACACAAGGATACATATTCAGATTAATTCTAAATATACAATCACAACTTTTTGGATAAAATTGTATATTTAAAAAAGTTTAAAAAGTATTTTATAAACAAAGATGTGTTCCATTTTATTGCCAGAAAGGTACTATTCTCTCAAAATGCTACTTTTCTAAAAAAAAAAAGTTTAAATTTCCAAAGCTAATGTTTTGCATTAGACAATGTATATTTTACAGTCAAATCAGACATTTTAATTTTATTCGTAGACCATATTCCCTTCTAAATATGATCATTAACATTTTCAGACCATACTGCATTTTTATGTTTGACTCTCAAAACATCTGCACATTTTTTCTTATGTTTCTAATTATGCTTGTCCTTTGATTAAGTTAATTTTGTTCAGTTTGAAATTTAATTTTGTAAATTACTTCTCACCTATAAAATGATGCTTTGTCCAAGATTTCATTCAATTCCTAAATAACCCAATATAAGGGGTCCTTATCAAAATTATGTAACAACATCATTGTCGGGTTTTATTTTTAATAGTTCAGTATTATTTGAGATTTATTTAGTTCAGTCTGGTTGTTTCACCCGGCCTACCCTCACTGTGGTACCCGGCTGACGAGACTTCGCTGTTGGGTTTAGATCGCCGGGGACGGCTAGAGCTGCCCTTCCTATCCCCAGGCCCAACTCCCTTCCTCAGTGACTGGTGCTGCTCACTGTCCGTCACGTGGCCTTAGCAATGAGAACATGGTAATGGATGTTTACAGAGTCACCACATCATACAACACACAATAACACATAAAAAAGAAGCATGGCAGAGTGTGGCTTCTTTAACAGAGGATTGTCAAGGAAAAAACATAAATGCAACAATCAAAATAAATCGTATACTACGAAAGTCTAGATATACTTGCTTTTCACTGATGAGTACACACAGATTACATTTTTAAATGTAATGCATGTTATGATTTTTAATAATGCTTTACAATTACAAAGTTAGGCAGAATTCACAGGGGAATGGTTAAATTAATTGTTGTGATTGTGAACTCCTGAAAGTACTGGTGTACTTCTATGAAGAAAAAAAACGTTATCCATTAGGTGGCAGACTAGGTTCTGGTGATAAATGTCACCTCATGTCCATGTAGCATTGATTTGCACTCACTCAAATATTTGACATGAAGCAAACACAAACTTAAAAGCAAGTGTATTAGCTGGTTAAGCGAGCAAACACTGCTGAGATTATTAACCTGCAAGACAACACCTGATGGTCTGTGGTCACAAACAGAACATGGGAAAGCTGCATACATGATCTGTATTTTTTAATCTTAGAGAAACTAATCAACAATATGTATTCTTTAATCTTAATGTTGAAAACGACCTATCCGTCCCGGTTTGTTAAGGTTTGAACAAACTCTTCATTGCAGGCTTTAATTCATCTAGTACTGTTATGTTAAATAGAAAAATCACCATACCCTCCTCTGTGACTTTATTGACCACACCAAAGACTTACCTATGGTATCGAGGCTGCTGAGTGAGGTGTGAAGGGGTCTATCTGGGCGCTCGAGGCAGACGACAGTTCCCTGGGAGTCAGAGGAGTAGTGACTGGCCAGGGACTCATGGTGAGAGAGAGAGGGCTGTCGGTATGAGTAGCTCTCCGTCGATGAATCGGTGCGAGTGTCGCTGGAGATTGATGGCTCACGGCCTGCCCAGGAGGTGGGGGGGTGGGTTATTATTAAATAAAAATTACAACTAGTAATAAAAATATATAGCATATAAAAAGTTGTGCAGAGTTGCATTGTCACAGTTACAAATTGTGATAAATCGAACCTACAGTAATGTACAAATGAAAATGAAAGGAGGAAAAGGGTGTGAGGACTTAGTGCCTCTGTTAAACAGACTAGTCATTTGAAGCAAATTAAAAAATGTTGGCTGTATAATAACAGTTGATTTAAAAGAGCCTGGGCTGCATGTTACAATAGGACAGACAATCAATATAAAGTTGTCGCTCTAATCTCAAATGTGTAAAAAGACTGAAAATGATTCACCATCTTACTAATATCAAACTTTTAAATGCTCATTCTTTATTAGCTGACACAATCTACCTTACCTTAACTTAGTGTCAGGACAGTAACTTTTTCCAGCTTACATAGCAAACTATTTATATAAAATTTTATGTGAGTAACAGTAAAATATTTAAAAAAAAACCCCACATCTCTATTGCTTGATTTTACCATTTGAACAGAACAAACCACATCTGCAGAGCTTTCTGCTCACGCACAAATCAAACCTAGCTAGCAGTCAAATAGCTAGCAGGAAACTGCGCTAACATTAGCTTGCTAGCCAGCAGCAATTCATCATGCCAATGTCACCGATAGACATAAATAAATTGACCTGTTGATTTGACTTGCAAGAATGGCCTATAGACGAAAGGAAACAGGGGACCGCCTGTTTCAACATAAAAAGTGTCATGTATTGTATTCATGTTTGCCCACCAATTTCAGTGATTTGTTTTTAGATTAGAGTTGGTAATCCAAGTGTAGCACAAAAGAATGTTTTTTTCATCTACAATTACCAAGAATCTTGATAGTTAAGCAGCTAGACAATCAAGGGAGATGTTCCTGGATGAAGTGAATTACTTAAGTGAATATTACCATTTCCATCCAGATTCTACCAAGAAACATTGCATTTTGTAAAGTTGGGGCAAGCCTAAATCCATGCTTGGCAAAGGATTGTCATTCCTTTCCTATGACATGAGTAATTCACATACAATCCCATTCCGAATATACACACCTCTTTTAATTTCTAAAAGCTTAACTATTGAGATTTTTAGTAACTCTAGACAAAACAATGTTTGTTGCAAATCGACCATGAACTCTATCATAAAAGAAATTCACAGAAATCAGGTGACAAATGTAAACATTATGCATTTTATTCAAGAAAAAAAATTAAAATAAATATTACTTGTAATTGTTTATAGACTAGTCTTGCCTGGCTCAATATCGCGGTGGCGCTAATGTACATAGCAGCAGGCAATGCAGCGTCTAGGTTTGTCTAAGGTGTCACCAACTCAGGGCACTAGTAAGTTAATTCACAAACTTAAAACTTTTAGTTGTTTACTGGTAAATGATGGCACTAAATTGACTGGGAGCAGCTGAGGCCGACTACTCAAAAACATCACTGTGTTTATAGCTTCTTCTAGCTGTTAGCTAGCTAGCAACCGTTCTCACACACTGAGTGAAACATTAATTCAACCGCTCCCACCCGTTAATGGGAGACTCAACACTTCGTCCTACTACTACTACTACTACTACCGCTACTACTACCACCACAACTATTACAAGCACTGCTAATTCTGGGTTAGTTACCTGAATGTTTGCTGTTGTGCTACTACTACGACTCCTAGCTGTGTTGTAGTTACCCGAGTCTTCGCTGTCGTAACAGGCCTTGTTGAGGTGTTTGAGGTCGAGGCGAGAGGGCAGGTCCTGAACAGACACCGGCGTCCCGCGTGGATCAGCGTACAGCAGCAGCAGAGGCTGGTAGTGGCCCTTAATGCAGCGAGAAACCACGTCTTTCCACTTGGGACCAATCTATAGGAGACAACCAAAAACACAGAAGTAGAAGAAAATTTAAATGGTAAATGGTCTGCACTAATATAGCGCTTTTCTACCCATTGGTACTGAAAGTGCTTTACACTGCATCTTATTTACCCATTCGCACTCCCAATCACACACCGATGGGGGGAGCTGCTATGCAGCTGGCCATCACTCACCGGTAGCAACTTAGTTGGGGTTCAGTGTCTTGCTCAAGGAAACATCTACATGTGACCGGAGGAGCCGAGGATCAAACCAACAACTGTGGGATTGATGGACGACCGCTCTCCTTCCAGTGCCACAGTCACCCCAGAAAACCAGACCGAGACCTACAAACTCCCAAAATAGTAAAGCTTTTCTTCAGTAGTGTTGAGCTTGCCATTAAACTCTTACTCTCCTCAAAATAAATATTACTAATTTCTTTCAGTCAAAAATAACTTTTTGCCCTGATAAAAATCAAAGTAATAGGAATATTTGTTGAGGCTGCTCATGTCCATTTGTTGTAGGCAACTCTCCGCAGCTTCAAGTGCAATATCTACCCTCTGGCTCATCTATGTGTACAGAGCTGGAATCGTTGATTGAGCGAAATATTTATTTTTTGACTCACGATATTATGTCTTTTGTAGAGGCAGGTTTACTCGTGTCCAGTGGTCAAAATTATCCATTCCAGAGATATCTGTATGACTAACACTGAACCTTGAGAGGATAACGAAATAGGGCGACAGAAAACGTTGAGACCATAACCAATAAAGTCCACAAACAAGTTTCTCAAAGTAATTCCTAAATCCAGAGCACTATAAGAAACTATGTACCTCCACAGCTAAACACACACAACTTCAACTACTACGTTCCAGAGCACTGTAAGAAACTATGTACCTCCACAGCTACACACACAACTTCAACTACTACGTTGTGGCATTCCCCCACTACCTTGTAGCCTAGCTGTACCTACATTGCTAAACCTAGTAACTCCAAAACCTTAAAGTCCCAATCTGTCAACAAAACATGGTTTCCTTAACAGCTAGTTAGGCAAACTCAAGGCAAACTTTAAAAGCAAGCACTTCAAAGGCAGCCCAGTGATTCATTGATGACATTACACATATACATACACTTCTTAATGTAACTAACCTGACAATACACAAAATGAACAAGAAAATAGAGGAAACCCTGGTTGGCTTATACAGCATTCATTATTTCCCACCCTTCAACACAACGAGCTATAATTATCAGATAGCATGTTGCTGTTCATGTCAATGCATTGCAGGCTCTCCACTACTACCTTGCAGTCCACGACCATCAGTTAGCTCCAATAGCTGCAAGCAAACATTGTTTCCTTGACAAATGGTTAGGCAAACTTCAAAGGCAATCATTGTGACATCATCATCACCCTTATACATATGCTTTTCTTTTTGCTTTAGTCACGTGTCTTGCAGTGTTAGGTAAATTAAGAATTACAACACACGCACGCCTTCGGGTACTCCAGTTTCTTCCCCCAGTCCAAAAGACATGCATGTTAGGTTAACTGGTGACTCTAAATTGCATGTCTTCCACAGCAACTTACTGCTTATGGTGCTGCTAATAGTAAAACAAGACGACTAAGAAAATGTTGGATTTCAAACCAATGTTTGTTATGGTGATGACAAAAGTGATATTGTAACTAGGGCTGCACCTAATGATTATTTTTTTGTCATTTAATCCAACGATTATTTTGGATATTAATTAAATAGATTTTCCCATTAAGTTCTTATTTTTCAATTACTATAAGAATTTACTAAAAATTTAAATTCAATCATTTATATTTTCAATATTTTGTTCAATCGGCTTCTCTTTAAATATACAAATATGACAAAGTGCCGGATCCCACACTACAGGATTTTATTCCCTAAACAAAAAAGATATATATAGGTCAGTCTTAACGGTTGGTCTGAAAAACACAGACCAATATAAATTCTCTCCACAATATAATTAAAGCAAGAGCTTGTTCCATTCAAGTCGAGGAAATGCGTAATTTTAATCAGTTTTTCCCCCACTCGCTCATCAGTGGTCTCCGTTATCTCACTTCCTATTTGTTGGGACACGTTACCGCAGCCAAATATTTATAGTGGTCTACGTAAACATGCAAGTATTTAAGCACTATTTACGCCGTCCCACCTACACTTTGGACAAACCAATTCTCTTTATATAATTTGTTGCAGAATTGTGAAAAATAAAATTACCTACATTCTTTGCGAATTATGTAAACTAACGTGTTTGTAGCAGTTAACAATTAACCATCAAGGTTGTTGTAGTAAACACATAACGGTGGAAGGGGCAAAGCTGATATCCATTTTCTGCAGGTTTCTGGTTGTGTAACAAGTGTTTACATCATTTCCAATTATAGATCCTTAATTTGTGGACCTTTTTCCGTCGGGACCGAACGAGCACTGATGTTGTCCGGTCGAGTTAAGGAGCAACTTTGACTTTACCTGAGCTGTCTGCTTTGTCTGTGCTACAGACAGGGACACTTGGCTGAGCTCCGTCCTCACTCAGACTCAAAGAAGAAGCTGCTCCACGAGTTTATTTTTCTTACTGTCAAATGTTGAAGAATTCATATCCAATGATGTCAGAACAAAAAGATTTATTTCTTCGTGCTCTAGTTAATCTTTAATAACTAAACCATTTTCTGTATTAGCCCAAAATTGTTGCAAATACCGAATTTGCAATTTCGGGATCTGCAATTTTTACTGTCCCTGAGACAATGGGTCGTGCCCTTTTTGCGATGCATCAACAAACAATACATAACTAGACATTTTTGTTATTGATTACGTCGACACGTCACCCCACCCCTAATTGTAACAAGTTGTTTTTGGAGGGAGTAAATACAAAATTAGTGAAATTGTGTTTATAACTTTTTACACTACTGGTTACTGAGAAAAGTAATATTACGGTAACAGCCCAACACTGTTAATAAGAGTAAGCTGAAAACATTTGTGTTCTAGACCGTTTGTAAAATAAAACAAGCTACTGACTGGGAATTTTGGGTTTAATGACACTTTACAAAGAAAAATAAAATGGAAGCATTATATTTACTTAAGGTGTGAAAAATCATTTGGCTTTTGGCATTATTCCATGTGGCACGTGCATGTGCTAGCTCATGTTCAGGCTGGTAATGCATGTTTCCAACATCAGCTTTCAATTAAAAAAAAAAAAAAAAAAAAGCGTTTTCAGACAATTACAGATTCAATAAAGTCTGAGTTTCAGTTATTATCAATGTACTAATCACTCATTGAGATTTCAAAGTGTTGCAATTTACAAAATGTTACTGAACATGAACCCTATGAATACAGCAAATAACAAAACTGATACATTTACAAAAATCTGAACGGTATTGAGAAGGTCATGTTTAAAAATCAGTTTCTGAAAAAGCTAATGTAAATATGTACTGTAAATTTTTTAATTTACCAGCTGCAGTAATGACACAGTAAGGATGTCCCGTTCACCTCAAACAACCCTCAGCAGGCGACCGCTGAAATTGTACTATTCTAGTGCATCGAACTGTTGTAAAAACATCGTTTTTCTACCCGCCCAGTTGTTCTACCAATCCTAGTATGTCCATGTCTACCTTCAGCACTCAGATCGTGCAGGACATCCCAAAAATCCAAAATGGCAAACTGTCCATCATCCATGTCCCGCAAAGTGTCAAACAATGTGTGTGTTTGTGCAAGAGAAGAAAGCAACAGAATAAAAGTCTGCAGTGTGAGCAAAAGTGCTGTGGTGAGGTGTGTGTGTGTGTGTGTGTGTGTGTGTGTGTGTGTGTGTGTGTGTGTGTGTGTGTGTGTGTGTGTGTGTTCTGACCACACCCTCAGTTCTGTCCAGCTGGACTGATTAACAATAGAGGGATATCCTTGTTTTCACAACCAGCAGAGATAGAGGGAGAGAGAGAGGCGGGCAGAGAATGAGGGAATGGGATCTCGCTTCCACCAGTGTTATCAGAATACAGCAATAATAGAAAGTAAAGTAAAGCTTGAAGAGCAACAATTATGGTAAAATGAAGAGAAAGAAGGTAATAAAGGGAAGGAGAGCATCAAGGATAAAGCAAAGATGAAGGAGAGAGATAGGAAAGCGGTATAAAGATGAACAGGAAGAGCACAATCACTCACTACAACATGAGGTCATTTCCTTTTCTCAGACTGACTTGTTTTTTGACCAAGACAACCTAGCCTCTAACCTTAAAGAAAAATTTCAAAATAAAGTTGCTTCTAAGAAAGAGCTGCTCAAATGGAAGCCAATAGAACATGAATTTTGTTTTTTGTTTTTGTGAGGACCTCACAAATGCATTAGTATTCTTCAGCATTAGGTTTCAAGTTAGAGTGCAGGATATCCTATATGCCCTGCTATCGGGTGGAAATGAAATATTATCTGAGTGTTTTGTTCATACTACTACTGTTGATGCTTCACGTGAATTTCAGAGTTAATAAAGACGTAGGTTGTTCAAGATATACCGAAACCAGCTTTGTTTCTGTGATCGATTTGCTTGGTAGAAACATGTCAACCAATGTTAATCATTGACAATTTTTGTACAATTATATATAAATGGGCATTTTCTATATTTATTAATGAGTTCGTAATATAATGCAAAAAGGCTTTATGGTCTGGGACCTGAACCAAGGATGCTGCAGTTCAAGGTTTGCACCTCAGTCTAGCCAGGTCAGGTTTTCTACTCAACATTTTCTATTGCAATCAGTGCTCTTTTTTTAACACATCTATTTCACACCATGTGTCACTTAACGTACCTCCTTGACATGGGCGTCGTCAAAGTACATCCACCGTCGGATCTTGGTTTGGAAGAAGAAGGTGGAGTAATGTTTCCCGTAGTAGCACACCATGCCAACCAGGTAAAGCTCTGACTGACGAGCCTTCTCCTCTGTTACCTTGTAGAACAACTGCAGAGACAAAACAGGAAACAGGAACTCAATGAAGAAAGTGAGCTTTTGATTCTGATTTTCCTCCCAGAATACTTTGATGACACTACTACTACTTCTTACATCTCCCAGGCGCAGGCAGGTTCCAAGAGTGTGAATGACGTCTTCTGCCAAGTCAGAGTGATCAGAATCCCAAACCAGACCAATGGTGATGATCTCTGGACTGTTGAGGAGCACCCGCGCCATCCTCAGCTGCTGACCACATTGACTCTAAGGAAAAGGAATAGGAGGATGAGAAGAAAGGTAAAGTTAAAAACTTTGACTCACAAAACAAATATGTGAATGCAAATTATCAAAATGTCTTACAGGACAGTTGCGTAGGTCTCCCATGCTGGCATTTCGGAGAAGCTCACCGAACATGCTGGGAGTTGCCTTCTCCCTTGACTCCAACATCTTCACCGCTTGGTTACTGAGGAAGAACGTGATTTTATCAGCTCTACTTTATAACTTAGGTTGGGTATAGTGAGAATTTACGATTTCCTTCTAGTTTTTTGAGTTATATTTGAATTAAAAATGCAAGGAAGTATTACTGGATCATAATCTATTTATTTAAATAACCACCCAGACAATGACAAAAAATTGTGCCATGACTGACTTAATCTTACTTAACCCTTGTTATTTAGTTAAATTCTGTTATTTTGCAAAGTGTTGAAATGTAATTAGCAGAACTAAAAACACCAACACAAGCCTGAAACAAATATAGCACTGCTGCCAGATTTGTTGTAAAATTGCTAAATGCAATATTTAGTTATCTATAGAATGTATTAATGTCACAGAAACAATACTTAACGCAAAAATTCTGAAAGGTAAACAGTAACTTGTTTTCTATGCTACAGATGGTAGTGGCCGTAGTCGTCTGGAGAATGTGATTCATCCTGCTCTAAAGAGGCAGCAAAGTAACAGTCTGCCTTCAAATACAAAGAGAAGAACCACCCCAGGGATCCAAGAAACAAAACAAAAAGTGGAATAGTGGTGTAAGTTTTGGGTAAACGTTACCATTATTGTTTGTAAATTTCTAAAGCTGCATTTGTTGTAGCAATGCTCCATACAGTGTTTACAAAGGCTGCCATTAGCTTGTTGGGCTAACAAAGCAAGAGTTCATAATCTAACCTGGTGTTGCTTAAACATAGGTCTTTTTGCACTGATAGCAGCTGTAATAAAACTATTTCTCTCTGGGATTAAAAATGTGCTATGAATGTTGAATTTTAAAGCACTCAAATATAACAAGGAGTTCTAACATTAACACAAAAGTGTGCACCCATGTAGGATCCAATCACTCATTCCTGCACTGGCCATTCAAAATAGAATTATGTCACTACTCTGCACACAGAATGGGGTGCCATCGTTGAAACTCCATTAAGCTTCCACTAGAAGCAGTAAAAAGGCTACGTCCATACCAGCTTGAATTCTGTTAAAGGTGGCTTGTGGTGTTTTAGTGAAGTATTTCAACTCTCTGGGATTATTTAATTCTTCTAACCAACAGCTAGCAACACAATGCAAAAAACTTCTCGAGTCCCATCAGATACGTGGAAGAGGAGTGACATCAATCACAACAATAGACTGCCATTTTCAAATCAACACCGGTATGCTTCAGATTTCCAACTTGTGTGTTAAAGTCACACCTGTGATTTGGCAAAGCTGTCGTTATCAAAGGCAAACTCAACAGGACCTCTGTCTAAAAAAGGTCACAGTGGGATGATGTTTTTGATAGCCTTAAATAATGAATGTGCCCTTAAAGAAAATATGTGACAAACAGCAGGTTCTATTTCTTTGAGAGACGTTTGTGTGTTTGTGTGTGTGTGCGCGAGAAAACATCCCAGGACCCAAGATAAAGAGAGCAATTAGTTGGTTGCCTAGGTGACCCTGAAGCGTAACCTAGCGACCAGTGTTGGAATGGTGAGGGTTGCTTCAACTTACCTTTTCTCAGATGAGAGCAAAACATAACTCATACTTACCACAGGGAGGTGGTGGAGATATAGTGAACCATCTGAATGAAAGGCAGAGGGTCTGAGGATGCTCCACAGCTGCTGCACACACACTGGCACACACACAAACAGACAAGGTAAACATGTGACACCTTCATGTAAAAATGAGCCATTACTGTTAACTCCGGCCTCTTTCATACATGCACTGGAATCCAGAAATTCTGCGGATTTTGCCCATGAGAACACAAAGGCCCAAGTTGGACACTCCTTATATTGTTACTTTATCCTGCAAGCCCCCAAGTAAAAAGTGCTTGAGTCTGTTAAAAAGTAAAGAATTTCTTCAAACTAAAGATTCTGCTGTTGATTTATGTAATTAGTCATTTAGTCTGAAAATTTTGTATAAATGCCTTTTTAAAAATTCCTCAAGGACAATAATCACAACTGGATATGTGTTATAGTTACTTGAAAACAAAAGACAAAATTTTTTGTTTTCGCAGTTTGCTCCAGGAGAGGAAGTCAACTGCTCAGTAGGATGTTATTTCTACAGTTGAGTCTAATTAATTCTCAGACCAGGTCTAACCTGCTCGAAGAGCGTCATGGCAAACTTCTGGTGGGGGATGCAGTGTCTGGCTGTACAGATGTCTTCTTTGGTCTCATCTGCGATGTGAAAGTGAATCCTCATCAGAATATTTTCCTGAAAAAATACAAGACAGAAATGATGACGCGACTTGACTTAGACAACTGTGTCACCTACTCCTTATCATTAAAATGTATGATTGTCCTTACAAGCACCTAATTTACAAGACTGCTGTCATCTTCTGTCATCTGCTGTCTTCATCTAAAAGATGATTTCTCATTTTAACTCTGGACAACGTCTGAAGAATCTAGAGTTGTCATTTCATGTGTTAAATGCTTAATGTTAAAGTTGGCACCTAGGTGGAGCTTGAAGGAGGCACACCATGATGCAGAAATTAGTGTTTTTTGAGTCAGTTGTAGGATAGAAACATAAACATGATAACCCTGAACGATATGAGGATTAGGGGTGGGATGGATTAAAAAACAAAAACATTTAAATACATTTTGATTTCTCGCGATTTCTATTTCCACTGACAACATGTTATGGATACTCTTGACAACACCTACCTATATGTTTTAGTCAAATCAATGGCTTACAGCTTGTCCCTTCAGGGGTTGCCACAGCGGAACATGTTCCGCACATTGATTTGGCATGTGTTTTTACGCCAGATGCCCTTCTTGCCGCAACCCTCCCATTTTTTGCTCCAGGCTTTCGACAGACACCAAGGTTGCCCTTGGTGGCTGGGTGGGAACACACCTGGTGGGGTGGGATTCGAACCCGCTGCCTTCTGCATCCCAACCCAATGCTCTACCACTTTAGTCAAATAAAATGTCTAAATTGACACACCCAGATTGAGGCTGTTTGCCATTTGGGCTTTATGGATCGGAGCTAACAACTGACGAATCAGCACCATTTGCATTAGTTTTCGTTTTAAAAAGTTTTTTAATTACAATGTCATAAACAAAGAGATTTCCATTTAAATTAAAAAACTGAGTCCACATTGGATTTTATAGTGCTGACACAAAGAAGATCGCTAAACATATTTCACCCAAACATCAGTAGAAGCTCTGTACATAGATGAAAAAAGGTAGATAATTCACTCGAGGCTGCTGGGAGAGTTGCCTGGAATGAGTGGATGTGAGAACCACATCATTTGTGATAATTATGGTTCACTACATTGACAACCGGTGGGAAATGATAAATGCTATAGCTGACAAGTCAGAGATGTGACATTCCTTTGCTATACAAATTTTAGTCAAACAGTTTTTTTCAATTTTAAGGCAACTTGACACTTACAATACGTGCACAAGTGCATGCACATTGTCTCTGTTCTTTAAAATAGGTAAATAGTTTGCACTTAGTGCTTTTCTACCTACTCAAAGCGCTTTACACTGCTTCTCATTTATAGGATCCAATTAAAGATAATTATCATTACTTTCAGAGTAAATCACAATAATCAAACTGCTGCTCATTTCAAGGTCACACAGTCTAAATATTTGTTCTACTCAGAAGATTCATGTTTTCAAAAGGAGTCCTGTTCTGTTGGCCTTTCTGCCTCGCACTGCAATGTCAGTCTGCTCCAGTAACAAAAGGGACAGATTCAGTGTTGACTCTAATAGAATTACAATGAGCGAGCCATGCTTTTAAAACAAATAAAAAAAAACATTCCTAAGTATGGGAGAAATCTGAATACTTTTCTGCAGCACATTATTTGTGCATGTAGATGTGTTATACCATTATCTGCATAACCTAAAATAGCAAAAACTTACCAGATCTGTAAAAATCATGCATGTAAAAGTCACTTGACAACAACTGAAACTTTTTTAAATAAGTTGTTTTACAGTGATAAGTAAGAAATTACTTACAAAGCACTCTGCAGCATCGTCCATAATGCCAAGCTGAAACCTCTGCTCATCTTGGAAGGTTTTAGCGAGAGCGCTGCGAAGAGCATCGGATGGCAAAACTTTCTCACTGCTGTACTGGAACTGTGCAAAGATACTCTGAAGTACAAGATGATACAGACACACACCAAGGTTAGAAACAATACACTGGTCCAAGATCAGCTACAGATACCAGTCAGACTGATCTTCACCTTCAGAGCACAAAAAATGCATGAGTCCTCCATGCACTTGTGAGTTGTGAGCTGACGGAAACTACGCCGAAAGATGTCGAGGTGCCACAGAACCTAACAGAGAAGCAGAGAGTAGACCACTAAATTAAGAAAACAGCACTTCAATTGCATCATTAGGAAGCATAATAAATAAGTAGGAGGTAAGAATATCATACCAACAGTGCTCTGAAGTAGCTGGATAAAAAAAATCATTCTGAGCTCTCATAATCACAATATTGTTTTCATTCAGAAATAAACTTTACAACCTTTAGATAAAACCAAACTCGATGTAAAAAATTTTTATTCCTGAGAAACAAGGGCCAAGACTTGCTGTAAAGCAGCTACCTGCCAAGGTCTGATTCAAAATCTTAGCACACGAAGAACAAGAAGTAAAGCATTTCTAATATGAAATAAACTCCATACAGTGGTCTGAAAAATCTAAAACACACTGGCGCCAGATTTCTATCCAGAATTCTGCAATGACCTTTGGTTCAGTTGTTTATAAAACAAACTACAGAGAAAAACTACATTGGAAAATTATCCTGATCTTAAGTAAGTAAGAAGACAAAGTCCTAAAATCTAGGATCCTGATGAAGGTCCTGAGAATCTGATTGTTGCTTTGTCCGACTCAGTCTTGCTGCTGCATCTCCACTAAAGCGTCAGTATGAAGCTTTTAACTTACTAGCCAATCCCGTCAGGATGGCTGGCACCAACCTGAGATTACACCCTACCAATCCGAGCGCAAGTTTGGTGACCTGAGGACAAGCTGGAGCATTAGAGAGTAAGACACTGTGTCAAGAAACTAGTAGCAAAGCTTTGTGTGTTAGTGTGTCAAAGTGTATCCATCACTCTCTCCATCTGCTTCAGGAAACCATCTGGACTCCTATGTGATGACAAGTTCTCGAAAAGACAAGTGTGTAAGAGATGGAGTGTGTAATAGTTGGAGTGATGTTAGAAAATAATGGTGTGTGCGCCGCAAGGAAAGGCAGGCTTAGTGCGGTGCGTGTACACAACGAGGGGCAAGAGACTGAACATGATGTCAGAGGTAACAAATGTCAGTGTGAAAAGGGTGTTGTGCATTAATGTGTTCATTATCACTTTAGAGTTTATGCAGAATTCTTCAGATTTAAAAAAATAAAATAAAATAAAATCAGTGAACAGAAACACAGAACCACAAAGATTCATAATCTGGACTTGTGCATCCCAAACAAAAGAAAAAGATGCCACAAAGAAAGTATGATGACAAAAGAAAACAAAATGACATAACTACCATAGAGGCAAAATGTTCACAAGAGAGTGAAATAATGTGACATTTTCTACCTCTGCAAGACAAAACTACAAATCACCCGAAGTTGTGCATCTTTTTAATCTGGAGGTCTTCTTCCTTCCTTCTTAACACTGTGGGATGGTTTACCCACTTAAGTAAAAATTAATGTTTAGTAGGAACATGTTCTTTTATCTCTCAGCAGCCAAATATTTTACAGTACCTTCTAAAGCCTTCGTTCAAGCTGCAGTTGACATGCATGTCTGTCCAGACTCAGTTTGTGGCAAAAGAAATTCCCTCCATTTGTCTCAGATATAACATTAATGAGAATGGGACAAGTGGCAAATCATTGAGTCCAAGCAAACACTTTTTGCTTTTTTGAAGAGACCCTCCAGGCGTTCCTGTGATATTGCGATAATTTAGCCACTTGAAAGCACCCATGGGTGCTGACGGTGAGAAGAAATCTTTTCAATCATCACTTCTCCCCCTTTCGGCTCATCCCGTAAGTTACCACTACTTAATTTGGTATTGTGAAATTTTCAGTTGAGTCCCTTGACATAACCATCGCCATCAAAGAGTCACCACTTATGATTCACAGGGGTCCTGAAGGGTTGTCCCATTTTATTTATTTTAAAAAGGAGAGTATTTTAATCACTACCTCCATGGCATTGTTTTGAGGGGAATCTAATTGGATTTAACTGTGTAAACTAAGAGGTATATTGAGTTTTGATGTGGTACAGGCATAATCCAGTTAAACTGATCCTGTGTCAGTTTTTGTAAAATAGTTTATTTTGTATGAAGCATCTGACAACACCGAGTTCACACAGCACTCACTGACAATTAAAATAAAAGGTTTTCCCTTGGCCCTTAACCTAGCCATCACAGCTAAATATGTAATGCAGCCCCAGATCTACACCTCAGTCTAACCTGAACTGTAGAACCAACAGCCCAATAAAAGTCTAAGGGCTCGAAAAATTGTCCTCGCAACATGGGAATACTAAAAATCTGTCTACACAACTACAGAACAGACACCCACACACCTACAGCTGTGAGGGTAGGTTCTGAATGGAGCCAGGCCTCTTATAAAAAGGATCAGAAAACATTAGCACACACAAACTCAGGAGCGACCATTCCATTGTAGGGTCAAACTACAGATGATAAAAATCACTTTATCTTTTTACATTTTAAAACAGCAAATGAAATTTCAGTGAGAATTAATCTTCCTAGAGACTGCTGCAAGGCTGGATACCAGCCACGGAAGAAAATGGTTATAGTCACAGGGAAGGTTTTATAACCTCTGGGGGTGAAGGTCAGAGTGGCAGGACAGTGAATGGATGGAAAATTGTGGGTATGAAACCATGGAGCTGAAACACAAGATTCAATGTAACAAAAAAAAAAAAAAGCCACAGGCTCCAAGTCATTTGGATACATGTCATCTTGTGAGGGGAACAAAGGAACTTCATTTTTAATTCATGGTTTAGTACATTTACTGTATCTTTAAAAGCAACAGTTTTCAAACAAGAACATATTTGCTGATTTCAATGCTCCTTTAAACGGAATGGGTTTGGATTTGAGACTACTGGATGGACAGCTGAAGATTATACCATACATTCTGGGAAATTATAACAGGCAGTTCCACTATTATGACATTTACAGAGCAAACAACAAACCCAGAAAATGGCAAACAATAATTAAATCGTTCATTGCACATAAATAAATTCTGTACTGAAAAAAAAACTGAAATGAAATATTGGCTAATATATTACAGACAAAATAAAACATGTTTTCAAAGTAAAAACCTTTGAGAAAAAAAAAAAAAAAAAAAAAGATAAAATCTACCAATACTAACTAATTAATGAACTATCAGTTTCAACAAAAACAAAAGTGGATTTTTTTGAATAATTTTCTTTTGAAAACAGACGGAAAGTGAGTTAAAATGAGACGCCTGAGAGTGAGTCCTCACTCTCTCTGTTACTCTGGGTGTGTTTGTTGTTTTTTAAGATACACCAAATTGGGGGGGGTACAGGAAGAAGAAAACAAATGGTTTCAATCTTTTAATGTGAATTACAATGTCAGATGAGAAACAAATTTCTTCTCTTACACGGAGGATAGGGAGGATGAAGGTGTGAAGGACTCATCTGCTTGTTACTGCAATGTTCTTCCTCTTCACTATGTCTTCGTCACACGTCAGAGCCACTGAGCCTCCCAACAGCCTGATGACTCCAGCATGCCACACCACCTCACTTCACTTAGCTCAGCTGCTGAAAGGTCCACAATCCTTTTCATCACTGTGGTTTGATTGTGAGGCCACAACAACGTGTTCAGACGGACAGATGCATGGCTGGAGGGGTCTGGATGGTGACGTTTTACAGTTGGCTTGTGTAGAAGTCATGAGGTGTGTGTTCATGGTACAGTGGACTCTGAGGGAAGTTCAGATCCTGCAGGGCAGCAGACAAAATGCCTGATGTTCTGCTGCATGATGGATGATTTTCCCTTTGCCAGTGTATGGAAAAACAGGAGGGACTAAATGTGAACGAAAGGCTGAACAACAGATTAATTTGGGGTATTTTATTGATTTGCATCTCTGGAACTGTATTTCTGCTTCTAATGTTCTTTATAGGTTTTTAAACTTTTTTTATAGGAATAAAACTAAGCTGTAACACCTTCCATAAAAAAAACAAAACAAAAAAAAAACAATACTTTAGACAATGGTCTAAACAATACTTCTGATTAGTTTTCTGTAAAACAGAGTATTTTTAATCCTTGGTTTTTTTTTTCCCCAAAACCCAGAATCTACATTTGTATGAATATGGAAACCTAATAGCACATTTTTTATTTATTTTTGCATAAATAGTTAATTAAATACAATCCTGCAGTAAATGGTACAAAATAAATCATTGGAAGTTATTGTTACTGCCACTTGTAAATTTTGTATACGTATCCATTAACTTGTTAGGTAGTGTCTCAACAACCATGGGCTTGAGGTAGACTTCACCTTACCAGACCACAGTGTAAGGCATTTTCTGATGACAATAGACCATTAACTATAAGAAACTACCAAAGTGTCTGTGTGCTGTGACCTCTGACCTTTGGCTGTGTTTAACGTTCCAGGATATGTGGAGTGTCTGTGGCTGCAAGATTTGTTAAACAGTGAAATAAGGGTTTCCCCTTTAACCCAGTGTGTCATTTTAGCTGCCCCACCCACCCGGGTTAATGAGTCAGCCTCCACTCAAACAAACAATGGCAGTAATTACTGCTCTCACTCACTCCTTCTCAGCTCCTATTGTCAAGGCCGCCGAGGCTGGGCTCCACACCCCCATTTAAAGAACTGATGAGTCATAAATAAGTAACATGCTATCTGGGAGGTGTTACCGGCTGCTCAGCTCCCGCAGCTGTAGAGGCTCATTACCGGCTCACACAAACACAGCAGGTTATCAAACTGGTCGTTATGTGTGGAGTCATCTGTCTGACTGCTGTTTACAGTGGCATTTACTGACTGGCTCACAGGCACTGTGGTGGAACTGCAGCTTAAAGAGCTTTAAGAAGCTCCGGTCTGCAAAATGCATCCAGTGTAGATGCTGACAGAAAACTGCAGGCTGCGCACACAGTTCTGCTGCTGAGAACTTAGCCACACCCAGACAATCATTAAACGCTACAGTGCAAATGTTTTAGATGCTTAAAACATCCAGCCAGAGTCACTTTCTAAATAAGGCCATTTTCAACAATTCCTGCACAGACACTAAAACCAACAATGAACAGTCTCTACTCATGTAGAGTATATGTCAGTCTGTAACCCAGATTAGCTTGTGGTTATTAAACCTCATCAGCCATGTTAGGGTTTGTTAATTGTTTCCAACATTAAATGTAATGTTTGCCTGTGTGTAATGTATGTTTGTGATGTGTCTATATACTGATGATGTCATTAGTGACCATGTAGCTTTGACAGTTTGCCTTTGATAGTTGCCTTTGTAGTTTACCTTTAAAGTCTGTTGACAGTGGTCAAGGAAACAATGCAACGCTATAATATCATTATGTGATGAATTGCATTTTTCATTGGCCTATACTTATAAGGAGTTGTTTTTCTGTATTGAGCTCTCTATCTGCTTTGATCTCTGTTTTCCTATAAATAGTGTGAACAAGAAAGAGCCCGGTGGAGTTGGCTGAGTTCGGGTGAAGTGTTAAGTCACTAAGACCCCGCCAGGCTCCCCTTGTGCAAATAAAAGACAAAAGTCGACTATTGTGTGTTATTTCACTGTTGTTGAACTGTATTTCCAGGTGTAATCAGCGCTTTTGTGGTTGTCAGAACCCAACAAGCCAGACATAGTACCCCACTGGTTAACATGTATGCAAGTGTGTGGTGAACAATTTTAAAAAGGTTCCCTAAAAACACCATAATTCAAGCGATGTTAAATGTGACTCACGGTCACAGTTCTAAACTGAATATCTTTTGGGTTTTAACTGGACAGGAAAATAGATCTTGTCAGTTATTAGTTCTTTAACAACTCAGGAAACTATTTGGCGGTGTAATAAATACAGAAATGATCTTAAAATGCAATTTATTAATTGCAGCTTTTTCCCCCCTTTTTGTTGTTGTCCATGAAGTCAGCAGAAAAGTCAGCATGTCAATGATGCAGAACTAAGCAGAGTTCAAAAGTAGGAGACAAGTGAACATGTCTGTGTGAATTTGTACCTGCAGGGCGCTGTTCAGGAAGCAGCTGTTTTGTCCCGGTTCATTGCTCAATCCTTTACTGGGAGCGATGGACGTCATGGTGCGAGGCGTCAGCATCCCCTGCATCCCACCACCACCACCTCCGACTCCTCTACTGCCACCATGGCCGCTTCCACTGCTGCCTGACGCAAAGTAGTTCCTCTTCCACGACATCTTCCCGTCTTGCTTTCCTCGTTTGCGTCGCGGCCTTGTCAACTTCCTGGTGTTTGTTCTTGCGTTGAAGGAGACACTGCCATATCCTCTGGCAGATAGAAGAATTAGAAAAAGAAAAACAGGAAAAGAAGTTAACTCTACACTAAAATTCTAAAATTAAATGTGCAGAACAAAATTTGGGTTATTTTTTTTAATTTGTAGGTTATTCATTTTCCAGGAACTGGTATAAATTTTCCAAAACTGAAAAAAAAAAAAAAAAAAATTAATAAAACTGTTTAAATCGCAGATCATACCTACAGCAAATCCAGGGGTTTTATTTCCTTAAGTGTAAACTCGTATCATCATTAATCCATAGTGTCTTCCGCTGAAATTTCAGTTAAACTATTTTACATTCTTTAGATTCTGTACCTAGGGATCCTTTAGTTTGACATTGTAATGATTTTCTTTTAACCCATTTCTCTTTGGCCGCATGTGACGTAGCCTATGCAGGTGAGACGACCTTTACTCTCCTTTCATACGTGGACACATGGAGCCATGTCTTGACAACACATTACCGTACTTTTCATTGTCACCACAATCAATGACTGAAGGGTCACAAGGTCAGATCACAGGTCAGAGGGTGACAACTCAGCACTGCAGTAACTCAGGACAGATCTGAGAAGAAAAATAGAGTCTAGATTAAGTTTTCTAATCTTAAGTGAACATTCAAACTTTTCAGGTGGGCTTTTTAAAAATAATTTATTAAAAAAGGTAGCAGAACACATTTGTGTCATCCTAAAAGAATCAAATAACTATTCACAGGAAGATGATCTTGTTTGCACCCGAATAATTTTACAAGTAAAATAACTGTAGTTACATTTAAAAAACAGCACAACATCTCCTCACACTGCGCGGAGAAGATTTTTTGTCAACTTGCAATTTAGCTATAACATGCTGATTTGTGCCAGCTCAAGACCAGATCATGCTCCAGAGTTCATTTAGGACCAGACCAAAATCACATCTAAAGGGGTTTTGGTGTAGTTGTTTTGGTTTGCTGGATTTTGACTCACTCAAATAGGTGCACTAAGGTCAAATCTAACTAAACCAAACTAAAGTGTGCAGGTGTTAAAACGTCCCAAATATTCACAAAAGAGAAATGCAACAACTACAAGACAGAAAGCAACAACAAAGAAGGAGGGAAAAAAAGATCTTTGGAAAACTTAAATTATTTCATACTTTAAAATCTATTGGATTATACATTTTAGTTAAGAGCTTTCATTTTCTGTACTGAACACCTCCACCATATTTACCCGATTTATGAATTCTCTACAAAGTCCATTTCCCAAGTACAACTACAGCCACGTCACCCACCACTAATAGATAAACTAGGGAAATCCCGATTTACATACCACTACTGGGCATCAGGTCTGATACTACTTATTGTGGGCTAACAGGCACAAAGCAGTAGGTTTTCTGCTCTACAGAAGAGCCTTGTATCTCTGTGTGTGATGATATAAAACAAACAACCACCAAAACTGTAACATGAACAGATGCTGTTGATGAAAAAGTTTAAAACTGAAGTTGGAAAAAAATTGTTCTGTTTAGTAACAGCAGATTCTTTTCTGAAAACCTTTACTTTAATAACTGGATTTAAGATCTAAGCCCTTAGACTGAGATCATTTAAGTCCTCTGCAGATGGCGTAATGTGTCGAGGAAATGTCCTCCTCATCCTGGGCTCCTATATTTTCTTCCACACTGCAGTCACAACAACACATAGAAGCATTTACAGCTTTTTTTCCTAGACCATCTATACAGCCTCATATTATTGTCTTGACAACTGTCTGCCAAAGCACTCAGGGCTGTGTGTGACAGCTGATACAGAACACACAATAAATGAAAGGAAAATCAGACCGACTGACCTTAACAAGATACAAATTTCTAAAGAGCTGCAAAGAAACTCTGCATAATGATAACTTTTGGGGGGGGTTGTTTTGTTTTTTTAAACCTTTAACACAAAAAAGTTTAACACAAAAAAGGAACCCATGTGCCTACAACAGTCTGCAGAAAGATTATCAGCCCAGGAGACATAAATTTAAAGACACTAATAAAATAATGAACTTTACTCAGTCACCAGAGAATGTGGCTTCAGGCAGCTCCTGGATCTGCCTCAATAGTGCTAATGTATGTTAGATAATCCACATAAAAGAGGTTTAAGAAGATAAAAAAAAAAAACACTGAAAAATAACAGCTATAATTATAAAATAGAGGAAACTGAATTTTAGAGAACTGACATCAAGCCAAAATGGCAACTGCAGGAAACCGATCCATAATGGCACTGGCAATCAAAACCCCAACAATATACAGCCCCCACAAAACCCTGGCCGCAACAACCAATTGACAAAATTCATTATTAAATAGTTGGCAACAAATTTAATCATCGATTAGTTGGGTCTAGTTATGAGTCTGTGCAAGACAGTGAGGAGTACGTCACTGACCCCAATCAAAACACTGGAAAAATGGCTGAAGCAGAGGACAGCAATTGATCAGAGCCAACTACAGGTTAGGAGTTCTTTAAACAGACTGAAGAGAAAACGTTTGCAGTAACTGCTAATTACAGTGCATCTTCTTTGCATCCAAAGAGATTTTTCCTTTGGGTTAAATTAGATTACTGCAGAAAATTAGCTCTATGACAAACAGAGATTTATGATACTTAGACATTTAGGTTATGCAAAACCTAAATGGTGGTTGTGTGTAAGATGTTTTCCCGCAAAGATGTCAAATTAGTAATTGTTCTTACTCCAACCAGGTTAACTAAAAAGGCAATTTTAAAACGGTCATAAAAAATTTAATTTGCAGAAATCGCTTTGTAGTGCTTCCCACATTCAGCCACATGTATTAAAAAAAAAAAAAAAAAAAAAGGTTTAAAAAGACAACAGAAAACAACTAACCATTTAAATGCTACATGTTTTTGTGCTTCAAAATCAGGTCTGATCGCTGCAGGGCACAAGTTTCTACTTCTGTCTGTTCTAAAAATAATCCTAGGACTCTCTGCAAACTTTCACAAGTCAACCAAAAACTGAGCTTAAAACTTTTTTTATTGTAACTGGGATTTTAACTGATTTTAGCTCCATGGTAAATAAAAAAAAGTGATCATGAATGAATCAACTGAGTTGGGAACGCAGGAGGTCAAACATTTGTGAGGACCAGTTTTATACCACAGGAGGGAGGAATATCCTCAGTTTGAAGAATAGAGAATCAGTCTGGAACCGAGTTTCCTCACAAAGAAACAAGTACAGATAGAGAGGGAGTCTGATCAGGCTAATCCTTGTCACCTCCCTCTGCTGACCTGCACTTTACCTGTGTCTGTGCTGGATTAGACTATCTGTGTGTGCCTGTCTGCTGCTCCTCCACTAACAACATTAGTCTTGTTAACTGCTGTAAGTCTGCTGCAGCAGCAGCATACCTGGTGGTGGGTTTGTTTTTTTTTAGGTTCTACACAACCATCACTCCACTCACCTAAAAACAGTACAGGAGGTACTGTGTACCATAAGTGGCTGTCATAACATCATCATCACAACTACGTGGTTGTGGGATATACATACAGAAATATCCGTATATACATGTTGATTCTGTTTATTTGTTTTCATCTAAAGGCCTAACCAGGGACAAGGGCTGCAAATTCATTTTTTGCTATATGCCCTATATACATCGCATCAGTTGCTTAGTTTTAACAATGTTTAGCTACATTTTCACTTTAGGCGAGTTTGTTGATTACAGAGGTTCACAGCTTTTGTTACTCTTGTTTTTGATTAATCCAGATGTAAAAAAAAAACAAAACAAAAAAACACAACCCCTGTACTTCACAGGCTGGTAACATTTCAGCAGTTACTAATGCTTCCACTACAACGTCATTGCACATCGTGCAGACTTAGATTTCTAGGTCCTTGTAATGCAGTTTGGATTAAATTCAAAAAAAAAAAATTCAGGGAATTTTATATGGAAAAGGCTGGTATAGAGAGTAGGGGAGGACTCCATGTTTCTGCAGACATTTTTTTCGCAATTTTCGAAGACCAACAGATCCCCTCAAAGGAGATGCTGTGAATTAAACATGCATGCATATCTTATCTGTGATCTATCCTTCATCTGGGCCCCAAACATGGCAAGTTCTCAAGGTTCACACCAAAGTTTAAAATTAGTGCTGACATCAGCTAAATTGTCATGAAATCAAGACTAACCTTTGGGTAGGCACACAAAAATCAGAGTTCACTAAAAAAAAAAAGTACGCATGGAGTTCTTTAGAAGCAAATGTGACTGAAATGACACGCAATTCCAAAGTGGTGCTTAAAAGGTTGTCCACTTTTTAGGATTTTATCCATTTCTGCATAAATGATTTTACACAACTCTTACAAGTAGATTAAGGGAACCCAGCCAAACCTGCGAGATAAAATAAATATGTACACTAATTTTGGAAAATTATTCAAACCACCACACTCCGTGTTTAGAAAAGTATGTGAATTTTCAAGTCCCTCCCAGTTCTGCAGCCACAACTTTACCATAACATTTCTGGTACATGCATGTACTACATTTATAAGCTCACCGACTTAAACGGGTTCCTTTTATATAGTTGTAGAGTTTGCATTAATGTCTGAACAGATATTAGGTTGTATTTATGTAGAAAGACAAATCCTAAAGAAGGTTCACACACTTATTTCTGTCAGTCATCTTCCCATGTATTCCTAAACTGCGAAGCTTTAATTTCTTAAGATGTTTCAATATGAATCACTGGTCACCTCTTAGATGTTTCATAACTGTTTGGGATATCCCAGTGATAATGGTTTATTTGTGTGTGTGATTTACACAAAGAATCTATGCAAACTGGTGTTCAAGGGTGTTTCTATAATTATAATCATTTTTTGGAACGTAAATAAGGCTAGTGCACGCCTCATGGGATTTCAGACTGAAATCAGATGTTATCAAGAGGAAAAGAGCAAACCTTACAGTATAAAGGCAAAGAGATATAAACCTGCATAAACAGACAAAGACACTGATGCCATGTGGACACCAAAAGTGTGTCAGCACTTTGTACTGGACCAAAATGCCTCCTGTGTACCCACCTACAGGATCAAAAAGCTGCTGCTGTGGCTCTGCTAACATGCTGCTCACACTACACCTTCACAGCATGAAAGCTAGGAGTAACAAAGGCCCATTTAAATTCGATTACTACAAAATCCAACACTTGGGTCTGCTTTCCATCTCAAATCATAGGAGTACTGCATCTACTCAGCAAAGGAAAGAGTAGGATATTATGCGGTTTCTATTAACAATGAAAACAAACATATCCTCTCACCTACAACACCTGCAAAATGCACTAGAATCTGTGCACATTAGATTTGTTAGAACATCTAAAAATCACAATACTAATTCTTGCCAGTGATACATCAGTGACAATTTTCCTTATTTGACTATTTAACAGTCCCACTAGATAAAAGGCTTGAAAACATTTTTGAACCATGGTGACTTCCAGCCACCCAGCTGCTATCACATCACAGCAGTGACAAGGGAAAATCTTCTTCTAAATGATTACAGCTTTTTATATCCTACAGAAACAGACCAGGGTCCCAAGGTCAAATCAATACCAGTTAAATGTTAATTAAAAAGGAAGAGAAGTGTAAAATTAAAAACACACGAGAGGCAGTTGGAAGCCTATGAAGCTGCTAGGGTTAGAAAAATGAACCCTGATAAAACCCTGGTGACAGTCACACTAAATGACTGGAACTAGCTCAAAAACATGGACTGGACTGAGCTCAATGTTTTCTAATCATAAAAATAAAATGACTTTAGAAAATATCCAAATACACAAAAACAGGAGACAACAGAACTGTTCTGCAAAGAGGTGTAAACAATGAAACTCAGAAAGTTCCAAAAGGGTAAGTGGAAAAAAACACAACCCCCTCATCTTCAGCTTAGAAGAAATCAGCCAAAACTTTGGTGAAATAATTGATTTATGAAAGGATGTAATTATCTAACAGGATGTCTTGGACGGTGTTTGAAAATATTTGTACAGTGGTTTTGTACTTGTTATTCTTGTCTGACAGGAAGAATCTGATAGGGTTGAGATGTTTTAACTTATGATTATGTAAACACTGTAACATGGTAACAAACATCACTATGACACCAACATAATGATATCAGCATAATTCTTCTGCACAAACAACGAATAGAGAGAACAGTGAATCAAGGTGAGCTCTGTGCACCGGGATTGCAGACTAATCAATGAAAGAACCCACACCCACACACCCACACACCCACACACCCACACACCCACACACCCACACACCCACACACCCACACACCCACACACCCACACACCCACACACCCACACACTTTACAGCTGCCAGACTTCATTCATTTTAAGGCTAATTTTTGCCAAGTTGCTGCTCAGTTCCACTGATCCTCATTAGTGAGCTAAACACTGAATCTAAATTATTCTGGAGCAGCAGAATTATGATTCACTAATGCCCGATTGGCTGCCTAAAGGAAAATTACCCGTTTACTAGTTTATCATTCACTTAGAGTTTCTTAATTTTTAAGCACAAACATGGTTCTCAAATGTAGGAATTAGTTGGTGTTACATTTTTCTGTATTTACTTTAAGTAGGAAAATTCTATACATATATTTCCAATTGCAACACCAGTCTACAGTCAGCCTTCACCATTAGTAAATAAATTCATTGTTTGTTGCCATGCTCTCCCTCCTGTTTGAATCATATGTTTAGGCTACAAAGCCTGAATAAAACTTTATATTTCGTTGGAGTAATCACCTCAAGCTGCTGAACTCTACCAATTTAGACATTAAGATATGGCCTGCTGTAGCTGCGTTAGTCAGGATTGAAAAGGAGCCCAGTTTTACTCCTAGCTGACGAGTGCCACCCCTATTCAGGACAATGTCCTGACGGCATAGAAGACCGTCCCAAACCTATCTTACTTAAAAAGTATTGGTAAATGGCTCTATGCTACACTGTAACATGTGTGGGCAAACAAACCTTTACAAAACTAACCCTTAAGGAATAAGACTCTTCATGTCTTTTCTTTTTTAACAGCAGACCACAATGCTTGCTATTTTCCCCTATGATCTGTGGAGATTCAATTTAATTCAAACCATAATCAAACCTACTCGTAACCAGAAAACTAACCACACTAAATTATGCAGATTTGAAGACTCATTAGACTTATTACACCAACTTGAAATTCAGATTGGCTCTAGTCTCTGGGCCAAGAATCTTGATATCGCCATTTTCTTAGTTACATTAGGTGAGGCACTGCAAAAAATAAATAAATAAACAACTGCACAACCAATGAAGCTTGCTGCATACATGTGTTTTGTGAGACAGCCTGGAAGGGAGACAACACTCAATATAAAGTGACAAAAGAGCATCCCAAAGACATTTGAGGACAGGTATGAGAAGGAAACAACTGTTTAAAGTGAAAGAGCAAAAAAAAAAAAACAAACCAAAAGAAAACTGTTGTTTCCCCCCCCCCCCCCCCCCCCCCCCCCATCAAAACATCTGCCTTCTGCAAAATAAATCTGTGCATTTTAGGTTGTTTTTTTACTACAAAACTCTTGAGAATTGCTAAGTTAAATATTTCCTCAAAATGCTTTCTGGTCCCAGAAGCTGCCACTCCTCTTGCTGCTGACCTTGTTGGCAATCTGCGTGGAGGGAGATTTGGGGCCTAATGACTAAAATGACAGCTCATGAATATACAGTAGTCCTTTAGCACCGCACCAGCACCAAAATAACTCTGAATTTGGGAATGTGGAGCACTTCAATTTTTTAATTCCACCCGTCAAAGAGAGGAATTTGCTCCTAGCAGTCTCCCTCTGAGACAGACAAGCCCCCGTTTCGACCTCCTCAGTATCCATCACAGACATGTTTGTTATGGTGAACAAGCACTTAAAGCTGTGACAGAGGTAAAGATCCAGTTTAGTCTCCTAAACCAAACAGGATGAAGTCAGAGTGAGCCTAAGACAGAAGACAAACCTTCTCATGAATCACATGCTGAACCAAGTGAGTAAGTGACGAAATTATTAACTGTCAATTTCACCCTCGTTAATCATTTCCATATAACAAATTAGAAAAAAAAAAAAAAAAAAAAAAACACTTACCAAAACTTCCCAACATGAAGTCATAAAGCCCACTATGATGTCTTCAAACCCTGTTCCACAAAAATTACTCAATAGGATAATGCTATGTTGTTAATGGGAGGCATTGGTCACACTTCCACATTAAGTGTTGGAGCGTATTTACATTAAAAATGAAAAAAAAATTAAAATTTAACTTTAGCAAAAATATTAGGTTGCAAGACATTTGATATTAAATAAATTAGTTATTGTTGCCATTTAGGATCACTTTTGGTGGTTTTCTTTCATATTAGTAGTATTATTTCATCATGGACATGTATACTGGTAGTAACCATCCTAATTGAATGGTTGTTGCTAGTCACAGAGGGGAAAATTGTTTTTTGACTGCCTACCACACACCATGTTGACACCATTCTGATTAATTGTATAATAAGCTTTGCTTTATGTATTTTTATTAACAAGGTATTTTTATTATTGTAATTTTTTGGATGGGAGACAAGTAAAAAGCGTGGTGATCAATAAATGTTGTATTATATCAAAGTCGAGTATCCGGTATGACAGTTATCAAATAGCGGAGTAAAGTAAATAGCACAAAATGGAAATATTCATGGAAAAAAAAAAAGCAACTTTAAACATGTGTCTCCTACAATTTCTAAGAAGCACAACCCTACATGCCTAATATTTTAAAAATCACTTCCCCGAACTTTCTTTCCAGTTTTGTAAATGACTTTCAGTTGTTGTCAGGGGGTTGTCACACCCCCCTGTTGTGAATGCATTGTTCTAATTTTCACTCCCACATTCCAGCACCAGTAGCAGCTTCCATCACTTCAGTGAATAAACAGTAAATCATCCAGACTGGGAGGAGCTCCTCCTCCTCCTGTTCTTTCAGCACATTATTTTCCCATGAATAATGCTGAATAATGTGCATTAATTTAAAGCTAGGTACTGTTTCCACACTGCAAAACTGTGCACAATTACCCCCAAAACTTTGCAGAGAAGTGATGCATGACTATGATGGGAGCTTCATTCATTTAAAAATCAGACGTGCACATCCAGTTGCAGGACCTTCAGGTCGTTTTACTGTCTCAAACTGTGCCGTTTGTTATCAACGAAAACCAACTGTGCAATGATGGTGATTCATGTTAAAACACCAGAGCTAACAATTATTATCCGAGACTAGAACATGGGAGCCTGGACACAGTAACTCTCTTTGTGGCAAAGGAGCTCAACAAGTCACTTAGTCAGCGTCAAACTGTGTTTTTACACAATCCACATGTAAAACAGATCATCTTCCGATTCATTTTAGATATAAATGTTGTTTAAAAACCCGGTTACCGTCGCATTTCATCTCGCTAAATGTTCCACTTATACCACACCGGATTCCGTTTACAAATATCAAACTATAAAGTAGTTTCGCTTATAGTGACGTGTGTTTTATCGGATACTATTAAATAACTTACTCATAGAAGTCTACATAAAATGCTCTTCAAATCGGCAGAAATAAAAATCTATAGCACAGTGATTATTTTAAAGCTAAATGAGTCACTTGGACAACTGCTGGTAATACAGTAACATTAATTTTCACTCTTCCTAAACAGTGGCTAAATAAATAAAAAAAAACACCTGGAGCAGTTTCCGGGAGTCGATATGAAAGTCAAACAACAGGACGACTGGTGTGTTGGCTTTATGTAAAAATTATCCACAGTATATTTGGTCAAATTAGTTCCTCGCATAAGCAGAGCGGCCGAGAAGGAGTGCAGCGTTAAATTAGCTGTTTTTTGAACGCAGTCCGGAGCAGCGATGGCTCCACGCAGATCGCACCGGAGCCACATTACATCACTTCCAGCAAACTTCACGGAGAACAATGAGGGCAAAGCATCATCCCTGTTCTCATTTAACCCGAGACCACGCTTCTAGTTCTGCGATAAACCACAAAAGACACCGAACACGCATTTTGTTTAGCGCGGCGGGGGATCGTTTACTCCCGAGCCCAGTTGTAGCCGGTGCGGACGACGTAGTTTTAGCTAACGTCAACGTTAGCGGCGCCGGTGAATGAGAATTAACGGTGGCTACGCTCAAATTTCCCGATAGCATCAAAGCAAAAACGCAGACAGAAAAAAAACAGCAACATGGCCGATGGGAAGAAACTCACCTGTGACCCGCAAACCGGGGGAAGGCAAGAAATCCCGTCTGACTGACGACACTTGGAAGCGGCACTTTATTGCGTTTAAAACGGCGGAACGGAGGGGGCGGAGTTAGTACCTGCAGCACTGGCGGCGCGAGCACGAGCGCGTGCGCCTGTGTGAGCATGTGAGGGAGCAGAAGATGTTTAAAGTGAAGATCTCACACACACACACGCACACACACAGCGCTACTGATATTAACTGTTACTTCTGATGACAGCACTATAGGGGTGGCTATAGCTCAGTTGGTAAAGGCAGTTGCTTACGGACCACAGGGTGAGTGGTTCGATCCCCGGCCCTGGCTATATGTCGAAGTGTCTCTGGGCAAGACACTGAACCCCTAACACCCCATCGCCCCCCTCCCCAGCGATGCAGTGCCGGTCCAAGCCCGGTAGAAATTGGGGAGGGTTGCGTCAGGAAGGGCATCCGGCGTAAAAAACTGTGCCAAATCAACATGCGGACAATGATCCGCTGTGGCGACCCTGAACTCACGGGATAAGCCGAAAGGAGAGTAGTACTTCTGATGACAGCACTGGTTCCAAAGCAGTTGGGACAGTTTGTAAAATTTACAAAGATGCAATGATGTGCAAATAACTAAAAACCTGTTTTTTATTGCAAACAGAACAAAGAAACGTATCAACATAAACAGGCGATTTCAGCAACAAAATTGGCCCAAAGACCCAATTGGCAAAACAAAATCTCAGAGAAGCTGAGTTTGTCAGAAGTCAGGAAAGGGTCACTGTGAAAACTGTGCTCAAACAATTCAACATTCAGAGAATCCACAGAAATCTGTACACAGGGGACAAGGCCAAAAAACAATGAATGGTTGTGATCCCTGGGCCCTCAAGTATGGTGGCCCGTAGGTGCAAAACACATTTCTGCAAACACGACATTTCACAAAACGTGTTCATGTGTGTGACCACTTTCAGGTTGTTGGGAGAGAATAACAACTTGCTGAAAAGCTCAAACATTTTTACAAAACACAACATTTTTTTGTGAAATGTGTTTTGCCCCCATACTCAGGCAGCACTGCATTAAAACAGGCATGATTCTGTTTCTGCCTCAGGAAGACAGTTTGTCTCTACAGCCAAAAATATAAGTTAAAACCACTCAAAGAGCAAACATATGTTTAATTACATATGCAGTGAGCAGGAGAGCTAAAGAGGTGCCTCAACAGCAGAGTGTGTGTGTGTGTGTGTGTGTGTGTGTGTGTGTGTGTGTGTGTGTGTGTGTGTGTGTGAGAGAGAGAGAGAGAGAGAGACTGTATTGATCAGGGCATCGATCACATTAGAAGCACAGAAGGACATGTCCGGATCGATATGTAGCAGCTCACAGATGCCTACACCAACACACACTGCAGGAGCTGCAGAGGATTCAGTATTCATAATCAACTTGTTTGTTATAATAAACTGTAGTACAAGTTATTAGTTTGTTCAATTATTCATTTACAGGATTTACTGAACAATTCACATTAATTAACACACTTTTATTGTGATATCACTGTACTTTCACTGCTAATAATAGAGGTACATACTTTTACAAATGCTACAAAATCTACATTTAACTTAATCTGAGTACTTCAAACGAACGAAAACTGCCAATAACAAAACTGATTTATGCTTTTAGTGTCATCAAGAAAATTACGACTAGTGTGTTTACAGCTAAAAAGTAGAGTGAAAGTGGTGGCAATTTTGGCTCCATCGTAAGCAACTATATTTTGCCTTGCATCAAATGGGGCAGTTTGAACAGGCACCTGCCTCTTTCTTACGGGGCGGCACAATTTCAAGTACCGGTTCATTTGTAAATAAAATCACAATAGCAAGTAACAGTATGTGGCAAAACGGATAGCGCCAAATATATAAAAAGAGAACAGTCAGTTCTCTCCTGAGCTGCGGTGGACAAAGTCAGAACACAGTCTCCATCGACAACTGAAAGTCTGCCTCAGAAAAAATTCAGTTACACTAGCAGGGTTCCAGCATATTTATTACATCAAATGTAGAAAACTAAAATGTGGGTATTTGATGAAAAAGGGGATTTAGGCATTCAGTACTCATCAAAAATAAAGTGTTAAGTCAATAACAAATTAGCTATTTACAGTACATGTGTAGGGAATAGATGATAAACACATGTACTGTAGGTGTTACATGTGACTCAGGAGATGCTGTTATATTTCAGTACCATATTGAGTTTGGTTCTGCTTTAAGAGGTTTTATTAGCTTCAAATAACATAATACTACAGTTTTTGGGTTGCCAAAAGGACTTATGACTTTTTTGAAAAATGTAAACTTCAAGAAACAATACATAAGCAGGCCAATTATACCCAATGGTTTAAAGTATTTGTTGTAATTTTACTATGTATATACAGTATTTCCAAAATAGGACAATGGCCATTTACTGTACATGAACTAATTACAATGTGTAAGTTCATCTAAAATGAAATGATAAATATTTATAAAAATATTTTATTTTAGTAAAAAAAAATTAGTATTTTAATTTAACCAAGTTTCTGGTACTGTCAATAGGTTTCTGACATCTGTAACAAATCGAAGACCTGAAAACAAGCTGTAAACTCAGTTATAATAATTTCATTACAGTTGTGGAGAATGAAAAAATTGAGATGTGCTAAAAGGGTTGTTGTCGGCTTTTATTTAAGTTTGGCTAAAGACATTGGCTGAAATTTGTAGAACGAGTAAGCAACCTCCAACCGACAAGACTTGGCCTTCATGAAATACAGTAAATCAGACACTGCTCCAAAAACAAGCAGAATAACCGGGATCAAATGGTTCTCCCTCTGCTGATAGTCCCATTACTCCCTGTTATTGCTGCTGCTCATAAAGACAGAATGAACATGGGGCAAACAGGGCTTCAGAAGAAGTATTAAACCTTCCAAAGTCGAATGAGAAATATGAGAGGAGAGAGAAATACATGGCTCTGAATCAAAGTGTGGCCAAAAGAAATTCCTGAGTTTAATGAAAAAACTGAAAATATGAGAAGCACTTTGTCTCTTGTGGAGTTTCCGTGTTTGGGTGGAGAACCGCAGCTCAGCCTTCCAACATTCCTCTGCTGGAACCCCCTCAGCTGCTTCCTATTAGCCTGGTTTCTGATCAGGGCTGAACTGGGCCAAACCGGGCCGGGCTATTATTATTTTCATCTCTCGTTCTTTCCAAAGGCGCATCTCTTTGCTGTTTTAGAGCTTTGGTGAATGCAGTTTCATGTTTATTGCACCATTTGTTGGTTTGTTGGGGTTTAGTTCAGATCTTTCTATCAGTTTTTCACCCCTTCATGACTTTTCTGCAGCTGTTGGCAGCTTTCCTGTCCCCACATCAGCAATAAATCATCCCAACATTTAATGATGGGTTTGATTTGATATTTGATGTCCTGATGAAGTCTCCTTGGAGTTGGTTTTAAACCACGTTCTTATTTCAGGGTGACGCAGACGTTTCTATGGTTCGTAATTAAAGAAATATGGGAAATATTTATCCTTGTTTCTGTGAGTTGGAATATGAACATCACTTCATGTTTCCAAGATCCTTCACTGACATGTTAAAAAATACATAATAAAAAAATCAGTTTTAAATTAAAATTTTTGAAAAAAACAGGGTGTATTTCAGAAAAAGCTTGACCAAAGAAACTCCTCTGAGCTTCTCTGAACATGTAAAGTCTCCCACCTGATGCAAGATTTAAGTGAGCTTCATTCTGAGACTGCAGGTAGAAACACAGCAGTGTTTGTGTCTGAGTCCAGTATTCCCTCTCCTCTACCTCAGTGTGGGGTATCGCCCACCTCTTAACTGCTGAACACTCCGTCATCTTCACCAGCTCGTCCCCGACTGTTGAACGCAGTGACCGTAAGACCGATTCCTTTTTAATTTTTTACTAATTATAGTTTAATGTTTGCAGTTTTTCCCACGTTTAAAATATCAATGGTAGAAAGTAACTAGAACATTTACTTAGGAATGATGTGGTAATTTATATTTCTCAATCTTTGGAAAATACTTCATTTCCTTCTCTTGTGAATCATATAGTTGTTGGAGAAGCCTGAAAATATCAGATTTCTGCAGAAACCTTATCTGAGCCACATGTGAAATGTCACTCAGTGAAAACACAGGATGACTAGGAAAAGCCTTGTGATTGTCAGACAGATGATTTTTTGACGCACATATGAATAGTCGGCCTGTGCAGACAGCATACACTGCATGTGTACGACAAATAATTCAGAGTATCACAGCATGTTTGGACTGAAGGTTGCTCTTCAAACACTCTCTCCATCATCAAATTTCCAGTTTCCAGAACTGGAAAGTTTCCATCCTGTTTTTCGCCCCCTGGTGAGAAGTTCCACTGCAGCATGACGGCAGCAGCAGAGCTGATGTGATGACGCTCATCGCTGTTTGTAGAGCAGGTTTGGGTAAACAGATGATTATCAGGCAAAGTCAACAGAAACTGGATTTCACTGCAGAGCTCATCACCTCCATCCACACTCCGCTCCAGGGCACCTACAACAAAAACATCTGGGGGTGGTGCAGGTAACCACTTTATGGATACTCAATAAATTTAAACCAGCTCAACGGTGTGTCCAGGAGGTAGAATGGTCGTCCACCAATCCAACAGTTGTTGGTTTGATCCCCGGCTCCTCCTGTCCCTTATCGAAGTGTCCTTGAGCAAGAAACTGAACCCCAACGTAGTCGCTTCGGGTGAGCATTCGCCAGCTGGATAGCAGCTTCCCTATCGGTGTATTGTATGAGTATGTGTATTTGATTGTGAGTGTGAATGCGGGGAATAAGAAGCAGTGTAAAGAACTTTGAGTACCAATAGGTAGAAAAGCGCTATATAAGTGCAGACCATTTACCATTTACATATCTTCAAATCTCTGTCCTGCGCCAGCCACCAAGTGTCAGCGGAGAATAGCCAAAGATAGAGTCCCTTAGAAACACTTTGCTGGTGAAATATAAATTGGAAAGCTGCAGAAAAAGATAGTACAGCTACCAGTGATTCAGTGTCTTGTCCAAGGTCACTTATGGAAAAAAAAAGCAAAACCTTTGCATCTCTTGCTCTTATGTCAAAAGGGTTTGAGCACTTGTCCACGTTCCTGAACGGCAAGAACACATTAGTACCAGTACAAGTTAACATACTCCAGAGTGGTTTCTGTTGAGAAGGCCCAACATCACATGTCACAGTGCCGATCACACATGCTTTATATCTGTGTCATCACACTCACGCTTTTCTGTTCTCCACAAAGTGCCCACATTGTGTTGGGTTGGGTTGGAAAATGTTTCAGAACTAACTGGAGTCTTGAATCACTGAAGTGGACAGTTCCTGGGTTCGGCTTTCCATGATTCCAGCCTCAAAGCTCCACTATAACCATCACTGAGGAGGTCAAAGGTCAGAGGTCAAAGCACACGGACAACAGTCATTAGTGGGATGCTGTAGCAAGTCCCTGCCATAAAGGAAATGTCAAATTATAACAGAAAGCACTGAATGTCTCCACACAAGGAACAGGTAACGTGTGTCATACCTTTATTTTGTAGGAGCATTAAAGGGAACAATAACATAACATCAAAATCCCCAAGATGCAATTCTGTGGCAAATGAATTTGCTTGTGTTTCTTGAAGGGGTTTTATGTCTCATCTGAAGGGTTTCATCAGTTTGCAGTTCACTTTCAACCTAACTGTTTCCGGTGAGACACTGAGCTTGCGATGGACAGTTTGTGCCATTACAACATGTTTTCACACACAACAGTGAGTCACTTCCATCTCTGCAGTGCTCACTGTCCCTTTTGGTCCTGTGGGCTGTGATTTATGGTTTGTGATAATGAACAAAGAGTTCAGTGGAGTGAGAACGAGGACTAGCTGTGTCTCATTCAGCTCGGAGACAATCGCTGCCACGATTTCAATGCAAAGAGTCTCAGAACACACAGAAACTGTGTTGACCTGCAGCAGCTTTCTGCTTTTTACTGAGGCTGTTTGTGTGTTTGTGTGTGTGTGGGAGGTGTCCTGTATGAACCTGTATGAACCAGCCTCTGGATTTTCAAACACTGTGTCAGACAATAAACAGTGTTAATATCAGTACTAATGCTTAGTTGATCATACACCAAACAGCTTCACAGTGGTAGAATGAGTACACACACAAGGACAAATACTTTAAGTACACACTTTTCCTTATGGGTCCTACATTCAAAACTATGTTTAAGGAAAAGGTTTTTTTGTCCTTTCGGCTTATCCCGTGAGTTCAGGGTGCCAACGGATCATTGTCCGCATGTTGATTTGGCACAGTCTTTGTGCCAGATGCCCTTCCTGACGCAATCCTCCCCAATTACTACTGGGCTTGGACCGGCACTGCACAGCTGGGGATGGGAAAGGGCTGTTGGGGGTTCAGTTTCTTGCCCAGAGACACTTCAATACATAGCCTGGACCGGGGATCAGACCACTGACCCTGTGGTCCATGGACAACTGCCTTACCAACTGAACTACAGCCATCCCCTCATGTTTAGGTAAAAGTACTTGTCAAAGTATACTTAAAATGGTTATTGCTGAAATGAATGATTATGATTTTTCAAAGTAACTAATCAGAAATCAGGTTTTTCTCCACTAATCTGTACCTAAATTACTGTAAACTGGACAAGAACATTTCTGATTTCTGCAAAAACTTTATTAATGAGGTACATCTGGAACAAATTGGAACGTTTCAACAGTTTCAAAATACTTCGTTTTTATCAGTAACTCATTACATGTGTAAATACCTGCACTTTTTATTTGAGAATCGATTCTCTGTACGTATACTACATCAAGTATTAAGAATCTGTCAGCAAAGTAAACAAAGCAGTAAAAAGTTCAATATATCCTTTTAAAAAGTAAGTTAATACTTTGTATTTTGTATATTTGATACTATCACTTACATTTTTAATGCATAATTATAGCAAAGTATTTCTTGGAGTACTTTTTCCACCTCTGTTTGAGTAAAGGTACTTAGTTACTTTCAGGTAGAACCTGCTGAACATTAAACAAACTTCCTGTATGACATCATTACTGTTTCCCCATATTTCACCTGTACTGTTTACTCTCCAAGTCATATGATGATGGAACACACACACACAAACACACACACGCACACACACAGTATTAAATGACTCACAGCTGCTGCTGCTGTATGTGTCTGCGTGTGTGTCCACAGGCTGTTTGCTCACTGTTCCTCTAACACACACACACACACACACACACACACACACACACACACACACACACACACAATGACACACAGTACTCTGAGACTGTATGTATTATATCATCTTTACTACTTTACTGTCTCCAGTAATATCAAACCCTTCGCACAGACATCTAGAGTGTGTGTTTGCAGTTGAAACACACAAAGTCAGAAATGATTTATTCAAGTTGGGTGAGAATTGATAGAACTACTGTCTAACAGATAAAATATCCAGGTTATTACCTGCTCATGTTTACAGAGCTGAGTTTAAAGGGGAAGAAGAAGAGAATGAGGTCAGAGACTTGTTGAATGTTCTGTGAGTTCTTACAACAACATGTGATGTTAAAACACAAAGAGATGTTGATTCAGGATGGTAGGGATGGATATTTGACAGCTTTTACCACTACTTAGTCTTAGATTTTACATCACAAATGTACATGAAAAAAAATTATGTAAGCTGTGGGCCCTGTTCAGCATAGATAGTGGGTTTGAGCTGATTAAACTTTGCCGAATAATATTCACCATGTATGAGGGATCTATAAGGGAAAATACCTGTATAAATAGGGAAATAACTAGATGTCAAACACAGGCTCTTCTACAGGACACAGCCTCAAGGTTTTTCTTCAACAGCAGAATTAATATTCAGTGACTATCATCAAGCCCATTCTGCCTGGTTAGTAACACAATCATTGACCGACCTACTCACATAAAGTCAGTACCTCCACAAAAGAGATTTTCACACCAAGTCCATTTTTAGACTAATATCCTGGTGTATTTCCACTACATTGACCTTTCTTTGTGATGGCTGTGGCTATTTACACTAAACATTTGACTAAAGCTGCCGGCAGCTTTTTGTGTATAAAGAAGAAGTCTGAAGCCCGAAACTTCCTTGTTTCACAAAAACACAAAAATTCTGCCTCCCTCCACATGTCAAAAGAACAAAATAGACAAAAGCGGATTATTAGCGTCTGCACCGACAACTACACATGCAAAAACAAATCACAGCTATTGTTGGCGTGTGTGTGGCCACAGATATTTCAGAAAACAACCGTCCAATCAGAGCAGAGCATGTAAATTGGTGCTCAACACAACATAGGGCCACAGACTGATGAAGGTCCAGATAGTGACAGCTACTGTATCTGTGTATATTGTGTGTGGATGCTGACTGGATTGTTTGGAGTTTGTGGAAGGTGGATTTTTTCTTCTCGATGAGCGAATTTATGGAGCTGCACTTGATTCCAACGTGTTTGGCAGTTTAACAGGATAAGGGTCAGAGCAAAGAGAGAAGAGGTGATGGTCGAACACAGAGAAAAGACTTATTTCAGTGATGGCAGCACATGTTGAATTAGAGTAGCTCTCCAGCAAAAACACACACAAGAAGAGCTGGTTATAACAGAGAATCCAGACCCAGGTCCAGAACCTGGGAGTAATTCAGAATCAAAGCCAAATTGAGCACTAAAGCAAGACTGCAGACTGAAGTCTGAGGCAGCCAGTTTAAGGAAAGAACCATGTTCCTCCTCCTCACTGACACCAGCATCACTTTAAAGAGCAGATCAACAAGGTAACACAACCCAGCTTCAGCATGAAACTGTCATTTACATTCACTTAAAGAAATAGTCCAGGCCCTGATGCTGCCTCTTTAAACAATTTATGCTGACACACAATGCAAATTTTAACATGATACATTTGTGCCCAAACTCAGTTTTGTGAATAAGATAGAGATGTCCTGACCGATCCCCCACAGAGCTAAAGAGTATTTTCTGTACATCTACTTAAAGCTTTACTGAAACACTGTTCTCTCTCTGTAGCATTAGTTTCCACCTCAAGGGAAAACTAAATTGTGGACGGGGTGTCCACACACTTGTGGCCATGCAGTGTAAGTCCTGAATTTTTTAAAGGTTGAAAACTGTTGAAATAGAGTTGAAGTCTTTAGTAAAGTTCTGCAGCAAAGAGATGAGCTAAAACAAGTAGATTTTTTAACAGAGTTTGGTGTAAGATTCAGCTGCACATTATCTCTGTCTCTCGTGCTCCCCTTCCCTCTCTCACCTTGACAAACAGAAGCATTAAATGGTCTCCTCCTCCTCCGCTGACTCTCCTTCCTCACTCTGACACCTCCTCAGGAGCAATGAAGGCAGCTCGTTGCCTCGTGCTCCTTCTCCCTCTGCTCTCAGTCCAATGCTCCGCAGCCGTCTCCCAGGTGACTCAGCCAGAGAATTACATCATCCCTGTCAGCACACACACCTGTTTCCTCCACATGCTCCACCCCCTCCACACACCCCACTGCTCCCATGCACTTCCTGGATCTCTTAAAGAGAAAGAGTAAGTCAATGCAGCAGGAAACACCAACAAGTGATGGTCATGACATGACGTTCCAGGCTCTTCATGTTGTTTTTTTCTCTCCTTTATCAGATTTCCAGGATTATAGTGTTTCTCATCACAGTTATACACATGATGTTCTGTCCTACTGAGTACTGATCATGTTACATGTGCTGTGTCTGTGCACTGAGACAGAAATAAACTGGATGGACAATGCTGAGCACCAAACCTAAAAACTAGCTTCCATCTCAGGAATCATAGTGTATTTTTTTAAAATATCAACAAGTTGTGTTACATCCTAGAAACTTTAGGTCTTAGTAAGATTTTATTTAATCACATTCCTGATTGACCTCCATAGAAAGACCATTTAACACAACTCATTCAAAAAGCTGCTGACAAGACACAATACTTCAATCCTAAGCACTGGCTACCAGAATTGAATTTAAGTTCCTTCTTTGTGTTTACAGGCCTCTTGGTAGTCTGGGTCCAAAACAAACCAGGATTGGGCATCTGAAACCTGCAAGGGCAGGTCAGCTTGTAGAGCTAAGAGTTAGTGGAATCAGCTCCAACTATTCAAATGGGGCTTCAGCCTCTTCTATACATTGGCCCTGAGAGCTCACAACAGTGCAACATGACAAAACACATGCTAATCAACAAAGACAACTTCATCAATTTGACAAGACAGGGGCAGCATTAAGAAACACACTGCAAAAAGATACAATACAACATAAATGTATCTGGGAGCAGCTACTAATACATCTACAAGTGTCCGTCATTTTTTTTACTGCACCCTGGAAACATTGCTATTACAGTAGTCTACATTGTTTCCAGGGAACGCTAAAAAGTGACAGATACAACTGGAACACTCTTGTTGTTTCTGATACAGAAATTTACTGGAGCTGTCTGATAACATGTACGTTTTCTGATTTTGTAGTTGTTTTTGTTTGTACTATATTTCCGAGGCCTGTTAGTGTTTTTCTAGTTATTATCCTGCCAACATAATTACTCTGATGTATATGCACATACTGTATGTGACTGGTGCTTTTTAGTTGCTCCCAGAGACGTTAAAGTTGTCATCTGTGCTTTTAGTTGTCTTAATGTTCCACCTGTGTTGTCAAATTGATAAAGTTGTTACCCTTGCAGTGCTGTGACCTCTCGGGGCCACCGTACTTTGAATATTCTTTAAATACAGATTTAAACATGTTGGTACTTTTACTATCTTACACTTTTATTATTTACATTCTCAACCCTGTATTTGAATTACATTTTATTATATTTCTCTTTTTATTTACAACGTTTTAATGCATCATGTGAAGCACTTTGTGTATTAAGTTACCCCACATTGCCTTTTCTGATTCTGTTAAGCTATACTAGTCTGTTGTACAGAACCCTATTTAAACTACATCACTACGAAACCCACTGTTCCTCTGAGGGACAAAAAAGGCGTTCATTTAAATTAAGATCAGTGATTGAATATCAGTTGATGTAAAAATAGAATTGCAGCCTCTACACTGTGTTAACAGTTGACACACACAAAAATTAAATCTTGCTCAACAACACAATCTCAAATTTTCCACAACACAAAGTAATTTTATCTCTCACTGTCGTCCAATCACATTCAGGCAGTTGCACATTCCTGCTTGATGACAGAGGTTCTGCTGTTTTCCTGCTGTTTGTGGTGATGCAGGAAAAAATTATGTAATTTCTCTCCAGAGTTCTGTCTCATAGTAACATAATGCCGCCGTGTACTGGCTTCATGTTTCACCTCACTTCTAACAACAGCTTTGTCTGCAGCTGAGACCAGACACAGAGGATATGGAGCAAACGTGTGATAATGAGGGGACAGACTTGTCCAAAAAACAATTGTTTTAAGTTACATCCAGCTCAGAGTGGGAACAGAAACAAACAGCAGCTTCTATTTAAAGACAGGTTCACCACTGACAGATGAAAGCAATAATGAATGGACATGGATTAAATTGTGGTGGTTGGAAAACTGGATCAGAACACGTCTAAAACAGAAGCTACATGTAGAGAATGACACATTATCACAGATTGCTCCTCGATGATTTAGGAAACATCTGTGTTTGTCAGACATGTGCAGGAATCTGCTGCTGCAGAAAACAGGAGCTGGGTACTGACGACCACACATTTACAGATTTCATCTGTCAGTCTTCAGCTTACTGCTGATCCATGACCCTACATTACTTTTAATAACGAATATTAGATTACAGCATTGAAGACTCCAGAGTGAAGAAGCTGATAACTAAAAACAGCTCAATAACATTTACATCATCACACACACAAGAACACACACAGGTTTAATGGTAGTTTATTTCTGCTCCGTCTCCCATAGCGACCAGACTGGTCTCTGTAGCCACGGCGATGGAGCTGCAGCTTAGGACCACAACTGATGGAAACCAGACAGACAGCAAAGTGTGAGGGACCGAGGTACTTGTACTTATTAGGAGTATTTCCACTTTAGTTTCCCTCCACCTAATGAATCTAAAGCTTCTAATAAACACTGATGTGTTGTTTTAAATGAAGCAGCTGTCAAAAGTTTTAACCTGCTGCTGTTCTTTATTTGTGATGAAATACTGCAAGTTTTATTTAATTGCACTCAGAGATGTCGACCAGAACTAGAAGTACTTTTTCAACATATTCTGAATTGAAGGTTCCTCCAAGTAATGTCACCTGGAGGCATCTTTTCAGCTAGCTAGTAGAATATTGATATAGTAAAGTTAAAGGGAAGTTTAATGGCATTTTTGTACATGTACTACTAAATTAGAACCAAAAGAAGCGGGTTCAAAATCAGCGAAGGCGTCCTTTAATAAAACTGTCTACTAAGCTGAACAAGCAGGAGTTTATATATTGGTAAAACTACACAAATAACATCATTAGTGACCAGAAAGTGTGAACTGTCCAAAGAAGGTACAGAATTAGCACTTAGCTTAAGAACCACAATGTTCTCCTGCACTGATTCGCTAAGCTTAACAGCCAATCAGAATGGCAGGCAGACGCTGACTGACACCAATCCAACGTGCTGAATCAGGTGAAATGCAGCAGCAGAGGGTCAGACTAATGCTGAGGGGTCAGGACACAACACAAAGAGGAGGCTGACAGTAGGTTTAGTGTCATGGCCCTGAAAGTGACTCACAACATTAGAGTGGTAAAAGGTAAAAGTCCTGCATACTGAGGCTTTCAGTTTCTGAGGAGGCTCCTGTTCTTCTAGCTTTAATATGTGTCAGTTTTCTCTAACCATGGTGCTCACAAGGGACAAAATGTTAGTCATGAAGTATTTTGTTGTATCAATGATTTGATAAGTGTGTATGTTGTTTCACTACATTGTGTTTTTCTGTCAAGGACTCCACTATAAACAAATTGTTATACTTGAAGCACGTTTTCCTCAGAAAACTTCTACATCACAGGTACAATGTCTGGGTTTTCCACACATTTTCCCACGCAGGAGTTTTCCCACAGATCGTCTCTGTATAAATGGACACACACACACCCACTCACAGCATGTGAAAGAATGCCTGGGAACTGAGGAGTGTGAACCATTTATTCATTTGCTAATTTTAACAACAATACACATGCTCATTAAAAATGCAGAGACAGACGCCTCACACACAGAAATACGCAAACACTGGGAATTGTTCATTTATATTTTAATTTGACAGGTTTATTTAAGTATGATAAATGAAAATTTTTAAATGAATAAGTTTAATTTCTTGCTGCTTTTTAGCAAAAGTAGTTTACTAGAGTAAAACTCTAAAAGGTACTGAGTATTTCCATTTGATTTTACTCCTCCACTACATGTGTCTGACAGCTTCAGTTACTTTGCAGAATCACACAGTGTTTTCAAATAATCAGGTACATTTGATACTTCATCCTAATACTTTTGTATGCTCACTTCAGTAAAGTTTCACTAGTAGGTTTTAATCATCACTACTAGGTTTTAATCATCAGTACAAATATTTGTATAACATGGCTTACATTTGAGTTTTCAGCTCAGTTGTACAGTGTTAAAAAAATAAATTATAAAAAAGTGTAATTTTCCAGTTTCCCTACATTTTTGCTTTTTCATTGCTACTAAAGACTCAATAAATGTTGGTGATTTCAAATATTAACTAACAAAAATCAGCTTTTTAAAGTGGGATTCTAATGTCTGTACATGAATTAAACTGAACAGACCAAAACATTTTAGATTTTTGCTAAAACTTTATGAGGCACATATGGAACAAATGTGGACCAGACTTGTAAATTTATGCACTGTGTTTAGTTTGTGTTTATCAGGAACCCAGAACTCACTCTATTACCGCAGCACTGGTTTTGGACTTACAGCACCAACAGAAGCATGTGCTCATTACCTCAACTGGAGTAAAAGAATTTAAAGTTGTACTTGTATTTTTTTGCAGTTGCACAGTAATGAAGCAGTTTACCAGTAGAGGTAAACACTTTCAGAAACATAGGAATGCACAAACACAGAACTCCAGCAACACACACCAGAAGCACGAGGATGTCATGTAGATTTGCAAAGTCATTGTGCACGTGAGGTCAAACAAACACAGCAACGCAGCAGCAGCTGCAGCTGTAGCTGCAGGTTAAAGCAAGGAGATCAAGCACTTCCTAACTTCAGTCTGTGAGCTGCTGGGACAGACAGCGATCACCACCGGAAAGTCACAATCAGCCAAACAAACTGTTTCCTGTGTCCTTTTCATCATAAAAGCCCCTACTGGTGACAATGAGTTTGTGACAACCCCTGAGAGATGTTGGCCAGAAAACCATGACATTTTCTGGTGTCATTGGAGATCAGAGAAGGATTCTGGCGAGAAGCTGACATTTACTGTGGTCATTTACACTGACAGAATCCTGCTAAATGTCCTGCACTCATGCATGGCGTGTAACAAACACAGCAGGGGCTGGAGTCCCCAGGCCTCACCTGCAAAATGTCACTGAAAGAGACACAAAATGACTAAAAATAGACAGAGAAGCCCCTTACAACACACAAACTGACTAAATTGCAAAACAAATAAATAATAAAACACACCACACAGATGCAAAATGACCAAAACACACACAAATGAAGTCCGAAAGAGCACAAAGCAATGCAAAACATCACAGAGGAAAGTACAACAAGTACCACGGCATGGACAGGTTACCGAGCAGGTCTCCTCTGTGTGGGGTTAGTTAAACACACAAAACGCGACAAAAGACAGACATAAAAATGATCCATCAATGTGTTTTACTAACATAAAATCTGTAAAAGGGACAGTGTAGTCCTAATAAACAGGGTAACAGAAGTGACTTCATAATCTTCATTTCCCCTCACTGACCGATTTATCAGCCTTCACAGGATTTCTGCAGCGCTGGATGTGTAGCCATTCCTGTCCTGTCACACTTTAACCTTTTTTTATTAAATATTTGATACAAAATAAATTCATATTTTGCTACGCCTGGACCCTGTAACTCTGAAACACAAGACATGTTTATGTCCAGTTTAAACCCCACAGCCTCCCCCTATCCAGTTTTATCGAGATCCATGTGTCCTTCCTATTCGAAGCTCTCCAGGATGGGCTCATGTCCAGTCTCCTTGAGAAAAAGGAGCAGGTCATCCGGTCTCAGCCCCATGGTAGCAGTGTTGGTCATTGGGTGGAAGTAGACCATCTGGTGGCCTCCCTCCACCAGGTCCCGGTCCAGGACGAACTTCACACTGCGGTCCTGATCGAAAAGCAGAGCGAGAGCCGTGGCACAGCCCTGTCCTACCTGACAGGAGACAGCAGACGAAGAGTATTAATGGTGGAGATTCAATCCATTACTCTTATGTTAAAAATATTTTAGACTTATTCAAAGTTTATTTTTATACAGTTTTTACAAACTCTTTAAGTTCAGGCCTGATTCTGTAGAACACAGTCATCCTTTAGCCCTGATCGCAGCATCACACAATCAGTCTGGGATCACTGCACTTTGTATAAAGTTCAATAAATAAAGCATTAAGTACTATTAGTATTTTCAGGGCCCTAAAATTCCCATTTAGTCAGTACCAGTTTGACAGCAGCTGGGATATTTTCATACAAGCCTGGAAATAGAAAGTTTGAGTATTTATAAAAACAAGACGTTCTAATGTATGATGAAGAAAAAATGTTTCAAATTCTGCATCAGACTGTCACTGAGCATGTTAGCGCCTCAATGTCATCTGAAAGCGAGTGTCATTGGAGGAAAGCAGATCTGAGCATAAAGGAGTTAACATGGTTAATAATGAGAATAAGCTTCAGTGTGTTTTCTGACCCAGAAGTAGTTCAATATCTGAAAGATTTCACCTTCCATTTACATTGCGACTTCACGTCTTTCTAAATCAGATTTTTACCAAGTTTACATGAAAATATCACCGATTGTTGCTCTCGCGCTGCAGCACTAAACATGTCACATTATGTCTGTTCTTCCTGATTCTGACTTCAATGTTCAGATCCTCATCGCTAAAGAACAGCTAGAATCTTAAGGTTCCACAAGATCCAGAGTCTTGTCTCAGGCTTTTTCACCTTGAGTTTTTCCAACATGGTCACCTCGTCGGCAAAGCGCAGGTTGCCGCTGCCAACGCCAAGCTTCTTGGCGAGGTCGCTGAGGTTCACCTGCAGAGGAACAGGGAGAATTATGGGATGAGGAGGGGGCGAGAACAATTACCTGCAAATTACACTTTTCTCTTTTCTGTGTGCAGAGTCAGATATCACCATTTATCTTTTGTTATTTTCTGTGAAGCTTTAAAAACTGGAAGACACTCCCCCTCCAGGCTAAGCTGGAAGTTTTAGAGGGTTCTTTACATGGAAAAGAGCCACTTGTAGGTGGGGGTGTGCAGTATTTTTTTCAGTAACACATGATAGGCTGTTTATATATGAAACATTTTAATTAGCTGAAGATCAGGACCAACTGCAGTTTTCTAACATGTATAATTCTTTTCTATTGTGTGTTGCCAGAAGATATATGTGTTGGTGTCTTTTGATCCCATGTGGACAGGTCACATGACTGCCAGGACACACTAACTACTCAGAAGGGAGCTAACCTGACGGTCGTGACGAGCAGACACCAGCCACAGGCCTTTTTTCTTCTTGTCTTTCAGGAAGAGGTTCTTCGTGACAGCTCCGCTCACGTCCTGCAGGTGAGGCATCATCTCCTCCACTGTAAACACCTGCAGGTGAGACAATCGGAGAGTTCAGAGGTGGGGCACCATTGCTGATTCTTGCAGCGACTGGTATGATATCACCCAGGATACAACAATCACACTTTTTATGCATCAGCAAGCTCATCTGCCTAATCTTCCCGGGCTTTGGATCCTGCTGTGGAAACACAAGTCACAATTCCCTAAAGAACTTTGATCCCAGGGAAGGTTCCTAAACTTTAGTTCCTGGGACATAACAGTACCTGGAAATTTCTTTTTCAGGTACATAGATCTGAAAATGTTACAGTATAAATATCAATTGATCCTGAATCTGTGACACTGAGGAAATATGGAGTTGTTGTTTAAGTAAAAATTGCACCTGGGACACAAAGATTCGGGATCTGGGACAATTTAGGGCCAATATAAAACTTGAGCACACAGTGTACAAGTTGTTAAAGGTTAACTAGAGAAATAAATCTTGTGTTCTGACATCATTGTATATTAATTCTTCAAGACACCACAGAGTTTAATGAATAAAAAAATAAACTTGTGCTTCTTCTCTCAGAGTCTGGACGAGGACAAAGCTCAGTCAAGTCTCCCTGTCTGCAGCAGAGATGGAGCAGACAGCTCCTTACGTACATTAGTCGAACCGTTGATGGGTTCCAGCCAGGTGAAAGTAAGATAACTGTCTAGTGAGTCCATTGATGAGCCAGCGGGAAATAAACTGGACCGCAATCATCTAAAGTCTTTGAAGCAGAGACCAAAGAACATGGTACTCTGCCAGCTATGCTAAGTGTTTGACTTATTTTGCTGTTAAATTGCTAAATGTAGATGAAATTCCTTTACATTCCTTTAACTTGAATGGAGCTAATCTGTCAAATGCAGATCAGCAGTTGGGACAGGACTACTTTCTGTTAGAGTCCTGCAGTGCACACTTTGTCATATTTGTTTGTTTAAAGAAAATATTTAAATCAAAATTATTGATGAATTCAAATTTTAATTTTGAGTAAATTAATCGTTATATAATTTTTTTAAATGTGTAAAATAATCTAAGATGAATACAAAACAATAATCATTAGGTGCAGCCCTAATTAAAAGTACTTTTTACATCACATACAAAATGTTAAAGACATGTTAACAACAAAATGCACTTTAAATACTAGATCACTAAAGCTGCAATGTGAGGTCAGTTTTTGTACTTTACGTGCCATTAGGTAATATAAGGTCATACAGTGTTTTATCTAAAAGCCACAGATTAACTGTGGCTTTTATATAAATGTAGTGGAGTAAATAGTAAAGCAAAGTAAAGTGAGGTGCAGTATATAGTAAAAATGTTAAATTATTAAAGTAATCAACTTAATTTTATTCTTACGTGCTGTAGTAGAGTAAATGCAGTTAGTAGTTACTTTGCTCCTGTGTCAGACTGTGGAGTCTGTGGACAGAGAGAAATTAGTTTTTGTCTCCTCCTACAGGTCAAAGAAGCTGAAACCTGTCACACGCGCCAGAAGAGCTAAAAAAGTTTATGAACAAAAAGTTAAAACCGTTCCAACATCCATCGTCAGTATTTTACTTAAGGTTGCAGAGGTTGGACCCCCAGACTCCATTAAAAACATGTCCATTTTGTGTATGTCTTTTATATGCACATAAAAATGACTGGACGATAAAGTCCGAATCAAATTTCAGCTTCAGGAGACGTCGAGGTGAACTCGGCTTCACAGCAGCCTTGCAGTAAAATGTGGAGAAAACGCCCCCGTCACAGAGCGGGACAGTGACTACAGTAAACATGTCCGTCACAGAATCGAACTGTGAATCTGGATGTATTATTCAGTGAGTCTGAATAGGGTTTGTTGAGTTTATGCATTTGATAGGAATCAAGGGAAACGTGCTCTAGAACGACAGTATACCATATATTTATTTTACCGGTGGATGCTCCACGCAGCTCGTCTGGATGTGTAACGTGTCCAGGAATTTGTCCAGCTCCACCCGCAGGTCCTCACACATCCTGAAGGCTCGGCGTCACCTGAACTGACACAAACACAGGAGGAGTGGACGTCAATGGGCATAAAACAGCTGCACGAAGATCAAGAAGAAGAAGAAGAATTAAAAGTCGACGGCAACTCTTCTTCTTCGCGGACATTTAGTGCAGCTGCTTCCTGTTGCTGCCATCCTGTGGCCCTAGCTCAGTCCGTCTGCCCCTTCCCTTCACAAGTGACCTGTTGTCTTCTGAGAGGACACCTGCACTCAGAACCCGTTATATACAGCACATGAAAACAACTGAGTTTGTCTCAGTTGTTTTATTTTGCTGAGAAATTTTTAAAAATATTAAATAATTAAAATGTATATAAAGTATAATTCTAATATTTATACATTTTTAAAATATCATGTGTTTAAATAAATATAAAACATCCTCAGATATATATTCTATTATTATTCTATTATGATATAACAAATTATTAAAGAAGTTATTTATTCTAGTGTTAGACCTTTGACTTATATAAGCAACCAGTCATTTCAATGCAGTGTTTTCCCAAATGATAAAAAAACAGCAAAAGTAACACCAATATTAGAAGTGGAGATAAAAATTACATGGAAAATTATAGACCTGTATCCTTACTAACTACTTCCTCAATTTCAAAAATATTAGAGACACTGTTTGTTAAATAAGTGGACGTATTCATTGAGAAGAATAAATTATCGAGTGATTATCAGTATGGATTTAGAAAAAGTAGATCTACGGCTAATGGAGTAATGGAAGTGGTTGAGGATTTAGCAGAGGAAGATGAAAATGATGTGTTTTCTATTGGTATTTTCATTTATCTACAGAAGGCTTTTGACTCACTGGATCATGGTAATTTACTGAGAAAGTTGGATCATTATAGAATGAGAGGCACTGCTCATTTTTAGTTTAAAAGTTATCTGTAAAATAGAAAACAATGTGTGCAAATAATTGACACTGTTTCAGGATTAAAGGAGGTTACTTATGGTTCGGTAATTGGTCCAAAATGTTTTAACTTTATATTAATGATGTGTGAGGTCACAGATCTATTAAAATTTGTAATCTTTGCAGATGATACCAGTTTATTTTGTTCTGGAAGATTCTCTCTGTCACTTTCTGCAGGTGTCCCGGACTTTGGAGCTGTGTGTTTGGATTTGCTTTTTGTTGCTGTTTTCTTTTCTCTCTTCACTTTCCACTCACCCAAACCGGTCAAGGCAGATAGCTGCCCATCCTGAGCCTGGTTCTGCTGGAGGTTTCTTCCAGTAAAAGAAGTTTTTCCCCTCCAATGTTGCCTAGGGCTTGCTCAAGAGGGGAATTGTTGGGTTTCCTCTACATATATGTAAAATGTTGACTTTATTATGTACATTTTCTTGAGATTATTTTAATTTGAATTGATGGTATAAAAAGTTGAATTGAAATCAAAACTTTATCAAAAACTATACCGAAAGAAAGATAAAAAAATACAGATTATGGAAATAAATTTGATGAACAAAGGAGACCAATTGCTTTAATTTATATTCAGCATTAGTTAAGTGAAAATGTACAAACTTAAACTAAATGATCTAAATGAAGTATATTAGATAATTCAATTCAACTTTATTTAGCCCTAATTCACAACAAAGTCATCTCAAGGCACTTTGATTAAACACTACAGATTAAAGACTATGAAGATATACAGAGAAAACCCAACAAATGAGTGGTCTGTTTCTTTCTGTTGTCTTTCTTTGTTCTGAATCAATTATTGATTTTAAATGAATCGCAAGTTATTACAATCTGTTTTTGTTTAGATTTTACATGGTGTCCCAGCCTGTTGGACACAAGGTTTTAAAATTATCAGCTTTCCACATAATTACAGCCAAAAGGAAGTCAAACCCATTAAGAATAAAGTTGTAATTTTACAACCTTACTTCAGAAATCTTGTACATTTTTACTGCTGTGTTTTTATATTTTATGTATTTTTCACGTTATTTATTACTGTATAAACATTTTGGAGGGGATTCATTTTTTCTTCTTGTATTATTTATTACTTTTTATGTCGTATCTTTATTTATTTACTATTTTTTATTTATATTTTCTTCTTTTTATATTTACATTTTCTTTGTTTCTTCTGTTCGGTCCGGTCTGACGCTGCATTACGTCGCCTCTACGTCACCTAAACGATGCGGAAGTCAAAGTCACCGTGGAGAACGTAAACTAATGTCAACCTGCCGCCTTAAAAATAGAGAAAAAAGCAGCAGAAGAAAGAAGAACGAGAAAGAAGAACCGAGCGAACACTAAAAACGGCGGACACTTTACCTCCAGCTGCACTTTCTCGGCCAACGGCATGAAACGCAGCCGTTGCTGTCACTGCTCCTTGTGTTTCCAGTGAACATTAATTGTGCCTCCTCTGTGGACATCGATTCACTCGTTACCGACACCGCGACCGGTAAATGGACCGACCTGGTGACTCAGAGTCTACGTCGGTGCTGGCGGTGTGTTGCACGGGCCGCTAGAAACTGCGAGCCCCTCCACATCTCATTCTCTTTTGAAGGTAAGTGGACGAGATGCAAAACCCCTTTGGAAAAAAATTTATTTTACATTTTATTGCATGAGTAACTAAACCACAAAAACGCCTGAATAAAAGTGGAGGTATTTCCAAATTTATTAGCATCGCGTCGTTATTTCGGCGTTCATAATATTGCAGCTAACAGTAGTTTCCTTTGCTAAAATGTAAACTTTTCTAGCCCTTCATCTGTTATGGTGGGGTTTTTCAAAATTGTGTTCCACCCTGCTGAGCGGTGACTAACAGCAACGCGAATCTCTTGGAAAAGTAGAAAATTCACCGAAGTTGCTGTTATTTGACTGGTTAGATAGACGCCGAAATTAAAATTATGTCTTCCTTTTTTGAATAGACGTGAAATAATGTAAAAATTTGCATTTATTGCGGGCACCAGCGTAAGGGAGCGTTAAACGGACATGTTTTTGAAAGGAATTCTGTCTGTTCCCTGGCACAGCGGGTATCGAAGCTTAAAGATTAAAGCTTAAAAAGAATCAGAATTCTCAAAAATGACCAAAAATTAAGCTCATTACTCTGAAATAAGATGGGGATGAATATTGTGTATATTTGTGTGATAGATTGAAATGCAGAGATAATCTAGCATATTGTCCATCTGTGTTCATCGGTCCGCAGCAGGGATGTGGAAGGTCGAGCAGCCTTTTAAAATGACAGTGTTTACTTTGACTGCAAGAAATGTCCAAGTGATCCAAGAACTGTAACGCTAAATATGAATTCATACTTTTCTCAAAGTATTGACTTGGTTTTGTGACTGATAATTAGTGTTGTGTTCCGTCAGCGCTGTATATATTTTATATATTTTCTCCAGTATTTTAACAGTTTGGCCTCAAAAATATTCTTTACCGCCAAAATCATCATCATCAAATTGTCACAAATAATAGGGTCCACCATAGACGACAAAATAAAGTTTGTAGGTTGCAGTTTACATATCTTTATTCTAATTCAATATAAAAATCAGAGTTTTTACTGGAGAACCAGAACCAGCAATTTTTTTTATTTTATTTTCATAATAGACTTTAACAAGTAACTCACTTCCATACTGTATTTGACTAAGTCAAAGGTATGCAACCCTGGTACTGGAGTCCTTGACTTTAATCTCAGGTGTGTTCAGCCAATCAAAAGATGGAAGATACCAATACACTTTGTCTTCCCCCACTTCCATCTCATAAGAGATGGTATCTTCCAGCTCGTGGTTCATTGAACACACCTGAGCAAGTTAGTCAGGATTGATTGCAGACATGTAGGGCAGGGGGTCCTTGAGGACCAGGAGTGGGAACCACTGCCCAGAAATAAGTAATTTTGCTGACCCATTGATCCTGTCAGGATGTGGTACTTGAGCTGTTTAGAAAAACAGCAAGCTATCTAATGCAGTAAATCCTTGCAATGATCCTTGAATGAACCTATCAAATAAGAGGCTTCTTGAATTGATTTTCAAAATCAGAACTGATGCAGACCGCGTTGGATGTGAATAGACCCAAATAGAAATAGTACAGCAACACTGCATGATGATCCACCTGTTACTGGAAATAGCAGAAACACAGTTCATGCCCTCCTTGAGTAAAGGTCAATGCAAAGAGGCATGATGGCAGGTTCAAGTTTTCAATGTTGTTTAAATAGCAGCTGTGGTTGCTCAGGTATGTTAGTCAGGTGAGATTTAAACAAATCACAACAAATTCAGAAATCAATGTGTCTGCTGATAGTGTGATAGCATGTTTAATTTCCAAGCGTCTACTAAGCACTAATTTTTCGTAAAATAGTAGGTCCAGCACACGGATTGTGAGCCGGTCTGGATCCTCGGTACTCATAACTTTTTAGATTAAGGAGATATTTTTAGCAATAAAAGACTGTTAGGAAACAGACATTACATTTAGCAGCATTTCCAGCCCCTTGGAGACATCATGATGTTATTACCTGTAGCAAAGAGGTTTGGACACTGACCAAGATGGTAGAACATTTGGAAACTGTAGAACTGGTTCTTGGACACAGTTTCTGTCCCATTGCACAGCTAATCACCTGACCCATCAACGAGTCAGACTGTGGTTCTGACAGATCAGAAACTGTGATTTGCAAGCAGTTCCACCGTCTGATTTCTCACATGGCTGCTGTAAAACCATCTGTTATGAACTTGTTGAACTTATTGTGACTCCACACCAGCAGCAGCCGTCTATCCCATTCTTGTGAATGCCACATCTGAGAAACAACTGGAGGGAATTTTATAACTCTGACACATGTTTTGGCTATAACTGTTGTACAGGCACTGCATCAGTGGAAACTTCATGAACAATAGTTTGTATCTTTCAGAACTCTGCAGCTACACATGATTATTCTGCTGACTGTAGAATGGTACGAGCTGGCCTTCGCTGTCTTTGTCCACATCAAGGACTGGGTCCTTGGAGTAAATGACCTGATATTAAATTGAACTCTGATACTCTCTTGATCTGATCTTCTTCTCTCCTTTCAGCGTTCCTGTTATCGGCTGCCTTGTCTCACTCCGTCTGCAGTAACTGAGGTACCACAGCACTGTCCACACACACAGATGTAAAGAATCAGTCCACATACATGTTAAAGGTGCTTGGCTCAGTGCACAGGCTGATTTACTTCTGGTACTCAGTTCAGCTGTAAATATTTGTGCACTGTCCTGGACTCTACTCAGCTCAGTTTAAAGAAGCTGCTCCTGAATCCATGACTATGTTACCAATCCTGTTACTGTCAGGTTTCTCCAGGACAATTTATCTAACTCTCTGGTGACTGTGTCAGGGGTCAGAAAATGTGTCTAAAGTAGTGGAGTAATCTGATTACTGGTGTGCAGCTGGTTTGTGATTTTATAGTAACCCGATAACTATGTCTTCTGCTGTGAGTGTTTTCGGACCATGTCTGCAATGGGAATGTTTGTACATGTGCCTACATGGGGACCCACAGTGAAAAACTGTTGTCCTGTGATCACACTGCTTGGTTTGGTCTTTGTGGTGGGGACGCAAAGATCTCCATGCACAGTTTTGTGTTTGTCAGACCCAGTTCATTCTTTCCCTCATCTACGCACGTGAACAGTGGAGGTTACTGTCACATTTCAGAAAACAACTTTCCCGAATCGTACTTGTTACAAACATAATCATGGGCTCAAATCAACTCACCTTTTTCCATTCTACACTTTGAATAGAGGCTTATTTCTTTGTGAATTCTTGTGTTGTGTGTGTGACGTAGCTCATATTGTACTGGCAGGATTGTGACTGTCATCTAATTGCATTAATGTATATAGCCCCTGTCAAACTAACTAGAAGAATCATCTTCCGAAACAAATAAACATAATAAACTATTTATTACAAAAAAAAAATGTTATTGTCCATAAATTGTTGCAGGATCTTTGGTTTTCAGGTGGTGATTTTATTGTTTCCTGGACAGTTGGAGCTTTTTATTTCTCTAATGTCAGGAAAGATATCATTTAAGGGGTTTGTCATAATAATCTGGAAAAAGAACAATCAGCGGTGACTACAAGTGATGTGCTGTGATGTGAATAAGTTCTGGATATTTTATCCACTTGGAACTTGGTCCGTAGTGGATCCTCTTGCAGGAACCCAACCATAGGGACGTTTGCAGGATCCTGGTCATCTACCTTTTTGTAGAAAGATAAATTCATTTATGCAACACTGATGTGAAGAATGTTTACAAAGCATTTCTAAGTGGAACATGCTGCTCTCTTCAGCGGAAAACACACACATGCTGCTATGAAACTGGTAAGTTTAAACTTTTTAAAAATGTTTTAAATTATAATTATTTTTACCTGTTATGCTATCACACTATTGTTCTTCTTCATTGGAGCTATGTTAAGCTGAGATTATACTGAAGCTCATGTCTCCTGCTGAAATATGGCTGTGCCTCCAGTTCTCAGCAGAACATGCTGAAAAACCTTTAATGAAAGTATCAAAGGGCTTTAAGGTAGCCTCTGACTTTTATAATCCAGTGTATGTTGTGTCTGTGTGAAATTTGAACTGAAACCAGTATTGGGCATAAGCCCCAATCCTACATTTATGTATGTGTACTTGTAAAACATCTCTGATACTGAGCTAGTATCGATACCAGTTTAATCTCTGCAGGTAGGCAGGTGTGGAAAAATGTCTGTGGTTTAGAACTGTTTTAAGATAACTGATGAGAACAAAAGTAAAGCTGAACACAAACTCTGCTGTGCTAAAGTCTTAAGATTTAGTTACTAACAGCCATAATCATGTTTCTCAAGAATATTTTAAAAATGTTTAATATTTGCAACTGTCATCAGCAACAAGGAGGGTTATACGTTCAGTAACTACAGCGTTATCTGTTGTTCACTTATTTTACCTTCATATTCCTGTGGAGACAGTCCATGTTGTCCAGACTTCTCCATTCAGGATTTTCGCCCTAAATCTTTGCTTTCTTCATCATTTTCTCAGCTAAAGATGCTCCGTTTATTAAAAACCGACTGCTACCATATTTGTTTTGGCAGAAAAACATTTACATTCTTGCAGAATTTGCGTAACTGCAGTGGATTGATGAGGATTGTACTGTCAAGCAACTCATACTACAACCAAAACTGTTTAGTGTCTGTATTAGTAGTAGGTATCGGTGAGCACGTAAACGTAAGTACTTGTACTTAAATAGTGGTATTGGAACATCCCTAATTTTGTTTATTTGATTTAACATTGGACAGTAAGTTACTTGCTGCTTGATTTCAGCTGAAATAGCTTTTATCTAGCTCAGTGTCCCCCTGAAGTGTAGCTGGGCTGCCATTTAATCGAGCTCTGCCAGAGCAGGTGCCCTTGACCTAGCTTTTTGCTGCATATGTGAACACCTCTCAAAGTCAAATGTGCTTGTGTATCATCTTTTCATTTAAAGTGTCTTTTGTGGAAATCTTCAGACACGAATGCTACGCGTGAGATGGAATTTTGCAATGACCAGTGAGGCAGTATCAGATCCTCTCAGCAGCAGCTTTGAACCGCCACAACATTAGCAGAAGTGTTGAGTGAAAAACTCACAGGTCACAAGACCTCTTACAATAAGATGATTTTTACATTAAAAAAACATTAAAAAAGGGCGCACTGACTTTTGCATGTGACTGTACTCTCATTTGCTTACCTGCTATTTATGTGGTTATTACCATGTTCTCTGCTGCATTGTGTCTTTGTAGATTTAGAGAAAGTGTATGACAGGGTGCCGAGAGAGGAGCTGTGCTATTGTATGAGGAAGTCTGGAGTGCCAGAGAGGTTTGTTAGAGTGGTGCAGGACATGTATGAGAGCTCTAGGACCGTGGTGAGGTGTGCTGTAGGTGTGACAGAGGAGTTCAAGGTGGAGGTGGGTCTGCATCAAGGATCGGCTCTGAGCCCCTTCTTGTTTGCTCTGGTGATGGACAGGCTGACAGATAACGTTAGACAGGAATCGCCATGGACTATGATGTTTGCAGATGACATTGTGATCTGTAGCGAGAGTAGGGAGCAGGTGGAGGAAAATCTAGAGAGGTGGAGGTCTGCTCTGGAAAACAGAGGAATGAAGCTTGCCACAGTAAGACAGAATAAATGTGTGTGTGTGTGTGTGTGAATGAGTGGGACCCAAGTGGAACGGTGAGGTTACAGGGAGCAGAGGTGAAGAAGGTGCAGGACTTTAAGTACTTAGGGTCAACGGTTCACAGCAATGGAGAGTGTGGAAATGAGGTGAGGAGGCGAGTGCAAGCAGGTAGGAACAGGTGGAGAAAAGTCAGGTGTGTTGTGTGATAAGAGTATTAGCAAGAATGAAACGAAAGGTTCAAGACTGTGGTGAGACCAGCGATGTTCTTCGGCTTAGAGACGGTGGCACTGAAGAAAAGACAGGAAGCAGAGCTGGAGGTAGCAGAGCTTAAGATGTTGAGGTTCTCTTTGGGAGTGACGAGGATGGACAGGATCAGGAATGAGGACATCAGAGGGACACCTCATGTTAGATGTTTCGGAGATAGTCAGAGAAGCCAGATTGAGGTGGTTTGGTTATGTTCAGAGGAGAAACTGTGAATATATCAGTAGAAGGATGCTGAGGTTGGAGCTACCAGGCAGGAGGTCTAGAGGAAGACCATAGAGGAGATTTATGGTTGTAGTGAGAGAGGACATGAAGTTAGTTGGTGTGAGAGAAGAGGATGCAGAGGACAGGGTTAGATGGAGGCACATGATTCACTGTGGCAATTCCTGAACGGGAACAGCCGAAAGGAAAAGAAGAAGAAGAAGACCATGTTCTCTACCATGATATCAACATTAATGTTGATGAGTGTTGCCATGGCTTCTGTTTATGTATTGCAAAAATGTAAGTTTACAAGGAAGAAATCCAGTCAGGGACAATCAGAAATGAGTCTGCTCCCATGTGGATAACACAACACACAAAGTGCACAAGGAACTGTTGAAATTGAGCTGTATGAGGGAATTGTACATACAATCTGGGAATAATTAAGGTCATTGTTACCTCTGTATGTTAAAGGACACCTTCACTGATGTTGAACTTTGGATCTAGATTGAGTAGTACAGGTACGTGAATGCCAACTAGCTTCTTTGACTTCCCTACAATAAAATGTATCTCTTCTAGCAGAAAAATGCCTGCAGATGACATCACTTTTAGGAACCTTTAGTTCAGATGATGTCATCTTGTTGATTAGCTGCCATTATGCAGTTTGTCAACCTGCTTTTCCAGAGCTCCCACAGATGACGTCATCTGAACTCTTAATTATGAAAAACTCCTCCGGGTGATGTCATCTGGAGGAGTTTTTCAGCAGAGAAATATTTTCATATAGGGAAGTTTAAAAGCATTGATGTACATTTACACCCTAAAATAAAGCCATAAGAAGCAAGTTGAAAATTGAGGAAGTTCCGCTTTAAGGTTAATTACACACATTAACTACATATGTTACAGCTACAATATGAAACTTAAGCTGGTGCTACCATGAGAGGTCAGTCACCTATACTCCGCTCTGCTATAGTTATCTACCATCTGCTACACTCTGACACTCTCTGCTCAGTCTTTCAGGTATTAACTTATTGTAATTTGATAATGGCTAAGTTAAGCTTAATAATCAAGCAGAAAACCTTGGTCTTCTATGATTGGTCAGATGTGGAGAGAAGCTTAAGGTTTTGGAGCACATTTCTACTAAAACAAGTTTCATACTGTAGCTTTGAGTCTTCGCATTATGTTCCAGACCTGTTGCCTCCACAGGTGCACACGGGGCGCACCCTCCTGTTGTGTATTGTCACACTACTGTAAAACTGTATATTTTGCTTTTAAAGCAGCTCCAGTGTCCTGATACTAGACAAGTCTGACCATCTTCTTCCAAACATCATCCACCTTAACCCCTCCCTTAGTCATGTCAGAGCTGATCATCATTGGCTGCAGGAACTCAGATCTGCAGGCAGCAGAGGATGGGATTGGCTGACCGTCTGCCTGGAAGACGAAGGTTTGGACGTCAGCTAATGGACATCGGAAGTGGAGGAGGAGTAGGATAGGAAGGAAGAGGAGGAGCTGAGTGGGGTCTAAATCCACAATGAGCCGGCTCTGCTGCAGACAACAAGTGTTAATCAGAGAGAGATGGAGGAGGGCGAGGGAGGATAAAACGAGCCTACTGTAAAACACAGAGAGAGAGTGACTGCATGAGAGAGTGGGGAAAGATGGTTACCACGGCAACTCAGGACGTTGCTGCAATGAAGAGGACATACAGGTAAGGTTACTGCATGTGTTTGTGAGATAGAGCATTGCTGCACATATGTTTGCATTCGTTAGGTTTTGCGAGTGTGTGTGTGTGTGTGTGTGTGTGTGTGTGTGTGTGTGTGTCGGTGGATAGAGCAGTGCATGCTGGGTGGGGGAGAAGGTGGAAGAAGGAGGGAGTGTAGGGGGAATCCTATTAGCAGACTCCAGAAAAAGTTCTGTGTGGGTGTTTCTACCTGTAGAGGATCAGTTGTCAGCTTTGTTTTCAGTTTTACAGTTTGTTTCTTCTTCAGTCATTTGTCAAAACTCAAGCTGCTTTCAGGTTTAGACCGTCTGCTTGTTTTTCTAAAAATGATAAAGTGATTGTGACTGGAGTTAAAGAGCTCATTTGTTTGGGAAGTTGTTCCTTTAGATAATGTGGTGCAAGAAAGTATTCCCATTTTACTTTTCCTCCACTGCATTTATTCCAGTGACTTTGCAGATGCAGATTCTTAACAAAAAATTAAAGGGTGGCATCACCAATTTTCATTTAGTTTAGTGACATCACTCGCGGGAGTTTTTCATAATTGGTTCAGATGTCATCTGGGGGAGCTCTGGAAAAACAGGTAGACCATTAATAACAAACTCCATAGTGTGAGCGATGAGATAACGTAATCTGAACTGAAGGTACCTCCAAGGGATGTCATCTGGAAACATTTTTCAGCTTGAAGAAAAATGTTTTGATATAGGGAATTTTAATGGGATTTATGTACATGAACTACCAAAAGGCATAATTTAATCATCTAATGAATAATGTTATTAATGAAACACCTGTCACTTCATAGTGGTTAAACAAGGAGATTTAGCTTTTATTCAGCACTGCAACGGTTTTTTAAAAAGTTTGTTTGCAGTTTGCACAAATGTGAATGGAGTTGATGAATATTTTCTACTTTTTTTTAAGTTGAGTTTCTCTGGTGTTTGGACTTGAAAATGATTGAAAGTAGTGCAGCTTTCAGCATTTGCAGAACAATTGAGATGTTTCCATTGTGTTGCGATGTTTTGGATCATCTGTGGAGGTTTGATTGATGTGTCTGAAGCCTTTTTGTCTCTTATTTAAACCTTTAACACATTGTTGTCTTCTGTATATTTGTAATTTTTTTTTGTTGGATCATCCCATCTGAAACTTCACACTGTCTTCTTTATAGAAGCTTTATCTACCTGGTTAGGTTTTGTCACAGATGGCAGTAAAGTGAGGGATCTGGCTGTGAGAAATTTGAAATAGTCTATAGTCTCTCACAGAGATACTATTTTCTGATAGTTTACACACTAAAGGATTCATCAGCTAAATTGACTTTAATTAGTAGATTATTTTCAAGGATGAAAATAATCTACAACTTTTTTCCACCTGTACATCAGTATTGGTTAATGACCTTACATACTTTTTTTTGGCACTCAGCAGGGGAACACCATAACCTTTACCTATATAGTGATATTTTGCATTTATAAAATGAATTTTGAGTTTTGATGTTGAGCTGTACAATCAGCTCAGTGAACACGTTCCACGTTAACACTCAGTTTTACTCTAATCATGGAAAAGCATCCTCTGTAAACAGGATGTTTTTGTGTTGGGGATTTTATCTGTCAGTCTGATCCAGACTGGAGAGACAGATCTGAAACTTGAGTCTGATCGGTTCATCTCTGCTCCCTGTTTCTGTAGATTTATTCACACCACTGAAGTTCACAGATTTAGTTTTTTAAACTGTGGTCACATGTTGCTTAAGAATTGTAAGTTGGTGAGTCAGCGAGTTGCTTGTTTGGTTTAATTTATTACAGATGTAAAATCTGAATCCGACCCAGACCTCTGTCTCTGATTTCGCTTTCCTTTCCAATATCTCAACACGAGCAGCATCTCTTGGGATTCAGATTAACTTAATATGAATTCCAACATTGTTCTGATGGAAACTTTGTGCCCCTGATGGCACATTGTGACAGACTCTGTAAAGTGTTACTTTGAGCTTAGTATTCAGATAAGTTCAGCTCCAGCTACCTGTTAATAATGTAAGAATGAATGTTTTTTGCTAAGTTAAGAGAACAGAAAAGAAATGGGTTTTAGATTTACACTCATCTGTGATTTCAAATGACCCAGAGAGGGTAAGAAGAGCAGAGTAGAAATGAAGAATTGTTTCAGTTTATCACTAATGGGAGACAGACCTGGGTGGACTTTGTGTAGCTTTGCTAGAACAGTGCAGCTTATTTAACACAGTTGTTTTAAAGTGTGTGTTGTCTCATAGTAGGTTTCACAACAACAGGTTGTTTTGAGTTTAAAGGTATTTATTACAAAACATTGATCAGTTGAATAAACAATGATTGAAACTTGATTTCAATAAACAGTGTTTGTTTATTCTGTTATGAATTGTAACATTAGGCTGCTGTGAGTCTCATATTCGGGTGTGTGAATGTGTACACAAATTGCGCGGAAAAAGGCAGCTGGATAACAGAAGAGCATAGACTGTTCCCTGAAGGCCCAACCATACTTTGCAAATTCTTGGACTTTTTCTTTTTTTACCACAACAAACTAACGTCTTCTCAGTGCTGCCATATGTGTCCATTTCCATAGTTGAAGCGTGTGCTGCACATACCCTGTTCATGTCCATCTCTGGACAAGGGTCTGCGGAATGTATTACGGTCTACCTTTTAAGGTTTCTGTCAGGAATAAACACTATATGTACAGGGTGTTCTTGCCAATAATTTGCCTCAGCTGTTGCAGATGCAGAGTTTCTGCTGAGCTCAAACTAATCGGTGCGTTATATTTAGTACATAAACTAATACATGACAGAGAGACTCAAAATACCCGACACTTTATTTTCACATAACATTTTCCACTAGCCAGTTTTCATCACTGGCACAATTAAACTACTATTTCTTTTGTTTTCCTTCATATTCATTGTTCATTTTAATACACTGTATGTACTTTCCACAGGTAAACGGCTAAAAATTTTCAATGTTCAAATCCATCAACCATCTCTCTTATATTTATAAAACGTTTAAAGGATATCAGTCCTCCAATTTGCAAAAATGTCACTCAGTTCCATTCAGTCATTAATTTGTCACCGCTTATGGGTACATCCTGGACAGATCACCTGTCTCAGGTACATGAACAGACATACACTCACATTCACACTTATGGGCAATTTTACATTCACCAATTAACTTGATGCAAACCTGCAATCTTCTAGTTGTGAGGCAGCAGGGCTAATGACTCCACCACCATGCTGCCTTCACTTGGTTTCTTTTTTTAAAAAACATACATGTGGTCTTGCAGCATGTATAGATGTCCTAGTGTCTCAGTGAACTCCCTCCATCTCACTTCTGTAAGCTATTAATCATCAAACGATATCTAAGTTGTTGTTGTTGTAAATGGATTGAAATACAAACTTCAGGTTATCTTAGGACAATGGGTGTTGTGTTTCTGACTGTCAGTGGATGTTGATTCTGTGTTGACTGCACAACTCAGCAACTCACTGCACTTCACTGTTAAGCACAGAGACATGTCGGCATTCAACTGACCACCATTTAGGGTTAATGTTTCGACATATGCACAATTTTAACGGATATTTCACAAAATAATATTGTAAATATTGCTCTGCTCAATAAAATCAACATGCGTTGATAAGTAATCTGTGAATATTGGTTTAATTAGTTTTACATTGAGTTTTGTATCCTTCATCTAACAGCAGAGAGGATCAAAATCAGCCTTTTGGCCAATCATGTTCATCACATACAAGGAGTTCCCGTCACTTTAATCCAACACAGTCCCATATGCTGTTTTAAGTGGATATAGAAAGAAGCAAATGTGACAGAATAGACTCTAAATAGACTGTTGATGCATAATAAAGTATGAACAGAGCACAATCTTTAAAGGCTGCACAGAATCCTGTATTAAATAAGCGAATCAATTTAATGAATGAGCTTCATTGGATTAACAGACATTTGTATTGCAACTGAAATGTAAATGTGTTTTTGGAACAAAAACCAAACCTTAAGCTATACACACGTGGATACTGTCATTCCATTAGGATTTTCATGGAATGCATGATGAATGATTTTATATAGAAGTTTTTTTTTTTTTTTTTTTTTAAACTACCAACAAACAGATTAATTATTACACAAGCTGTTGTTGCAGAGCTGTTGCACACAGGCCTCACATCTGCGCTGTCCTTGAGATTGAAATTGACCTTGAATATATATCTGGGGTGTACATCTTTTGGAACTGTGCTTTTCACTTGTGGTCATGACACACTAAAAATTGATAAGCTAACACTGCTTGGTTTACAGTTGGACATTGTCCTCGGGCTTCCATTTTCTCCTCCTTTCATGCATGTAGAGAACATCCAGTAGAACAGTCTTATTGACTTTGTAGCACCCTTGTCGGCCCAGACGAATGTGATGTGAGCTGACGCAGCTGTTGATCTTAGTGGCACTAGTTTTTTGACATCTTTGGTTTTTTTTTGTGAGTGTCAAAGCTTTTACAGCAATTACGTAAATCCATGTTGATTTCAAGCTTTGGCCCTTTTGACTTCTGTAAGACTGAGACCCAACTTTACAGAAGTGCAAAAATCCTCTTGTTTTAACATCCTGTTTTTCTTCTTTTAAAACTTTTTTGGGCGGGCTTTATTTATTTATTTTTGCTTTATTTTAATGTTTTTCTTTTTACCATGACATTATTTGTTGTTATTTATCTGAGAATGTACTTGCCTAATACCAAGACCTGTTTTGTTTTGTTTTTTTGACAAAAAACCCAATTAGTGCTTTCATTCTAAACAATTTAAAACTCAGACATAACTCCTATCAAAACACCCACTAAAAAAATATAAAATTTAAAAGATGCATTTTGATTAATGAAGAAAATCTTACACTGTAAACTGTTGATTAGACAGTTTGAGGTATGGTTGCTGTTTCTCACCTGAACGCCCTCCAAGCTGCTTTTCCACATCTATTTATAGAAAAATCAAGCCCTTATGTCCCTTGGAGCCTGTTGGCCCACATGTTCCTGCCACCATGCTGGAGGAAGGCCAAGGACATGAATGGACTTGTAATTAATGTCTGTGGCATTTGATCTTAACAGAGGATAAATACACACAAACAATTTAGACCTTTAGGCTGAGAACCAGAAAGGCATTGTTGTGTTACAAAAGGAAGGATCCAACTAAGGTGAAGTTCTACCAAACCCTCCATAACAGCTTTGTCGTTTTATTGTTAAATAGTGAGCAATGACAGACCTGGGATCGGCTCCAGACCCCTGCAACCTTCAAAAGGATAACGCTATTATCCAGATCTCTGGATGTTTTTTCTGTGGACATTACCTCATTTGGTCTTTTAATAATGGTGGCGTGAATGTTTTCTAAGTTTTCTAACTTAACAACCTTGCCTCATGCATTTAACCACCAAATATTCACTGAAACCTCCTAAAGAAAAAAAAAACCTATTTTAAAATCATGGAAACTTCCTTTGTGACCATCAGAATGTATCACAGAAGTTTTAATGGCCACTGCTAGCTTTTAATCAATCCCCAGAACCTCTTAATTCAGTCGTTCCCAACCCTGGTTTAGTGTTGACATACTAATTTAATTTGTCTTCCCCAACCCTAAGATGTTATCTTCCATCTTGTAATTGACCAATCAAACCTGATCCAGGTAATCAGCAGAGCACCAGTTAGGTAGGGATGGTTGGAAAACAAGCAGGGGGTTACTGAGGATCAGTTTTGGAAACCATTGTGCATCTGCTAGAACCTATTTGATGAGCCTAGAATCTTCACAGTAACTCCGCAAATTCTTTCAGTGGCCTCTAGAACCTCTTAAAAAAACCCTTAAAACCTTTTATGGTATCACTATAACGACCACCTTGACCTTTTGACCACTTACAACATTCAGGTTGACCAGTTAATGACTTAATAAATCCATGCGAAATTCTTATAAAACCATTTCTGTACAACTAGTACTGCTAGAACATCCTTAAATTGCTCGACTAGGAGCTCCTCAGTGAATAGGCCAGGCTTCATCGGTATTTTCTGTTTAGGTTTATTTTTTTATTTCTTTCTGTTTTATTGCTTTTTGTTATTGTACTTGTGCTTTATTTATTTAAACACAATCAACTTAGCCTAAGGCACCCCTACCCCGTACCACCCCTACATCACAGCAGTCCATGTAACTTGCCATGTATGTGAAATTTTTGTTACAATATGTTGGGTAATATATATGTTGGGTTCTACACTGTAGAACCCAAAGTACTGCCCTATATTGGCAGTACTTTGCCCTACTTTGTAATGTACAGGTCTACAATGTTTTGACTTAGCTTCTGCCTTTAATGGATAAAACAGGAGGTGTTGCTGGTTTCTGGTTGTAGCAGAACAGTTTCGCCTGAGGGCACATGGTAGATTAACAGATGACTGTTGAGAAATTAAACTTGATGATCAGCTGAGGTTTTTTGCAAGTGCTATCACATAAAACAAAAGTGCTTTGCATTTGAATGTATCTTAGAATATGCGTATGTGTGAGACAGAACAGCAAACGGTGAATCTAACTAATCTAACGAATAAAATATTTTCAAAGCACATTATTTTGTTTTTGTTTTGTGAAGATTGTTTATAGAAACCACGTGAGATATTGAAGTAAGTTATGTTTAAAGTGATAAAGGCTAAGATAGACTCTGACCTGACTGCAAAGGGAACCATCTTAAGAATAAAATTAGAGAAAAAAGTGTGAAATGTAAACTTTGTTTTTGCTTCCTTCTGCAGATTGAAGAAGTGATTGTCATGTGGATCCTAGACCCTCATGTGGATGATATTCCAGCCATGCCTCTGATCTTCATTAAATGCTTTTGATGAGCTCTTACTTTAGTACCACAAGTTTCAGGGTCCTTTTTCAAAATTAGCAAAGCCAAAGAAAGGAAGAAGTTCAATATGGCTCAGGCAGGCAAAGTCCTCCACCTGTATGTTGAGGTGAGGTCTGTTGCTGAAGAGGAAGGGAAGTTGCCAGGAAGGGGAGATGGTAGAACCGATCACCTAATGCTTCAATGTCCAGACATCCTCCCTCACTCCCGGAGAAGCTCCACCCACTCCAGTCCCAGCCGCAGCCCAGATCTTACCCCAGTCACTCAACATCATGCTGGAAGTGGAAACAATACTTTACCTTCCCAGAAGTCTTCCTCTAGGCACTCGGTCAGCTTCCAACTCAAAAACCCAAATGCAACGGGGTCTCTGACCCAGCTTCACCATCACAATGGGCTTTATGACACCTGTGATCAGTTGCTCCAGGTCCTTGCATCTGGAACAACCAGTCCAAGCCAGCATAGCTCACCAGGACCAACATGGCTGACTGCACCTTCTACACCTACCAGCAATAACAGGTCCTGTGGTGCCCCAAGGATGAACGAGGAGGAAAAGTCGTCTGTAGTAACTTTTGGCTACATAGAGAAAGCTAATGTTCATAGTATGGGGGGTCGTCGTGCCTCTGTGGGCCAAAGTGAGTCTGGCAACAGAATGAAAGGGCAGTTACTGCCTGCCCACCTCCAGAAAAGGTTGAGTGACCCGGTTTGGTATAATGGTCAGCCAGAACAAGGTGACCCTTATCATCTCTACCCATCACAGAAACAGTCCTCAAGGAGCTCCCCCCACCCTCCAAAGGCTACCATTGATGCAGTAGCAAGAGAGGCCACCTACAAGGCCTTGGAAGAGTTTGGATCTCCAGAACTGAGGCGACGATTTGCAGCTCGTGAGACAGACAATTGCAGCCCATCAATGCCACGGTATTGCCAATCTTCTCGCTGTCAGTCCTTGGGGGGATCACCTATCCTGCCCCGCAGCACTCTCACACTGCCATCCAGGACCCAGCTTTTGGAGCTCGACAGGGGAGTCTGTCAAGCTTCATTGAATGGATTACCCAGAAGTCCTGGCTCTGACCACCTGTGCACCCAGACCATGAATTCAATGATCTCAAACTCAACTCATCACTCCGATGGTTTCCGCCAGAGCCCACAGAGGCCATGGGTGGGGGATGACAGCCCCAGGATATCAAACAAATTTCACCCACCTTTACCTGCAGGGAAACCCACAGACATCCAGCATGAGATCCCAAATCATATATTACCTGCCACCAACCACTTCCATACTGGCAACCAAACTGGTGGAAACTCCCAACAGAGTATTAATAGTAACTACAATGCTAACTTCACCAGCATCAGTCATAATGCTCCAGACAGTATACAGTACAGTAATAAGGACAACTCAAACACATCTAGCAAGACTCACCACAAACCACCATGCTCTAGTAGCAGAGCCAGTGATGCGGCCAGCCCCACCAATGGCAGAAGAAGCATCTCCCCATCCTTAAATCCTGAAGTGGCTTGGAAGTTAGCTGTGGAAGCTACCAAACGATGTACCACTTATGCAGACAGGAATACCCCCTCTCCAACACCTTCTCAGGCTGAGTTACTGCAGTCAGAGAGTCCAAAGATAGGAGCACCCTTTCGAAGAGACCACCAGCCATATGCCACTCTTCATGGGCAACTCTCCCCTGAACCTCTGCAAGCAGACAACCAGAACCAGAGATGGAAAACTGACAAACCAGTACTTCAAACACAACCAGGGCATACACCACCTCTCGTACCCCAGAAAGCCCCATCTTCACCCCAGCTACACCGGGCTGCTGCCTCTCAGTCGCCAGTCTTGGACCCACGACAAAAATGTTTGTCATTCAATAAGGACATGTCCACTGTGCACTGCTACCAGCAGCCACAGTTCAATGAAGACTGCAAATCCAACTTCACAGAGCAGAGACCGTATGATTACCTCTATGATCAATCACCTAGGATTTCTAGAAGACTTCTCTTAAGCCAGAACACAGAAGCACTCCCTGTGAGCTGGACTCCTAGGCTCAAGGAGTGGGGGGAGGCTGGACAACTGCAGGATAGGGACGAACTCTGTGAAGGAAGATCTTCATCTTCTGGAGTTTACACTCCTAGCAAAGAGGAAAATCCTGGAAAGAACAGAGGAGACAAAGGAATAAAGATGACAGGGAAAGGGTATGAGAGGCCAGTGCTATACTTGTCCAAGGATCAGAGGGAGGAAGTTCAGGATCTCACTGGAGGTGTTGGGATGTCGTCGCAGAGCTCCAGTGGGATAACAGGCAGTATGGGAGACAGTTCCCCAATGGACAGATATGATAGTCTGTCACCAGAAACCTCCAGCCAGTCCAGCTACGACACTGCAGACACTGGCTCAGGGATACAGGTTGGCTGGAAAGGAGGGGGATCAGGGTTCAGTCGTATGTAAATACATCCATTTGTGTAACGGGAAGCAATAATGCAGACCATTTTTGTTTATGAATATTATGAATCTGAGGGTGTCTGTCTGCAGAGTTGAAAATCATGTTATCAGAAAATGTGGAACTAATAAATTAGTATCAATAAATATGTAATAGTAAGCCCATCATTGCTGTTTAGTCAGCTTCTGTTTCAGTTTATTTTATCATTAACGATTTCCTTTAATAATCCCGGAAAAAACATGTTCCCAACGCTTTCTGTCTACATCCTAAGATAAATATTTTTTGTGTTTTAAGTGATTTGCATTAAAAACTGTTAAAAAGTGTTTAATTCATCACCTCAGTCAGTGTGTTTCAAAACAATCTTTAGAGCCATGAGACACCAAGCCCAACTTGAAACAAACAGGTCCAACAAAGACTCACTGCTGTGTTGAGTCCTGTCTGTGTAGTCTTCTTTGACAAGTGGCACTAGTCTTCTTTGACAAGTGGCACTAGAACACACCGGCAAGACGAGAGCCGACATATAGCACTGCACGTTCTGAGACCAGATATATACAAAGTGTAGACGAAGCAGAGTTAGCTTACCATTGTCATACTCGCTGTCTATAAATGATTTAACTGCTTTTAATTGATTTGTCTGATAAGAAGGCGTCATGGTTTCTTCTTGAACAATGATTTGCTTAGCATTAAGCAAATCAGTGTGATCTCTTCCTCTGATGTAACCTGTTGAATTGGGCAAAAAATTGCCAATGGGGATCCGACTTGTGGCATTGATATGAGACACATCCCTAAGACTAGGCCGAGGAACCTCAGATGGCTGATTGTGTCCCTGGTCTAAGAGAGGACATAGGGAGGCAGGAGTTTGCCTGCCCGAAGTTGCAATCCAAGGGTGTTTGACAACTAAGGCCCAGACACCTTTTAGTGAGAAGTCAACAGCCAGAAGATCTGCAGCAGACCTTTAAAAAGACTGTTGGATGTGGTCACTTGCCATTTCAAATATTTCAAACAGCTTTATCATTTATCTCTTATTCTGAAAAACATTGTATATGTTTGTTTTAATGATTTTAAAATATCAAATCTTTTGTAAAAATAATTTTTTAGTACTGTTAAATTCAACTGATACTGTAAATGTTTAAAATAAATTGTAATTTTTGTTTTTTTCGGATTCAGAAACACATTTCTCTTTTCTCCGCCTGCAGTCAGACGGCGGCTCAGCAACGACTCAGTCTTCGCGTTCACAGAAGATCGCCCGAGCCAAGTGGGAGTTCCTGTTTGGAGGCCAAACAGAGGAGAATCATTGCAGCAAAGGTACAGTGGGTCCTGCCAACAACTGTCTTCATTTATAATTACATTTTTAAATCATTGTCCGTCATAATGGAAAAAAAAGTTGTACAACTCTTCCTCATCAGACTGTACTATAGTCATCAAATGATTTTGGGTAAATAAAACATAGTTTACTGGAGAAGAGTTCTGATAATTTTAATGAATTTCAAAAATCTGACATAAGGTCTACACATGTAAAAATGTGACATGTGCAGTGAAGAAGCAATGAAGACTGCTTATTTTCTCAAAAGATCACTTTTCCTATAATAATTATTAATATGTGGTTCAATCTGTATCCAATACCTGGTGACAGCTGAACAGACTGAAACCTGTTTATAATGGTATGACTTAAATGAGACAGTTCAGATGCAGTCAAAATTATTCTAATTCTACTGCAAATTAGGTGTACTGGCAAAATGTACAAACTTTCACCTCTTTGCAGTGAACAAACCAGACAAAATCATTTTGCCATTATACATAATTTGCAGTAGAATTGGAATAATTTTGAGCAAGTCAGTAAAACAAAAAATTCTAAAGGTTATAATTAGTAAATGGGCAATAAAACCAAAGCAGCAACAAAGTCACAAAGATATGAAACTAAATTTTATTTAGACGTTTCATTTAGTTGATATAAAGTTGGGCCCACAGCCAGGTACTTTGATTTCAGTCATCTTTCAGTCACATGTTGTTTATGGCTTTTAGATTTGTTTTAGCTATTTCAGCTCCGCTGAATGCTTGCTATTTTGTTTTCACAGATTCACACTTAAAGCAGAGGATGTTCATGTGTTAAAACTTACTCTGATTTAGACCATTTAATTGCATAAAACCTGATGCACACAGAGGAAAAATTATTTCCTGCAGAAGCAGTAATTGTGTCATTAGTAGTTGCAGTAGAGGTAGTTTTGAACTACAGCAGGTCCATTACGTCTTCTTGTCTTGTACTGTTTCTTCACTCAGTGAAGTAAACAAGAAGCTTTAGTAGCTTCTTCTAATCCAGTTAGCTGAAGCTTATCATCAGCTAAAACAGGGCTCACAGTCAGAATCTACTCACAGGTATATGCCACTACTCACTTCCTGGTCTTTATTTAGAATGTTTTTCTGTCTCAGTCCCTTATATCTGAAGTCACTGATGTCTGCTGGGTTTAGAAATGTGAGGCCTTATCACACCTGAACATAGTCCAAATTGTAAGCTTATATTTATTATTGTCTAAATAATTTATTGGTGCTTTACTAGAAACATATAAACAGTTTTTTTGTCATATATCGGAAACTAAAATGTGAAATCCTTTAGTAAAGCCACAACCCAGGTCAAAACTGAAAAAACTGCCAAAAAGAAATTTGTTGGTTCTATTTTCATGTACTTACATTGTTACTGCAGAAATTTAGTCTTTATCACTCTGATTAAATACCACTCACTTCAACATATGAATCATACAAACAGACTCATTCAGTGTAACATGCAAGTGTTAATATTGTTGGGTAAAAGGGTGAAGAATTCACCACTGCTTTGTGTATTGTGACAAATATTGTGTGCACCGTGGTGGTCTCTGTCACCATCATTAACAATAACATACAAGTGATTAGTGTTTGAATGACATCACGATTATAACCGTGAGCCCCTTTCTTTTAATCCTGCAGACACTCTGTCCACAACACCTCCCACCACAGGCTCGCCAAGCCCCATCCCTCCTTTCTCCCTCCATCTGAAGGCTGTCAATCAGAGGAGGGGGAGGGACAGTGAGGGTCAAAAGTTGTCACATCACGAGGTGCGGCAGGTTGAGGTGGAGCTGGTGACCCCTGACCCTCGAAGCACCATTACCAAGACGGGCATCATCCGCCGAACCATCAAATACTCAGAGACAGATTTGGACGCTGTGCCACTGCGCTGCTACAGGGAGACCGACCTGGACGAGGTGATCTTGTTTCACCTGGTTTCACTTCATCTGGAATCGTTTTGTTCGTGTAGGATTAATATTCATTACTTTCGTTCAGGTGATGCGGGCAGAGGCAGAGGCGAATGAGGAGGTGGACTCGGCCTTCGGGAGCAACCACAGTGTCCCAGTAAACAGCTTTAGCCCCAGTGGTGCCTCCCCGAAAGCCCGAACTGGTGGGGTGAAGCAGGGGGATGAGGATGAGGAGGAAGAGGATGAGGAAGACGAAGAAGAAGAAGAAGGAGTGGTGAGCTGGGCCAGCGTCCGAATGCAGGGAGATAAACAGAGACAGAAGGCAGCAAAAGAGGAGGAAGAGGTCTTCAGTATGTTGCTCAAGGGGTGAGAGACCACACGGTTTTATTTAATTTAGTTACATTCAGCTCTACTGGCTCAACGAGCCTCATCATTAAAGTTTAACCTGAGCACTGTTTGTGTGAAGTAGTTTAAGTACTAGATCCTGTAGAATGTTCCTGTTGAAAACATAGAGAAATCCAAACAATAGTTAATCTAATATAACGAGCTGAATAGATTTAGTTCCCCTCAAATCAGAAACTAAAACCACACTAACAGTCTTGTGCAGTTATCACCCAACAAAAAAAAAAACTTTACCTACAAAGCATCTATAGTAAAATCTGCAAGTCCTCACAGTTTTCTTCTTAGTGGGATGCAGACTGAAAGTTCGGACCAGGAACTTCAGATCTTCAAGGACCCACAACAAACTGTAGAAACCCAAACATGCTGTGCATACATTTTTTTCAGAAAAGATAAACCCAATCTAAGCAAAGAACAGCCAGACCCAACCAGAAGAAACCCAAGAATAATAGGACCTGATTAAAAATGCGGATGAGCTGGGCTGAGAAAGACAGCAGCATAATGGGCTAAGAGTCAATTAGATTAATTATAGACAGCTGTAGTGAAAAAGAGCATAATCTTAATAATGATGATGATGATATTAATAAAACTGGGGTCCACATTGCACTTTATATTTCAGACTTTATCAGATGATGTATTCCTTTTTCTGTTGGTGAGATACGCTCTGACTTCTGAAAAGTGTTGCCACAGGTAGGCTGGAGTGCAGCCTTCCCTTTGTGAGTACGACTGTACTTGAACAAGCAGATTTTTCTCTGGGCCACTGGAAAACTCTACGCAGGGTTTGTTTACTATCTCTTCATCACTTACCAGCAAATTTTAACTAATTGATCTTTTAGCCAAGCACAAGACATTTAGGTAATCTATTCTAACCACAATGGCAGGCACAGGTACACAGACCACACAAATCACAAGATGTCACTTGTGTCCCCCAAAGGTTAACACAGCGTGATGTAACTTTACATTCTCTATAGAAGACAACACCTCAATTGAACTTCAGAAATGTTCATTTGTTTGCACGCAGGGAGTTACTGCCTAAAGTGTGAGACTGCCAACACTTTGTGTGGAATCAGGCATGCTCACATCACCGCTTTAATGCACTTCAAACTACAACATTTTAGAGCTGTCAGTGAGACTCCTGTAATGGCTGAAAAGCTGTGAAAACATTTAGAATGCAGTTTACTCACTAGATTTGCTCTAAATCACTTCATGTTGAACTGTGGAGTAGTTCAAGGCTGTGTTTGTGTGAAGGAATGGTAGCTGCAGGATTCTTGTTGTGGTAAAGGACATGATGCATCCATGTGCTTCACCTGCACTAGAACCTTTCAATTTTGGTGTTTGTTTCCTTTACAGGCTGTCTGAGCCTTTTTCTGACACCCACGGCGGCCTCAAGTCTCCGATCTCCGTGGGCAGCCCTCGCCGACCATCTGAGAGCAACCTGGACTCCTTCAGCCGCCATTTTGAAACCATCATGGAGTCTCACCGGGCCAAAGGCACCTCATACAGCAGCCTGGACAGTGTTGACCTTCTGACGTCCGGATCCACATCTGTGTTCACCTTCGACCTGCCAACTCTCACCCCAGAGATCCAGGTACAGTAGGAGATTGAAGCTGTAGTTAAAAAATCAGAGGAGACAAATTAATATGCCTTGAGTGACCTACTGATATGTTTATGTGTTCAGAGTCAGATCTGTGAGAGCGCCAAACAGATCATTGAGCTGAGCTTTGCCCCGCTGGCCCGACCAGACCCATCTGTCCCATTGGAAACGTCTCGCTCGGAAATTGCCCTCAGTGCCCCGGAGGCCAGGCTTCAAGGTGGCTCCAAATATGATTCTGCCCCTCCAGTTCGGGCAACGTCAGAGAAGGATAAGTGGCATCGTTCCATCCTCAAAGATGGCTTCAGAAAAGCAAGCTCAGCCCCCTCCCTCCATAGCAGCCCTAGGTAAGTCGGATCCACATACTGTTTTCCTTTATCTACCCTTGTACTGGCAGCTGTCTGTGGCACCAGACGTGCAGCGCTTTTCTGTGTGACTATGATTGAGTGCACATTAACCAAGTAACATGCAGGTTAAAGCTCAAGTAAAACCGTTTGAGACATGTAAACTCTGTCAGGTAACAATGTTACAGGACACAAAAGCTCTACATTTACCAGCATAAAGCATGCCCAGTGGTCCATGAAGTTATTGCAGGTCCATCTCATTAATGCATTCAAAAATATAGTCTTACTGTGGGAAACATATTTTATTGTATTATTTAGATAGATTTCCATGTATTAATTATTCTTTGAAAAATGAAATTAATGCAAATATATAACATAAAAGTGAAGGTGACTTTCTGGAATAACATCTGGTCTATCATTGATAGCTTGTGCTTTGCCAATGTTGTAATGTGTTCCTATCTTCTCCTTTTCCTTTGGGCTGTTCCCCTTCAGGGGTCACCACAGTGAATCATCTGTCTCTATCTGACCCTGTCCTCTGCATCCTCTTCTCTCACATCAACTAACTTCATGTCCTCTTTCAGTACATCCATAAATGTCCTCTTTGGTCTTCCTCTAGACCTCCTGCTTGGCAGCTCCGACCTCAGCATCCTTCTACTGATATATTCACAGTCTTCCCTCTGAACATGTCCTTTCCCACACTCTCCATTGCTCTGAACCATTGACCCTAAGTACTTCAAGTCCTGCACCTTCTTCACCTCTGCTCCCTGTAACCTCACTATTCCACCTGGGTCCCTCTCATTGACACACATCTATTCTGTCTTGCTGTGGCTAACCTTCATTTCTCTGCTTTCAAGAGCAGACCTCCACCTCTCTAGATTTTACTCCACCTGCTCCCTAATCTTGCTACAATTCAAAATATCATCTACAAACATCATAGTTCATGGAGATTCCTGTCTAACCTCATCCGTCAGCCTGTCCAGAGCTGATCCTTGGTGCAGGCCTACCTCCGCCTTGAACTCCTCTGTCATACCTACAGCACATCTCACCATGGTCTTACAGCTCTCATACATGTCCTGCACCACTCTAACTTACTTCTCTGCAGCTCCAGACTTCCTCATATGAAACCATATTGCTGCTTACAAAAGTAATGTGTCCATATGATGCGTAAAAATAATGTTCACCTACTTGTACACTTTCCTACAGTGGTGCTCAGGAGTGTTGGTCCATGGGTCATAATCAGTTAAAAAACAATGGTATAGAGTTATTTGACCCAGAATTAATGCTGAAGGGAAACGTTTTAAAGGAAAAGAATAAGTGAGCTGTTATGTAACTTTAGATATGACAAAATTATAATTTTTTGGAGGACAAACATCCTTATCTTTAAGCTGTTCTTACTTTGATTTCAAGAGTTTCACTTTGTCATTTTTGTACCATTATTATCCCAAGTGGAATAGAATGTTTACTTCTTTATTTGCTAAAATTAAGGATCTTGGGGCCTTTTGTTAAATTATTTTAAAGTCTAAAGCAGTCCAATCTAGTTGAATATAATCAAAATTATGTGTGTTTCAGTCATCTCTTTGTGCGTGTAGACTAATTTTAAAATCTACAGTGATTTGAAGGAGGAATATCAACTTGACTCGAGTTTGAAACCTGTAGAAAAAGAACGATAAAATGTAGTTTAGTGAAATAGTCACATGATTTTGGTAGGGTGGTAGTGATTCTTCAGATTGGCTGCAGTGGAAATCTGCTGAGGATTGTCTGAGGGTCAAGATTGTTTATATTTCTAAGTCTTTAAATACAATCAAATATGTCAGTTGTCAAAGTTAAAAAGACCAGAAGAATGAGAATTACCTGAGAATTACTGCAGTAACACTGATCAGCCACACAATGGCACTAAACCGTCATTGTGTGTGTGTGTGTGTGTGTGTGTGTTGTGTGTGTGTGTGTTGTGTGTGTGTGTGTTGTGTGTGTGTGTGTGTTTGTGTTCAGCTCAACTACACTTCAAACGCACTGTAATGAACACAAAAACACACAAATTGGTAGGTGGGTGAAGAGGGTGCCACTCAGCAACCTTACTCTTGAATAACTGTCTTGAGAACAAACTTCTCATTTATCTTTTCCTTGTTTTTAGCAGAAGCAGTTTTATGATAAACCTGGTCAAAGCCATGATGTTTAAATCTGACAAAATAAATGAACAGCATGAAATTCTCCACTTTTAACTGCAGTTTGTTCATTTCTGAATTTTATGACACTGCTCTTTTTAGGAGTTCACAGATGATCATTGAAAAACAATTAGTCACAAGTGTCTTCAAATGTTGGTGAGTAAAATTTCACTTTTGACTTGGAGAAAAAGAACTGAGACTATTTGTTTTATCAGTAAAATTAGGTATAGGCAATAAACATATTTGTGAAGCTGCTCTACGGAAAGTTTTTAGTAAGAAAATTTGACTGTTAAAAGTTGGAGAGTATCTTTAGTCCATTGATGCTGATAAATCACATCCTAGTGTTGTCTGAGAAAATTAAAATAAATCAGGCTGACAGCTCTGCTTTGAATTCAGGTACTGTATGTTTTATTGGATGGATCAAAGAAAAAAACAGTCGGTTATCGATGTATTTCCTTAGCCTGTCGTCAGCCATGCTAACAATAAATAATCTGTTAATTGTTAAATATCTAAAAACAGTTTAAAATTCCCGTCGTCATCATCATCTGGGTTCACTGCAGAGTCAGAAAACATTTCAGGAGCAAAGTGTCTATGTGGTGTTCTTCTAAAGTGCTGAGGAGTTTAGTTTCACTGTGCAGTGAATAAGTTCCACATCGTTTACTTGCTTTGTGGCTGTGCTTGAATATTACGGCTTCTTATGCCTCTAATTTCTGTCACTACATGTCTTCAAATGTTAGCGATGTAGAGAGAATTTGGACATTTACATACATCCACATCTCTTGAGGCTTTAGAGACGTTGTCTGACTCCTACACTCTGTCTATTCTCTTTAACCTGAGTTTGAATATTTGAATTTCAGCTTTTATCAGATCTTGTTCTCTTCCTTCACTCTCCCATCCGCACTGTCTGTTGTTTTTATACCTGGTCCTTCCTGTTAGGTCACACCTGGAGCCTGGCCAGCCCGGCTACTGTTACCACGGTAACAGTGGATTAAGTTTCTGGAGCGTGAGATGTCAGGGTTTAAAATGGAGAGAAGTGTCACGGTGCAGCACCTGGTCGTGACACTGATGGGAGGAGAGGTGTCAGGTCACATGACCAACTGAGGATGTCAGCTCTTTATAAACTGAGCTGACAACTTTACAAACTTTATAAACTGAGCCTTTTAGTTGGACTCAGAGTTTTTGTTTCATTTTGTTTTATTGCAGCTAGTTAACAGTAACGGAAGATACTTTTAAATTTGTTCATTTTAATTTGTATAATCTCCTTAATACTCTGAAGCCAGTGTCTCCATCTTTGCTGTGTGCAGTCACCACCAATGGTTGCAGGCTTTGTTACTATAGCCACAGATTAGGCACAATTACCAGTTACCAAATGCCAGTTTGTTCCTGGTGTTACATCTGTCTTTGTTGTTGCAGTTACTATGGTTACTGCTGTTTGTGGTGTGCATGGTTACCACAGTGATGGCGGTTGTTGATATCCCTGTGCAGTTACCACAGTAATAGTGGTTGTAGTTGTCTGTTGTGCAAGGTTGCCATGGTTACACATGTTGATGTTGACGCTGCAGTGACGACACATTTTATTTAAATCTGCTAAAACGGCGCCCCTTTTCTCAGGGTGTCTGTACTGATGTTGCAGACACCATGTTGTGAACTTTGTCTCACATTTTCAGAAATGTCTTTGTGCTGCTGTGTTTTCAGTTTCTCAGGTTTTCTGTGTGTTTTTTGTATAATTCTACAATCATAGATTGAAAGGCTAACATCAGAGGTGGATGATACTGAATTGTAAGAACCTTCTTGTTAATCAAAAGCTCCATTATTTTGTGTTTCTACATATGCTGCAGGTCGATGAATCAGTCTATTTGTCCCTTATCATTTTGTCTCGTTCACATTTTTAATTAGTTGATGAGAAATGTGAGCCATGTCACATTATCACAGTTCTGTGGCGTAGTTTCAGTCACGGAACATTTTTATTCTCTGTGGTCCTCTTGATCTGGTCTCTGTCTTATTTGGTGATCAGTTTTGGTTCCACTTCTTCTTGTGATCTATTCCCACTCTGCTTTTACTTTTTACCAGACCACGGTGGTCACATGGTGCGATTCCAAGTCGGCGTAAAAACCACGCCGTTAGAGCAGCTCTGCTTTTAGAGCTCCGATGGCTCACTTCAAACTTCAGCCTGCAGTCCGTGTGTGTGGTTCAGCTGCTCTGCTATTACAGACACTGTAAAGTCTGTATTTAACTGTGAGTCAGCATCTTATTATTCACTCCATGTCTTTATGTCAGTTCACCTTAGGAAACCTTTGTTTAAAGCCGCAAAGAGCTTTACTGTCCTTGTCATTTGAGAGAGAGAGAGAGAGAGAGAGAGAGAGAGAGAGAGATTTCTACAGGCGCATTCATAACATGACGTGTTTATTGTATCAATATCCCAATTCCCTTGGTAGCACTTATCACACAAATGTCATGAATCATTCAGGCGTCATTACTCCAGCTATGAATGCCAAAAATATGATTGTGTGTTTTCTGCTGAAGCTCAGTGTGTTTGTGTGCATTTAGATGAAGATCAGATCACATTTTATCACCAGTTAAAGCAGAGAACCACATTGTTCCAGGTCAAATTTTTCTTCCCAAAGTAGTTTACAGTTTTCAGATGATCAGTCTTGTTTTTCATGGATGAAGTAAACAGTTTTTGTTTTTTTTCTTCATGCTTGTGTGTGTTTTTAATATCAGAGATATTTGAGGAATGAAATGAAAACACACAGTGCTGCTAAGAGCTTTTCATTCTTCACTCTGGACGGCTTTTTCCTTTTTGGCCTCTATGAAATCCCTCCACTAGTTGTGGACACACACAGACCAAAATTTAATATTTTCCAGTGAAAAAAGAGCGAACAAAGTGAAAGCAAAGCAGAGACTGAAAAACATGGTCACACCCAAACTGCAGCAGCTTCTTCTTCCTCTTCACTGGAATGATACTCCTCCCAGAACACGTGCACAACTTACTAGAGCTGTGAGGACACTCACTGATGCATTCCTTAGTGACCATAAACATAACCATAAATTAATCTAATCTGAACCCTAAAACTGGGACTGAACCCTCAAACACACACTCTCACACACTTTCTCTCTCTCTCTCTCTCTCTCACTCTCTCTCACTCTCTCTCACTCTCTCTCTCTCTCTCTCTCTCTCTCTCTCTCTCTCTCTCTCTCTCTCTCTCACTCTCTCACTCTCTCACTCTCTCACTCTCTCTCACACTCACACACACAGTTTTCTTTTTTTTTGTTTTCAGGGAAATTCCACATGGATTCATTCAGCCAGAGTTTCAGAGACAGGATGGAAAGAAAGACCTCCCACTCCTGTCAGAAAATTGGAGACACTCCCTAAAAACCCACTGAAATCTATGTAGTCAAACCTCCTTGGCCTCGTCTTCCTCCTCCTCCTCTGTATCATTCATTTGAACCTTTTCCATCTGTTGTCTGGGGGCTGTGACCTCTGACCTGCTTTCTGTCAGCTTCTGGTTCAGGAATTGAAAAGCCTTTGCTGAGAATCTGTGCACTTTTCTTTTTTCATCAGACAAAAATTAGCTTTGTACTTTCAAGTACACATTTGTAGTAATTTGAGTAAATATAATAAACATGAGGTATTATTCAGATTAATCCACTACATTTGACATCTTTGCAAACTAACAAGTTGGCTTATACACTCACATGTCATAATAGGACTATATGTAGTATTTTTCTATTCAATAAAATTTAAATTCAACTTTATTTATATAGTGCTAATTCACAACAAAGTCATCTCAGGGCATTTACAAAATTAAGTACTTGGAGTACTTTTAATACTGATAGTATATTTCTCTTGGCATTAACTCAAAACTCATAAAAATCTCTTTATTTCATTTTTTACACTTTACAGATACAGCACCTGGAAAAACCGTGTGTGAGTGAGGGGTGTGTTGTTGACACACTTGTATAATTTCCTTGTTTTTATATTTTCTACTGCGACTTTTAATTACATATATGTTTTGTGAGCACACAGAAATTGAGAATAGGGGCCTCAGCTCCTCTGTACAAAACCCCCCAGACTGAATTGTTTACAGAGCAGCTACAACTGAAGCAGTTACGTATTTGTGGTCATTTTTATGCCTGATTGTGGGTGTTTGGGTCTTTGACATTGTTTTGTGACTATTTGTGTTAATTTTAGATGTGTGTTTTATGGTTAGTTTGTGTATATGTTTAATCAGAGTCTGTGTCTCTGCGGTCATTTTGTGTTTTTTGTTTGTTTTAATTTGTTTTTCCCTTTGGATAGTTAAAATGTCTTTGGATCATTTTGTGTATTTTAACAGAAATCGTCATACAAAGGCTCAGCCTTAAGGGGCCCCTGACCTCTCACCCCCCTGGGCCTGTGGTCAGTAGCCTGTTTGGTAATCTGTTCGTGCAAAGACATAGTTTTCCTCTTTGGTGGACAATAGTTATATAAATTTTATTCTCAAATGTAGTCTGAAGAATCTGACACAAAAGTTTTTTTCTGCTGCTGTTTATTACACTGCAGAATCCACAGTGATCAGTGACATGACAGAGATCAGCAGAGAATTAGGCAAATTAAGGAGCCGAAACCTGAGAATATGTTGATTGTAGTTTTCTGTTGATGTGTTTTGTTTTAATTAGTCATTTAGACTCAGACTGAACAATCCAAAGATGATCAAGAGCAGTACGTTTTAGAGAGAGAATACACATCAATTTAGACTTGGAATAGATGGTTTTAGTTGTTTTTGTTATTTAAGTATTGGTGACTAAATATAGGTTTCTAAGGTTTAATTAGGTCTGGAGCACAGAAAGTGAAGAAGCTGCAGATTGTTTTAAGTGTCTGTGTGAATTAACATGTTAACAGAAGAATTGAGGTGTACTGAGCTGTTGGAAACAAGCCGGATACAAACTTCCAGGAAGGTCGATGGAGGGAAAGGAAGGTAAGAGGAGACAAAGAGAGGAAAAGGGTAAGGAGAGGACAGAGGGGGAGGAGGAGGAGGAGGAGGAGGGGCATCCTGGGTCAACCGGGAGGAATCTCAAACCTCCTCCCCCTCAGTGGAGGAAAAAAATCCAGCTGATGGACGAGAGCGAGGGGAGGGAGGAGAAGATCTGACTGAGACGAGAACGAGAGAAAGTTGTGTAATGAAGTTGTTAAAAGAGAAGAGCTGCTGCTGAGAGTTTCAAAGCAAAAAAAAAGGAGGAGGAGGAAGGAGCTGACAGAGCAGTGTTGAGGGACCAGACGAAGAAGAGAAAACAGCCGGATGAGAAAGTAGGAGAAGCTGCTGCTCTGCTGCCTGGTGATCTCTACCAGAGGAAACTCTGAGTGAAACACAAAGAAGACGTGAAGATGTTGATGCAGTCGTGTTCTTATGTCATCAGTTGGATGTCTCGATGATGTCGCTCTGTCTCCCTCCCTAACGCCGCCTCCTCCTCCACTGGCCATATCAATGTGGATGTTGTTTGATTCGCGGCAGCTGCCAGCCGCTGATATCACAAGCTTGTTTTAACAGGGGGCGGCCTCTTCGTCATGGCAAACTACCTGTTGTGCTGGGGGGGCGGGGCTCTAGAGGACAGGTACCTGTACGCCCCGCCCTACCCGGCTGTATACAGGTGAGTGTGCTTTTAGTGCAGTTCCCTCAGAGGCCCTAGGTCAAAGTGTGATGTACAAAGATTTTGAAGTATTTTGGTTTGAGCTGTTACGATGACATCAAATCAAATCGTGTGCTGTAAGGAGACAGTTGTTGCTGGCAATTTATCATAATTAAATTTTTCATATTTTTAACAATATACTTTTCATTGTTTGTGTTCTTCATTTGTATTTGTTTGTGGTCATATGTTTTGCATCCTTTTGGTTATTTTGTGTTTCTTTACAGCTGGTTTGTGCCTTTTTGCGGTTGGTGAAGAAGCTGATTCACTAACAATATGCCTAAAACTTTGCAGGTTAAGCTTAAGAAATGAAGTTAAATCTCACTATTGATTAAAACTGAAATTTCTTTAGCCAACATCTACAGGAATAATAAGTGTCCACTGTCCATGTAATTTTGGAAGTTACTTCTTGTCTTCAGCAACACCACAAATTCTGTGTGTCTTATTCTCGCTTGATTGTAGATGAATTTAGTTCAAATCAGATGACAGAGACTGAATTTTACACACTAAGTAGCTCCTTACCAGCTGTCCAATATTTTAGAGACTCAGCTCTGGGATATCTGCACTTGGGTTGCACAGATTTGGGCTGCTATGGATTTGCTGTACTGAATGAGAAGACTGAATTACTTGAGTTGACCAAGATAGACCGATTGTTGTCCTTTCTCCCTCTTTCTCTGTCCATTATTTCTTCCTTCAGGATTTTCAGATCTGCAGTTCTTGTTCCAGTTATGCATCTCAGTGAAATGTTTTTAGTGCTAAGGATTCAGACTTGCAGAAGAAGCTGCAGATGTGTGTATACCTGGTTGTTTTGTCAGAGTGAAACTCACTAAAAACATGTTAGTGTTTCATAAGGATCACGTGGAGAGGATGAAAAGAAGTGTGTGTGCTGTTGGCCTCCAGTATTGCATTAGTTAGTGAAAACCTGCATAAACCTGAAACTGATCTTTCCCACAGAGGTCTAGATGTTGTTTCAGAGGCTGTGAAACTTTCAAATAGTGGAACCAAAATACAGCAGCACACATTTACATGTTCTGTTTCATTTAACACAAACTTTCATCATGCAGCAGTTTAAACTGTGCTTACTCTGCAGTTAGTAGCTAACGGAAAGTCCTGGAAAATGTCAAACCAGTGGGTCCTTATTAATTATGTCTTTGTATGTACAGATTTACTTTGTGGACGGACACAATAAGAACATGTAAATGTGAGAACAGCATTCAGAACTTTGTGTAACCCTGTCTGTCTAAATACTGACGTAGTAGTAGTAGTAGCAGTAGCAGTAGCAGTAGCAGTAGCAGTAGCAGTAGCAGTAGCAGTAGCAGTAGCAGTAGCAGTAGCAGTAGTAGTAGTAGTAGTACCACCACCGATGTGGAGAGGTAAGATCTGTGTCGTCCAAAAGGTTCTGGATGTGAAACATGGAAGTGGACATGTGACCAAGACTGACACATGACTGTGGATTAATGCTTCTATGATTATTCATCACAGTCCCATGCATATTTACAATTCAGAATAATTGGATTGAGTGGATAAATCACATTTAAGAAACAGAGTTGGAATAAGTACTTTACACTGTCAGAGATGTTTCTGCTCTGTATCTGGGGTGTTTGTAGGAGTTTTTCTGCATTAATGCTGCTTGTGTGTGAGCAACTTTTGTGGAGCTGCGAGATTAATCAAAGTTTGATTTATATGTCTGAAACTGTCGACTGTGAAAAACCCAACTCTGCTGCATCTTTACCGTTGGTAAGAAACACAAAGGTTCAGTTTCCATGAATATATTGTCTTCTTGTTGATGAAGACCTGTCACAAAAACTCAATCTTTCATTATCCACGTCTTCCTTGTGTTGGGTTGTTGCTCAGGCTTCTCGTCCAAAGGACCCTGATATGTATCATGTTAAACCGCCTAAACTGGGTGGTTTGACTCAGCAGAATCTCTTCAAACTGAATCTCTAATGAACCTCCCTGTTTTCCTCATTGAGTTCAGGTGTCCCTGCAGGCAGAGGATCTTCTCTGGAGTCAGGGGGAGAAGTGTGCTGTGTTAACTCTTCCACTGAGCATCTATTATAGATCAAGCACTTGTTCCACAGTGAAGCCTCACTGCACCATGTTTCCACCTTGTGAGGAAAGCTTTCCCTCTGAGCACATAGACTCAAGTACAGCACTTCGTTTAAGCTCCTGTTGCCCTCCACTGTGCCTGTTTAATAAATTCAAAATTAGCAACCAGCTCTGAAGTCAGTTGAGATATTTAATTCTCCATCAGGAATGGCCCAATCTCTGTTTGCTGCTTTTCAGATGCAAGTATTTTAGGCTTTAAACTCAATAGGCCCCAAACAGGAAAAAAATAGAATTAAGTATTTTCTTCATAGTCTGATGTTGCTTCGTGTTGTGCGACAGTGTGCACTGAGGTTTGGCTGGTGTGGTTTCAGCTGACTGACACACCCTGGAAATAACAGTCTGTGTGTTTTTACTCCTTCACTTTTCTTTCTCTATTTATTCCTCTTTGTCTCATTTTTATCTTCCTATTCTTCTCTTTGTGCATTTACCTCTTTGTTGGTTCACAAGTTTTATTGTCTTTACACTAGTTAGAACACAACAGAGAATAGATGTTAAAAGCTGCTACAACTTTCACTTTGGTTTGTGACTTTTCTGCAGAGACACTGATCCATTAAGGAACTGTATTTATGTTTTGTTGACTCAGAAACATGCTTTGGATATAGGCTTCTGGAGTTTGTAGAAGTGTCTCATGGTGAGACTTAGAAGCCCTGTTGAGTGTCAGTGTTGTGTTTTATTGTTGTTGTGTTTTAAATATTTTGCTTTGCTTTTCAGTCCAGATCCAGAAGTTTTCTACTGGGCATGTGTGTATTGAACCATGCATAATAAAGGTAGAAAGTTCAAAGACAAATCCATGAGAAATGACCTTTGTTTGTTTCAGATTAGCCTGTATCAGCACAGGGGGAGAGTTTCAGCTCTGCCTTCCTCAGATTTAAACTTTTCGCTGACTTGTCACCACAGAATCTGAACATAAATCAGCCATTAGACACCAAGAATTTGTTGTTATTCAAAATACAAGTGTACATAGAACAAAATTTCGTTGCCAGGGCTCCAACACATAATTCAAATATACAAGTATGTAAAAATATCAAAATATTATAAAACGCAATTGTAAAGTGACCAGTTATCAGTAGTGCAGAGGAAAAAAACCTCTCCTGTATTTGCTGGCTTAGAAAAACCTTTGAGATAATGAAACTGGTAGGACTTCAATGACTTTTGATGGTAGATCTGGTGTTTGCACTCTTTTTTTTAGCCACATGCTTGTTGTATTTTATAGTGGTGAGAGTGAAGTAAATTTGTAAATAGGCTTGTGTAATGGTGGTGTTTTGTGGGGGCATTTACAGAATTGAGTCTTGTACAAGAATTTTGTAAAGGTGTGCGTGTGTCTGATTGAGAGAGATATTTTCATGAAAGAAAATAGAAATAGGTAGTTTTGCATTTTCCAGTTCTGTTTATTGGTCATTGCACAGAAATAACCATGTGTTTTCAGGTAACAAATTATAATCTATCCAAGCTATTGCCTGGGTAAAACTTTATATTTACTGTGGTAATTACGTAGTATTAGTTAGAAACATTTCTCTTACAAAAATATTGCACCCCCACCCCAATTAAAGTATTCTTGCATAACTTTTACTCAATTACCTTATGATTGCTGGCTTGATGCTCCTATTAAGATGCTATTACAGAATTATTGTCCCCTCTTACCCTGTTAATACTGAACCGTTACCCCATAGTATAATGCCTCTGTTAACATGTTATTACAGAGCTGTCACTCGGTTACATCATTATTTTAGGACTGTTATACTTTTTAATTTATTATCAGGATGTTACTCATGATACTAACTTGTTACCAGAATATTTTCCCATTAATCTGTTTTAAACTACAGAATGTTTTACTCTTGTTACGGAACTCTTACAGGACCAATAAATTCATACTAGAGTAATACAGTAAGATGGTCTCTTTTGTTATTACCAAGATGTAGTTCAGTGGAAATTTCTTGTAGTTTGGAAAATCTTCTTTGTGTGCAGGGATGTGGGTTTTGGTTGAGCAAAGTGTGTTAGTTCTACGTACTAACAAATCAAAATACAGACAGTGATGCGCAGATTTTATTGTGCCAGCATGTGATTATGGAGAAGCTACTTTGCTTATATATGTTTTAAAACCTTTATTATTGTTGTTGAAGGTTTTGGGAACTGAGTTTGGAGGTATTTATTACAAAATTGCCACACAATGTTCTGTAAACCAGTAACTGTTCAGTTTTGCTTTCAGATGTTATTTTCACGGCTCATTTTCTGAGGCCTTATATTTTCCTAAATCCTGGGTGCACATCCCGAGGAGTTATTGCTTTAACAGCATCTTTCCAATTACCAGAATATGGTCAGGAGACAGTTGTGTGTTTTTGAACTCTTTTGTTAAATCATGAAGGCTGTGGTCAAATATAGTCCGACCCCAGTGGCTGCTGGGTAAAGAACAACAAAGAAAACAGACGTCCTGTTGAGCAAACTCCAGGCTACTGGTGAGGAGGTTATTTCTGTCCTGGATGAATGGGTTATGTTGGTGGAGGAAGGACTGGGCGGCAGAAACATCCGTACTCATATAGTCACTGTGTTCTCTGTCGTCTGTACACCAGGAAATACTACGAACCTGCCAGCTTAACAGTCAGTGTCTGTTTTGTTTCAGTGGGTTGATTTGACCTTTACTTTACTATAAACAACATCTGTGTCATCTCCTCTGAACTCTGCACAGCTGTGGTTGATCAAGAAGTAAAAATGATAAGTCAGACTCAATGTTAACACACGTCTTGTATCTCTCAGTGACAGTGTACAATATATGCAGTCAGTATAAGGATGGCAGAAAATGAAAAGGAGTGTCCCTGAGTGGATTCTTCATCTGCAGCTCTGAACTACAGAGAGGTGAGCTCATCTTCATAGGAGGTCTTAACAATAATGATCACAGTATGAGTGTTATTGCTTTTATTAAAGGCTCATTTTCTGCTTTAAATATATGATACAGACGTGAAAAATGACTGAACTGAACTCACTGGACTCTATGTATCGAGTCAGTGTTTTTTCCAGTGTAGAAGGCAGCAAAATGTGCAACATCTTTGCTTTTTGTATTGTACACTGGACAAGAACAGGTCCTTTTTATTTCTGATTAACTAATTGCTCATTCCACAGACCTGCTTTGACATGTGGGTTTGTGACTCTGGGTCACGGTTTGGAGTCTGAAGGTTCTACTGTGTGGAAACTAAAGCTGGAACACAAAATTCACGATTTGGTTCCTATCACCACTCTGAGGATCTGTGGTCAGTATCTAGTGTTTTTGTAGCCTAAAGTATTTCCAGTTTTGACTGGCATGAATTTTCAGTAGTTTTGCAGTGCTCAGCAGGACTCTAATGCATCGCAGACAAACAACCAATATCTCTTCATCTTATTTATCACCTGTTTTTTATAGTTTCTGTGGTTTCTTAGCCAACACCTGAAGTTTCCTCTGATGGGGTACTTTGCCTCCCTGACCACAGTGTTTTATCAGAACAGCAGCACTTACCCTGCTGTGTCTGTTCACTGAAAAGACCAACGCATGATTGGACATTTTAGGCTGGTGTGTGCAATCAAGCAGTGTTTCCTGTGACATGCATATTTGTGAAGTGTTTCAACATTTTGGTGGTGGCTGTAGGTCAGTGGGTACTGCAGTCGTCCACAGAGGTGGGAAGTAACAAAGTACAAATACTTTGTAACTGTACTTAAGTAGAATTTTCAGATTTCTGTACTTCAGTATTTATTGCCACAGCAGCTCCTGAAGTTTACATTAACTGCATTATTAAACTATAAATTAATTGGGCAAGGACTAAGTCAGAGCCTTGTCAGCCTATATAAAAAAAAATTCTTTAAAGCAAGATGGTTTCATGATCTTCAAATGATATGAATGATGTGAGGACCAGGTCACAGAAACAGCTGGTAGAAATGTGCTTTATATTTGAGTTACATTTCTGAGCCTTTAACTTTAGCACATCTGTACTTCTACTTTGGTAAAGAATGTGTGTTCATCCTCCAGTAGAGAAGTTAATGCCCTCAGGCACAATCACCATTGTTTGATTCCATGTCAACCCCCTCTCTCGCTGCCCTCTCCTTTCTCTACATGAAATGAAAGAAATTGGGGGAATTCATTATCTATGATTCATAATATCATTAGAAAACTCAGAGGATCCAGAGAAACCTCTGGCCAACAAGAAACAAGACCTAAAACTGAACAGCCATTATCTTCAGGCCCTCATGGTCCAATACATCATATCCTTGTTTCATCATCTTTACTAAGACGTGTTTCTGTCATTAAATTTAAAACAAGCAAATATTTTTTAAACAATCAAATGTCTTGGTTTTAACGTTTAAAGCTGTCTTTATTTTACATTCATTGCAAATGAGTGCATTCTCTTTCTATTCTTTTTTTTTTTTTTTAATTCTCTGTTGACATTGCCCTAACTTTTCTGGAAATGGGTTTGTATTGTTCAGGCTTTCTTTGATTAAGAACGAGAGATGCAGGAGAAACTCAATCAGTGAGTCACTGTTGTTGTCTGCGTCAGGAACCAGGGGCACCTAAAATAACTTGTAATACTTCACGCCTCTACTTACAACCTGTGCCTAGGAACAGCCACGTCTTTAACTTTTAAGAAGAAGAAGTATAAGACAGACTGTGTGGCTTTTATCACACAGCTGTCAGCACAAACTGACCTTAACCTGTAAAACCTGTGGACTTTCCCTGTAACAGCTCAGCTTTGATGACTCAGTGATGCAGTACATATTCACATCCTTTATTACTGTATTAAAACAGAAAATCCCTACTAAAGCAAACATAGTATTATCAGGAAAATGGATAATACTATGGTCTAAAACGTAGTAACTATTAAAGTAGACAAATGTCCCTGTGATTGTCCTTGTGATTGTTTAGAAAAGTTTAAAGAAACTTTCCAGGAAATTTGGAAAATTCAAGACATAATTTTAGCTGCGTTTAAATTGTATTTATAACAAATCTTTTTAAAAACTTAAAAGTGTAACATTTCCCTCTCACTTGTTATGAGTAGAAAAACAAAGTGTCACGAAGAGTACCTAAGCTTTATATACTGTAAGTGCATTACTTGAGTACTAAAGGATGTAGTCCTCGCTGTGGTTAAAACACTTCCTATTTTGTTACTCATTCACAACTCGGCTCAGTTTCTTCCTCATGGTTCAGTTTTGAAAAGGTCACTTTGTGTAAAGAGAGGCTGCAATGAAGAGAGGCTCATGGAGAACGGACACATTACCTCAACAACAGATAGGTGTGTTTAAATTCACAACGATTTTCCTTGACTCAGGTGTAGTGAGAGTTGATGAACCTATATTGATCCCTGAGGGGATGCTAGTCGATGCTGCAGCACGAAACAGACTGAAGGAAATTTAACCGCATCCAGTGCTTCAGCTTGTTTACAGGGAAGCTAATGAATAGAAAGTGCCAAATGTGTCAAATTTAAATCAGGAAAGTGATGCTGACGGGCTGTTGTTTACATGTCATTTGGACATATGATTATTTGCATTAAAGACCATTTGAGCAGTTTTTTTATCAGTAGATATATGTATCTTAGATTATGGAAAATAAGTTAAACATCTCAATACTTTAACCCATAGAAATTTTCCTCCAGTACTTTTCCTCTATTTCATGTATCTGAAACTTTAGTACATTTACAGATGCTGATTGTTAAATCAGAATCTAATGAACTAATGAACACTCTGGTTTTATGGATGAAGCTGATGTCAGTAATAAAATCAACTTCACCATGTAATCAATCACAATCTAATGATATCACATATTATTCTGCATAATGATTACTTTTAAGATTGGCACTTTCAGTATAAATGAATGCCAAATAATTTGTGCAGAAACAGTCACTGTAGACATGTGAATGTTATTTAAAATGTAAAACACTGTTTGTATCCAGTTGTTAAAAACTTTGGAACAAATACTTCCGTGGCACGCTCAGTCATGCTATGCTTGCTGCTATCACTTCCTGTTTGCATAGTAACCATGGAAGCAAACACACGAATTACTGCTGATACAAAAGAAACAGTCTAAATTTGACAAGTATGATGCAACATGTGAAGTTTGTTTCCAGGGTTACAGCAGTGCAGAGATGACCATGTTTGAAAAAGACTTGTATACATACATACGCACACACACACTTTCTTATTAAAGTGTTACTTAAGCACATCTCTCTGTTTGCTCCAGTTCTGCTCCATGTGACTGACCTCGTCAGTGTTGGGTTGTGGTAAAGAAATTCCGATTCCTGTTGCTGCCATTGTTGTTGCTGTGGGGGACCCCAGTGTTTGTTGCCAACCCCCTGTTTTATGAACATTTGTAAGATATTTGTCAGTTTTGTTAAACAAGTGTTTAAACTCCTCAGTAACAACTCCATAAACTCCAAATTCACGGTTTTATTTTGGTTTTGATTTAAAGAAACACCTTTTAACTCACGTTACTCAGCAGCACAACAAATTCCTGAAATGTCGTGTGTGTGTGTAGGGAACGCCCCGTGAACCGCCCCCCTGAGCTGCTATACCCACAGGCCAATGTGGCAGAGCGACTAGTGCTCAGCGGCAGCGATGACGCACTGGCCAACGGCACGAAGGCTGACCTGCAGGCCGCCAAACGGCTCGCCAAACGCCTCTACAACCTGGACGGCTTCAAGAAGTCTGATGTGGCTCGACACCTCGGCAAGAAGTCAGTGTTCAGTTCAGAATTTATTCAGTTCTGTGCAGTTCATAATTTAATCGACTGCCTCTCTCTCTGTGCAGTAATGAGTTCAGTCAGCTGGTTGCAGAGGAATATCTCAGTCACTTCAACTTCACTGGTCTGACCATTGACCAGGCACTCAGGTCAGTTCTGATCCTGCAAAGTGACATTAAAATATCCCAGTGCAGGAGGGGGAGATACATAAGAGGCTGCTGGATTGATGTCACAAATATTTTTTTCACAACAAACATAAGAAACCTGTCTATCAGTGCAAATGTTAGGTGTAAAAGGCACAAGCAGAGTCTGAATTAAATGAGCTTATGATGGACTAACGTCCAAGACACAAAAGGACACAGAATCACCACAAAGAGACCAAACAACAACAAGAGACCCCTACAAGGTGACATTATATGACGACCGTGTGGCTGTGTCTTTGAGTCCGCAGGTCTCATTCCCATATAGTATGATTGGGAGGGCTTTTATGTCTGTCGTCTCATTATCTGTCCTTGTAATTTGCCTAAGTGATTGTTTGTTCAGGATGTTTCTGAGAAAGTTTGCTCTGATGGGAGAAACTCAGGAGAGAGAGAGAGTCCTCGCTCATTTCTCCAAGAGATACCGACAGTGTAACGCAGAGACTCTGACCACTGAAGGTACCTGTCTCACTGTTCATCTGTCTCTCTAACTGTCTTTTTTTTGTCCATTAACAGTCCGTCTGTCTCTCCCTCAGACAGCGTCCACACTCTGACCTGTGCCGTCATGCTGCTGAACACAGACCTTCATGGAAACGTGAGTCAGGTTTTTAGATTTGTTTCATTCTTTCTTTGCCCGCTGGCGGACCTGCAGGCGAAGACGAGAGTGAATTTTCCCCTTTGAGAGGAAGTCCTTATTTGGTTAGTCACAGAGAAACCGACGAAGCTGTATTTATAGTCCAACTGCAAGACAGCAGGAGTGTATCTCATGAACCTTCTAGACTTAACGAAAGATGCTGAAACAAATGATCAAAACCTAATAAAAAAAAACAAACATTAAACATTAATTCTACTTGAAAAATGTGTTCACTGAACTGTTAGCATCGCTGTAAGCTCACTGTGAGATGATTAGGCTGTAATGATTTTACAGAAAAACTAATAATGTGTGTTTGTGTAGAACTTGGGGAAGAGGATGTCCTGCAGTCAGTTCATCTCTAACCTAGAAGGTCTCAATGATGGAAAAGACTTCCCCAAAGACCTGCTCAAGGTAACATGCACACACTCACATGTCATGTGCCCTGTTGGTTTGAGAAAGCATCACCTAAATGGATCAACCTGCGTGTTCATGTTGGTCATTATTCAGTATCAGGTGGGAATTTATGCTCACGGTTTTAAAATGCAAACTCAGCGACTCGTTATGGAAGCCATGCTACATGTGCTGTGTGCAGTCTGTAGGTTCCAACCTGTCTTCAGGTCTGTTTCCTGATGTTCATGATCTGATCTCCCCTTTCACACTGCCCTGTGGCTAAATCTTGTGTTATCACAGAATTGTCCTTAATCTTAACCCACACCCTAATGAGGAACAGATAACCCCGGAGTCCCTGGAGTGCACACAGTCCTCACAAGAGTGGAATGTCCACATGACCTCATAAAGACATGTACACACACTCAGGAATCCTTGGTCTGTGATTGTCAGACAAGAAATAGAAAAATGAATTAATTTCACTTCTCATGATCCTCAGGGGGTGTGTGTGTGTGTGTGTGTGTGTGTGTGTGTGTGTGTGTGTGTGTGTGTGTGTGTGTGTGTGTGTGTGTGTGTGTGTGTGTGTGTGTGTGTGTGTGTGTGTGTGTGTGTGTGTGTGTGTGTGTGTGTGTGTGTGTGTGTGTGTGTGTGTGTGTGTGTGTGTGTGTCTTTTTCCATCTCAGCCTCTGAGCAATCAACATGAATCTGCGTCACCTCTTCACCCTTATCATCATCATCGTCTCCACTCTCTGTTAATGTGTGTGTCTGCGATTGTGGAGTGTTTTCCCGCCTTCAGCTTGTCTGGTTTGATGCTTGCTGGTGTGTGGGCAGCAGCACTGATTCGGACAGTGAATGCAGAACATTTAGAATAGAAAAGTATGAATTATTCTCACAGTAAACAGTGTCTTCATGTCCACAGAATTTTCATTACAAAACAAATCTTCTCCCTGTGTTTATTGACTTTCAGTCACCACAGATTCTCTCATACAGCTTTACAGGACATGATTCTTTTTTTTTCCAGTCATTTTATACTTGTTCCAGTTATGAAAGTGTAAAACTTTACATCCCCTTACTTTGAAATGGCATAATGTTTAATGTACATTCAGGTGGTACAAATGGTCAAAAATCATGAAAGTTATTTTACTACAAAAGTAAATGTTCTCTAATACTTTGTATTAGAACCTCCTCCAACATCTTGGGTTCCCTCTGAGCAGCGTTCATATCCTTGTAGGTGTAATTTAAGCTCATTCTTAATGGCATAATTGTTCAGAGTCTTCCAGATTGTTTGGTAGTCTGCCGTGTGAGGTCGTTTTTTAAATCCATAATTCTCAATGATATTTGGGTCTATTAATTTAAGTGCATTGTTTTTTTCCTCTCAGAAAAAATGCACGAGGCATCGCTCTGCACACACCCGGTGCCACACAAGTGTTAAACGTTTTTAAATAAAATATATTTCACCTGATTTTAATGTTATGGAGGAGATACAAACTTTTGCAATTACATAATTTTGCTTATTTTACTATAACTTTCTTTTTTTTGAATGAGTCACTTGCGTTTTTTTAATATTTATCACGGGTTTTGGATAATTTCTTTGCTGAATATCCCTCGGCCGCATTTACATTCAGCTTTGAGAGCACTCGATTGACAGCTCAGAGAAGAGCAGGGGGCGGGCCGGAGCTCCTCTCTCGTGCTCTGATTGGCTGCTGCAGTGAAGAGAAAATGCGCATTGAGAGAGCGAGGGGAGAAAGAGAGAAGAGGGCGAGCAACAGTCCTGAACAGCTGAGAGTCTCAGCATAGAGCAACAGAAGGAGACATCCAAGAAGTGGAGGAGGTGTGAGCTCACCTGACAGAGGGATTCTCCTGCAGAAGTAAGACAAGTTGAGGAGGAGGAGAAGAAGAGTGGGAGTGAAGTTGAAGAGATCTGAGGAGGAGGAAGGAGGGATTCACTCTTTCTTTTTTTTTAATGCAACAGGACAAACTCATCTCTCTCCTTCTTTTCCACCTCCATCATCCCTCCATCAGCAGTCGGGGTTGGAGGAGGCTGACGTCAGTTTTGGGGTGCTCTCTCTCTCTCTCTCCCTCTCTGTCTCTTTCTGTCTCTCTGTGTGTCTGCATGTGTGGGTGTTGCACTCCCACCCTGCCTCCCTCCCTGTTCTCCTTGTCTCCTTTTCTTTTTTGGTTCAGTGAATGTTTGGGATGTGATCTGCCGGTGCTGCTGATGCTTTTCCTCCGTCACGCAGCTTTATTTGCAACCCAGGGATTCTCTTCCACCAACGCCACCACTGCTGCATCAGGATGCTCGACAACAAAGTGACTGTGAATCAGTCGAAGAAGCATAGAGTTTGGATATTTGTCGACTGAATATTTGCAGCGTTTTTCTGCAGGAGTGTGAGCTGATGATTAATTACAGGTTATTGCTTCTGCAGGATTAGACAGTAACACACACACTGACAGAGTGTGTGTTTGCGTTGAGGTGACCTGACTCGGCTTTGACAACAAAAAAACAAAACAAAAAATTTTAGCATATTTAACGATTGTCTGTTATATAAATTCTGACTCGAACCCTTTTTAGGACAAAATACTCCAATTTCTTTTAAAAAAAATATTGTGACACATTTTTACTTTGGCTCGAAAGCTCATACATTTGATTATTCAGTGATAATAAGCAATTCATTTAATATCGGTTCTGTGGGAAAATTTGTGATTTTCTGTTTTTAAAAACTAAAGTCTAGAATAGATTTCAAATTTTGTCTAGTAATTAATGTACAATTGTACTACTCTTTTTAAGGCCTAGTATTAACAATATTTTACTCCTAAACCACAAATTGGAAATGTATAAATGTATTTTCTCAGTATAAAATTTAACAATATATCTTGCATATATTAAATATTAGATTCTTTGAGGGTTTTTTTAACAGAAAATCTTAAATAATTTCCCCTAATATAGGTCTAAACATTTAAAAAAAAATAAATTTGCTCTTATTTTTGTGACAGATTTTACCTGGAAAATTGGTGCCAATAAGAAAGGAACTGTTGATAAATAAATCATCTTGCAGCAGTTTGAATCCAGCCTTGCTCCACAGTGTCCTTTAGCTCTGACATGCTTTTTGGCAGTGTCTTTTTGTTGTATAAACACCTTAGTAAGCCAGCAGGATTATGAGCCGGATGAAACACAGTTTTTTTTTTATTTTTTATTTTTTAATGCATAATGAATAGAGCTGGATCCATAATGCAGTAGGCTGAGATCCTCTGAGGACACAATCAATCCAGACTGAAACTGCCCGAATTAGTCCGCTCACATCTAGCCAACTCTGGTTTCTATTTTAGACATCTTCATTTCCTCAGCTCCAAACATTCCTGTTTTGATCCAAGTGGAGATTTTTGTTCATTCACGTAAAGAAGATATTTTGTGGATTAAACTGATCAGATAAGCACTCAGAGGAAAACCCCTTATGAATTCTAGATTTTTGTTTATTCTGAGGTCATCTAGAGGTCACATTCTCATCTGAAAGCCATATTTTTGGGCATTATTATTTTTTGGGACAAAACTTTTTGTGTTAATGCACTTTGGACCGTTAATCATTTCATCATTAAAGTTTTTTCTTGGAACAAACCATTTTTACATTAAGGACTTTATGAAGCTTCTCTTAAACCCAAATCAAAACCGCATCAAATCCTCCTCTGGTCTCTGAAATAATCACAATGATCGGCGTGAACAGCATCCACTCGACAGGCCGCATGCGGTCTCGGTCGCTCTGCTCGGTCCGGAGCGGGCGCGATTCAAGGGACAATGACCCGTTCAGGTATCCTAGAACCCCCCGCTCGCGCTCTCTTAAACCGCTGGCCTTCCCTGACCTGCTGGGAAAAACTCAGGATGGACAGCAGCACCCACAGAGCCGCAAGAAGAAGGTAGAACCCAAAAATACAAAGTGTTTTTTTATTTCAATTAGTGAAACCATTGAATCTGTTTATGTAGTATTTTGTGTTTCTTCCTTTTCAATGTTTCCTTTGCTCCTAAGCTACAAAAAAAGCAACGATTCACGTACAAATGTTTCACATTTAAACAAAATCTGTAGTTTTAGCTCACATTTTATTAATTGTATTACTGCTATCACATGGAATAAATTGATATTTGGGGCATCCAAAAAGCCTCTTTGTGCTTTGGCAGGAAGTTTTCCTATGAAGGACACTTGTTGCTTCTGTCCTTCTCCTGGATATCTGCAACAACTTTGGGGTTTGCATTAAAAGCTAGCCACACAAACCTCAATTTTGGGGGGGGGGTCAGGCTTTTAGTTTGACATATGCAGGTAGTCTAATTGATGGTAACTTTACTAAAGTTGAAAATACAGCAAAGTAGACGAGAAACAACTGGCAATTGCTCAATAAAAAAGTATTATTTTAAAAAGGTATTCAGAGCGCTTTACACTGCTTCTTATTCACCCATTCACTCCCACATACCAATGGGGGAGCTGCTATGCGGCTGGCCAAGAGCAACCAAGTTGGGGTTCAGTGTCTTGCTCAAAGAGACTTTGACATGTGACCAAAGGAGCTGGTGGATGGCTGCTCTATCTCCTGCCCCACAGTCACTAAAAATAATAGTGAAATACCTCAGAGCTTGTAGTCCTAAAACTGTGGTGTGATTTTTCTCCTGTTATCTCTTTGTTTTATTACACAACTTTTGTTTTCAAAACTACAACTACACAAAAATCATCAAGTTTGGCTGAATTCAGACTATGCTGTATTTTTCAGTGTGGAAATGGACACTTTGGTGTCTGCCAGGACACACCAAAGTTTAACCTCATCAATCAAACATACTTAGTTGTGACTGATTAAAATGAACACTGCTCATGTTGTTTTACATTAAAAGCATAGAGAGAATTATGTATTTTCATCTGCTGAAAGGCTTTTAATGTGAAACTTGTTCAGGAAGTGGTGAGACACTGACAGTTAACAGCAATCAAAAATCAACATAAACAACAGTTTTGATCTGTATGTGCATGTTAGAGTGAACAACTCAACTAAAACGTGTCTGTGTTTGTGTGTTGTGTGTCTGCAGACTCTCTACAGCTCCATTAAGAATGAGAAGCTTCAGTGGACCATGTAAGTCCCCTCCATCAGCTGGATTAACAGTCATTGATATATTTCTCTGTGCTCTTTACACTCTGTATATGTGTGGTTTGCTCTGTGTGTCATTTTGTTATTTTGTGCTTGAAAGTTTTTTTTTTTTTTACTGTTTGTGTTTTGAACTGTGTATATTAGTGTGTGTTGTCCTTAATTTTACTGTGTGTGTTGTTTTCTAATTTGTGTGTGTGTGTGTGTGTGTGTGTGTGTGTGTATGTGTGATGTTTTGTACTGTGGCCCTGCTGCCCTGACTCTCTTATTTAAGGCTCTGTTGCCACAGTAACCATTCCATGCTTCTTCTTCCCTCCCTGTAATTACAGGTCAGCATCCCAGCACCCGTGGTTGACTGTGGACACACAATCACACAAACGCCCCCACACACACATTTACAGGCATCATGTTTGCATTTAGCATCTGTCCTCCCTCCTCATGTTCTTTGGATCTGTTTCTGCTACAGCTGTTTCTTGTGTTGGTGCAGTAATATAGCATGAATGTGAAGCTCAGTTTTTTAATTTATTTACTTGAGCACTGAACTAAAAGTGAGATTTACTGTGTTTACAGGACCAGATGATGTGATGACAAGAGACAAAGATGATAATGTCTTTAAGTCCTTAGGTCATCAGTAATGGTCACTGTTTCTTCCTCCTTTTGTTCTCTGAAGTGACGAGGAGGAGCTGAGAAAGTCCATGTCGGAGCTGGCTGATGTCCGGACAGACTCTGCCTCCCACACCATGAAGCGACTCGGCAGTGGAGGAAACCCACTGGTCAGCGTTGCCCAGCAAGCTGACGGCGAGCTCTACAAGAGCGGCTTCCTGGTCCGCAAAGTCCACGCTGACCCCGACGGAAAGAGAAGTACTTCACCCACGTTTGCTCACAGAACCTGATGTTGTTCATGTAACATCTGTTTTGTCAACACTGTTTATAAAAATTAATCTTTTCATCTGAAGCAACGCTTCACTAGTGCTTGAAAGTTTTTTTTCTCTTTCTGCATTCCTTTATTCATTGTTTATTGTGGAAAATGATCCAATCTCACCCAGTTATGTGTGGCAAAAGTATGTGAACCTCTAGGGTTATCAGTTAAAGGTATTCAGTGAGATGACCATCAGCTGTGAGTGTGGGAGGGCCTGCCTTATTTAAAGTAGACAAATCTGCATCTTTACTGTCAAAGTCTTGACAACACAGGTTTGTAGAAGTGTGTCATAGCTCAAACAAAAGAGATTTCTTAGATGAAAAGTTGTTGATGTTCCCCAGGCTAAAAAGAGTTTAGACTCCACCAGTCGACTGGAGGCAGATAGTGTACAATTGGACATTCAGCACCAGTTAACCTCGCCTTGTAGTGGTCGACCAACAAAGATCACACCCTCATCAAGGTGTAGAGGTTATTGGAACCACAGGGTAATTTCTCATGGAGTGTTAAATATCTGGAAACATCTGGAAAACAGTGAAAATAATGATGTTAAATAATGATGATAAACAACAAGGCTGTTGAAAGAATGTTCTGTTGGTGGAAAAAACATCAAAGAAGAAAATGAAAACTTAAGGTGGAACATAGAATGTGGTTGTCAAATTTCTAAGTCTGTTAATGAGATTTTAAAGGGGGCCTGTGTCTTCAGGAGCTTAGGATTATGTGTCAGTTTTATGCTAAAGTTGCGTCATAAATAACATTTCAAACGATTAATTTGTGTTTACCTGGACCTGAAATGTTCAGCTTGTCATGATGCTTTGTTTCCTGCAGCACCGCGGGGTAAGAGGGGGTGGAAGTCTTTCTATGCCATGCTGAAGGGTCTGGTGCTCTACCTGCAAAAGGTAAAATGTCTCAACTACAACTGCATTTCCCAGCAGCCATTTGGTCTGGTCTGTTTTAGTGTGTCCCAGATGAGATTGATATCAGAAATGGAAACACTCTTCTGGGTCATGCAGATTATTTAGAACAACTCACAATCAGGACTGAACATTTCACCACTTCTCATTTCAATCTGACACCATTTTTGTTTTTACACTGAGCTCAGTGACTTTTCCACACAGACGCAGATGTAGGAGACTTATCCTCATCGTCATAATAATCAAAAAATCTTAATATTAATATTTCAGTAAATGGCTTGTCAGCACTGAGATTTGATATTTTTATTAGCCAGTATACAGCTTCATCAATTTACAGCTGATCGATTTAATTCCTGTTTCAGTGCTTCCTTACTTTTCTGCGTTACCTTTACAAAAAATTCATCTTTAATTCAACTTTACTTATTAGACATGAACACTATATATCACAGAAAACTGTTAATTATTGTAATGATGATAAATTCTCATTCATCTGCTGCAGATTCAATAACAAAAATTCCAGTGCCCTCAAGGGATATCTAAATAATTATTGTTTAAAATTGTATTCATCGTACACGTCTGCACATTGTGAGTGAGAGAGAAGTGTTTTGAGGGCAAACATTACAAACTCGATACATGACATCATGTGGACAAATTGAAAAAACTGCTTCTCAATAAAGAAAGCAAAAAACCTCCATAGATCACAAGTGAACACAGTGGTTGAATTCATTTGGCAGGATGAGTACCGTGCAGAGCGAGAACTGATGGAGGAGGATGTGAAGAACGCTGTGTCCATCCATCATTCTCTGGCCATGAGAGCAGCCGATTACAGCAAGAGACCCAATGTCTTCTACCTGAGGACCGCTGACTGGAGAGTCTTCATGTTTCAGGCTCCGTAAGATCCCTCACACCCTACTGTTGTTTAGTTTTCTGGCATGATATCAGAATCAGAATTATCTATTATTATTATAGTGTTTTGTGTGTCTGCTGTTCACTGTAGCAATGCAGAACAGATGCAGTCATGGATCACACGCATCAATGTGGTTGCAGCCATGTTTTCGGCCCCACCTTTTCCTGCAGCGATTGGCTCCCAGAAGAGATTCAGTCGTCCTCTGCTGCCAGGCTCCAACACCAAACTGTCCCAGGTAGAAAAGCTGCCTCCATACTGATGTGTATAGATTTGTCTGCAGATACAAACCAAGAGTAAACGCTGCAGTTAATGTTTATCAAAGACTTTTCTCAGGTTATAACTTGTTCTAATCTGCAGCCAAGCCAGAGCCAAAGGCAGATAGTCATAGCTCCAGGAAACTTTCTGTCGTCCTGAAACCATTTTTGTCCAGAGCAGCTCATTGAACAGTCTCCTCGTCTGTCTCTACAGGAGGAGCAGGCCAAGTCTCACGAGAATCGTTTCAGGGCGGTTTCCTCTGAGCTGGCTGACATCGCCTCCTCACCGGAACGAAAGGTTAAAGGTCGTGAGCTGGAGGAGCAGAAGCTGCGACAGGAGTACTTGGACTTCGAGGTGAGACACACACATATTTGTACACTTTCAGAAATAGGGCTACAATGGGAGTCCATTTGTGTCACCCAAGGTACAATCTACACTAAAGTACCCCATAGGGCTAATTTTTGGACCTCAAGGTAACTATGTGTACTGTGCCTTCTGATGGCAAAGAAGGTAAAAGGTACATGTATGCACAGTTTATTCAGTTAAGGCTCAAGTTCAGGAGATATTATTTTTAAATACCATAGATTTGTAGATATGAAAATTAGCTTTTACATTTATCAAGTCAATGATGTAATTATCAGTAAAAATTGCACCTGGGACAAGAAAGAATTAAATCTTTGTGTTCTGACATCATTGGATATGAATTCTAAAAGACGTCACTGAGATTTAAGAAAATAAACTTGTGGAGCAGCTTCTTCTGAGTTTGAGTGAGGATGCAGCTCACCCAAGTATCCCTGTCTGCAGCAGCGATGGAGCAGACAGCTCAGCTTAAGTCAAAGTTGCTCCTTAACTCCACCGGACAACATCAGTGCCTGTTTGGGTACCGGCGGAAAAATGCTCCGCAAATTAAGGATCTATAAGAGGAAATGGTCCAAACAATTGTTACATGATCAGAAATGTGAAGAAAAGGGATAATTTCAGCTGTGCCCATAGTTCCCCATCCATGGTCATGTGTTCACCACAAAAAGCTTGTTAGTTAATTGCTAACTGCTACAAACACATTAGTTTACATCAGTCTCAAAGAACGTAGGTCTTATTTTTCTACTTTTCAAAGAATGTAGGTTTTATTTTTCACAATTCTTCTGCAACAAATTATACAAAGAGTATTGGTCTGTCCGACCATCAACGTAAATACATATGATTTACTTAAAATTGCGATCATACGTCAGATTCCGTATTTGCGTACGGATAGTCACGCATTTTATTGTTATTATTTTATATGTTTATCCGACTGCTGTGTAACATCAGTATCAGTTTACCACATGACATCAAACGAAACCAAATAAGATTAAAGTTGGTTTCTGTAGCAAGTGAATAATTTTTCTTGATGGACTTTTTTTGTTAAATAGGAAGCGCCTAGCAGTTATTAAAAAATGGCAAAATAAGAATAATTTTAAAAATAATTTGGATCCAGTGACCTGTCCAGGGTGTATCCTGCCTCTCAACCCTCCCTTCCCCTTTATCACTGTTTTTACTCTTTCTTCCCTAATATTACTTTTCTCAGAAAGACTCATTTGTACAAAATGTTGTGAAAAATTGCCAGAATTCTTTATCCCAGTTGAAGTAATAAGTACATGTTCTCAAATGCAGACGGTTATTTCTCTGAGAAATCACAAATGTTTGAGTACTTTGTCTCGACAGCTGCTTCACCCATAAGAATTTTTCAACATTTATTAGTTTATCAGATTCTTTTTTTAACAGAATCTGAAGCATCTGCATCAGATTCAGATTCGAGGGAAATGGAAAATAAAATAGAAACAACGAAATCAAGTATCTCATGCCTCAAAATTGTATTTACAGAAAGTGCAACTTTCCAACTCTTTTAGAAATTAATCATAACTTCTTTATTGATCGAAGCTGGTTTGTCATACAGTATATAGGACCTAGAAAGGACAGTTCCTAAACAAAAAAAAATTTGTTTAACGGAGGACAGAATTTTTAACACCTCAAACAAAATCACAGTTTAAAATAAAATAAAAATATAATAATAAATATTTAATGTTGAAAAGAATGAAGTGACTCTGATCACTGGTATTTAGGTTCATGAATATATGTACTTGCAGTTGTACTGTAATCAGATGACTTTTACCTCCACTCAGATTAGTTTTTCATCACTTTTCACAGAATCAGAGAAGTGACAGTTCATACACCGCAGTTGTTTTTTACCAACTGTGTTGAATCTTGTATTTTTCCTCTCCTGCAGTAAAATCCTCTGACAGACTGAAGCTTCTCTGCGTCTCCTTCTGTCTCATTTCTGCTCGTCTTCATCACAAACTGTCACTGAATCAGTCGGTCTGGTGTCAAACAGGCTGCACAGGCACAAACACGCTGTGTGTCAGGAACATGCTGCTGTTTTTTAGCTCCTTGCCTACAGATCCTGTTTACTTTCTGTTCGTGCTCATTCTCCAAATCACCCAACAGTTGTTGCTCTGACTTCTCTGCTTCTTGTCTTGTGACAATCAAATAAAGAAAGCAAAGCCTGACACATCATATAGGAACTGTGTGACAGGACACACTAATCGGATCACAGGGACACTGAAACTTACACCTGTAATTGGTCTGTTATTGAAGGAACACTTTACTGCTTTATTTAGTTACTTATTATTCTAACCCCAATTCTTTTAACTTAACCAACAGCAGATGATCATAAATAATACTCACGATTGAAATATCTTAATGTTTGTCTTCATGTATTGTTCTGAATTGTCCTGATATGGGTGTATGAACACACATTTAACATAAGAGAAAACATTTATAATCACAAAAAAACAGCAAAAGAAAATTTTGTTTGTAATTTTCCAAATAATACAAAAAATACTTAAAATTGAATTGTGTAGTTGCTTAACAGAGGTTCTTTTACAATTCTTTCTTAAAGTTTCCCAGAAAACCATTTTATAAACGGATAGAACCTCGATTAATTAGCATCATTCTCTCCCCCGTAATTTTTTTTATCTTTTTATTTTAATTGTTTTTTTGTCCTCCTGCACAGAAAACCCGTTACGGTACGTACGCCATGCTGCTTCGAGCCAAGCTGTCCAGCGGAGACGAGGATCTGTCTGCCTTCGAGTCTCGACTGTTTGACAATGGCGGCCTGCAGAGGGCCCACTCCAGTCCCACGCTACCTCTGGATGCCGCCAACAAGGAGAAAACCAGAGGGAGCAAGACGTCAAAGAGCCTAAAGATTACATCCTCCTCATCCTCAGCCTGCAAGACGAGCAGCGCCAGCACCAGAGAGGGAAGCAAGAAGAAGAATGGGGACCACCAGCAGCCTGAGCTACAGAAACAGAGCAACAAACAGGAAGAGGCAGCGTAAGGTGGCAGCAGTCACATATTATACAGAGCATGTAGCTGGAGACAGACATGAAGCATCATGGGTACTATATCAACATCCTCCTTTAGACATTTTCTGTTTAGCCTCAGTCCGATTCTGATTGGCTGAGGAGACTTTTGTCCTGAGCCGAGCTAAGACAGTGTGAGAAGAAAGGAGGACAAAACATTCAGAAAACACAAACAATGTTTTAATAGGTGAATTTGAAGCACCGTCTCCCAGCTGGTCAGTCTTTATTTCTCCTTCAAACATCAGCTTCAGCAGCTGAAGACTGTCATGATCAAAGCTTTACTTTGTGTAAAATGTTTAATTTCAGGGACATTCTGGAAGCATTTTCTGTCAAAATGATGCAAGCAGACCTCGATTATCAGTGACTGTGTCTCCAGCAGCAGCTTTGACTTCTCCTGGATCAACTTTTCTTTATAGGTACTTTTATTTTTCCTCTCAGAGCGACAAACATTGACCTCCTGCATCACCATCACTCAGCTTCTCCTAGCAACTGATGGGGGAGCAGGTTGCCATGCCGACCACATGTGACGGACAAGAGCGCGTGGGACTGTTGCCACAGCGACAAGCAAAAAGGGGGACAGGGATGGGAGAGTGAGACTCTGGAGTCAGAACTTCCCCCCCGGCCAAAGCACCAACAAACAAATGGACAAAACCTCGTCCTCCTCCACACTTCACTGAGTGTGTGTAAACCCCAGGGAAAGTACTGCAGGTACACAGTGATACTGCGTTGATGTGTACTTTCGGAACATGCTGGATGGAGGCTGATCAAAGTGTCTCTGCAGTTTGTCTTATTTATGTCTTTCTTACGCAAACCAACAGCCTGTGTGGAAGGTTATTAGTGAATCTACTCACTGAGCAACAAAAACACTGTAAACTTTATCAATCTGCACTATTTCATTATACTACAGAAACATAGGGAAATTAGTAGAGAACCTGCTTCACACTGCATGACCTTATTGTGAAGTTATTAGGAATTGATTGACGCAGACTCACCTTAACAAAGACTTGTTATTGGTTTTTGTTCATTGTCGGTCAACCAGTTCAGAGGAAGCATTGAATTTAGCTTTTTTATTTATTATAATAGCCCATATTTATTAAAGGATTTTTATTTACACCGTTTACTTTAAGGCTTGTCATTAGATTTATTTATTTTTTGTTGCCAGGATCTTCACATGAATGAAGGAATAGTTTTCCTCTTCAAAATAACTAATAAGAATTACACTTGATTCATTGTATCAAATAGTTGGTACTAATAGGGTGTGAATTCTGCCTTTATGATGAAATTGGGTGCAAAGTTTGTAATCAGACACCCTCATGATCATGTCCAGTTAATGACAGTTTAAAAAATACATAATAAAAGTGTAGCATTAAGGTATAAGTGGTGTAATGTTGGAGCTGTGTGTAGACTGGTTACAGTTTGTACTCATTCAGTAGTTTTTTCATTAATAATCTTCCATAGTTTTCCTCTCTGTGCTGGTAATCGATGCTGGAAACCCAATAATGTTTGAATCCTCTCCCTGTATCCTCACATGACAAGGATAAAACATATCTGAGGACTGTTTTCTTCTTAACATTTGTGTAACTGAAACAATTGTGACGTTTGTTGAAGGACAGCTGTAAATGCTAAGGAACAAACAGCAGCTGAAAAGCAGGACTGGGCGATACATCCCAAAACAATCGCAACTTTTCTTTTTTTTTTTTTAAAGATCGGACACTATCAGAGATTTCTGGGTCATCAGGCAGTTGCCTCCTTCTCCCACTTGGTGTCAGCAGAGCTTTGAGTAGAGCAGCTGCTGCAGGACAGATGCAGAAAATTAAACGGACAATGAAATGTGGACTTAAATTTAGCAGATTTTAGCCTTTTAGTTTGGTGCTCGACTACTTCCAAAGCATCCTGATAGATGCTGAAGAAGAGACAGAAGAAAAGAATCCATAAGGATCATAGATGGGCAGCATGGCCTCAAAGCCTCACTCAGGGAAAAAAAAAGCCAAAAATCCTTTTGGTTTTTAAAAAATGACGACTTACTTTTCCCTGTTTCAGGGTCGCCACAGCCAATCACACATCCACATATTTACTTGGTCTTTAGATCAGATTTAAACAACAAAATCCAGCATCATAGAGAAGGTTAAAGAGCTCTGCATCTGTCCTGCTTTGAAAAATTTTTTACAACTGAACTGCAACAGCAAATAGACTTTTTTGTGGAACAACCAGATTGTACTCTCTGTAAAAATCATGAAATGTTCCTACAATGTTTATTTTTCACCTAAATATCAAATTCTGCAGAACAACAATAGTTTTTCTGACTACAGACCAACCAGGCATAACATTATGACCCCACATTATACAATCTAATACAGTCCAACACCACAGCTCTGCCATGTATTTTACTTTTACAGAGTTAAAATTTCTCAGTTTTTCAGTTAAAAGTGGCAGAAAGGTGATAATTCTGTTTATTATTGAGATCATAGTGGAGTGCGGTATAGGAAGAGGTGTTTCAAATGTTTTGGCCACCTCACCTCAGGGTGAGAAACTAAAACTGAGACATTATAACCTTGTAAAAGTAGAATTTATGACAGGGCTGCTGTGTTGGATTGGATTAAACTACACATGTGGTCATAATGTTATGGGTGATTAGTGTATAAACCAGTTTGGTCACTGGTTAAGGTGAGAGAGAAACCCTGATCTGGTAAATAGAGAAAAAGTGTTTTAACCAAACCGCCATCTCTCTCTAACCTCTAACTCTCTGTGATTTATTTATGTAAAACACACTTGTCGCACATCTACTGCTAAATTCTCCTACAAAGTGTTTTTGCTGTTGCAGTTCTATATCAAAAGTTATTTTTAGACAACAGATGCAACAAATGCACATCAGTTCATTTTGATTATATCATCACAGTCCAGCTGTGTCTTTTTACATAAATGTCCACAAATAGCTGGATAGTAATAAGATCAGAAAGTGACTCAGGATGTGCATTTGTCTAGGTCGTGACGTTTTTCTTTCTTGTTATTCATTAGTAATTGGCAGTCCTGAGGTTCCATGTGGACCTCCTGCTGCAGAGTTTTGTATTATAATGCAGTTATTCATCATGAATGATGAAGCTGAACAGGAGGAGCTCCATGTTTCCTTTTTATTTATTTATTTTTTATTTTTTTGGACTCAAACGAGTGAGACATTTTCCAGGGAACATTAAGAGCTTCCAGGCAGAAATTGGTGAAATTTCTGGAGGATTACAAACACTGATTGTTCTGCTGTGGAAGTGAGTCTTTGCATTCAAACAAAGGAAGTGTGAGATTTGATCGTCTTCAGTCTGCTCTTCAGTCGACAAACGAGCACTAAACAAACACAGTTTAAAGGTACTGAGGGGATCCAGGACCAAATTTGTAAAACCAGTCAGCATCTCTGATGTCTGACACAGACGACAGAGCCTCTCTGAAGGAGCTGGACAGTTCTGCCGAGTCACACGTCACCACTGTCCACAAACTTTTTTTTTATGTCCCAGTAAGGTGTTAAAAGGTGGTTTTCGAAGATGTGAATGCTGAGACCATGGGTGGAGTGGTGCTGGTCACTATTGGCTCAGACCTGGCTGTCTCTCGCACTGCAGCAAAGGACGTCTGAACCAAGTTGAGCCTTTGTCAACTGCTGTGGAGCCACAAAGAATCGTTCGTATTCTGCCATTATCAATGTGGTCTGTGATCCATGGTGTATCGTGTTCAGGCCCAATTACTGTGAAGGGGCAGTTAGAAGACAAAAAAAGGTGAAGCAACAATTGTGAGACCAACGTGAAATTTGTAAACTGACCCTGACCGAGACCACATGCTGAATCACTTCGGGTGCTGGACTCTTGAGTCAATCATTGAGTCAATGACAGGCCTGTAACGAAAACAGGAAAAATTTTAAGCAGAGAAATGTCATTGACTCCCATCGTCCGACACTCCCATGTATTTAATTGCCCTGGTTCTGACAGTCCTCGGGTCCCCGTCTCATCAGATCCTGGACAAACTGCTAGTTTCACTAGCGTCCTTTCTGATGACCAGCTGTGATGATTTCAAAAGCACCTTTTGAAACGAGCCCCACCGTTACTCATAGAGAACCCTGTGGTTTGGACCTCTGAGGACAGGAAAGCAGGGTGGGAGTCCCATGGTCTGTCCACCAGCGTCTCTTCTTCCCTTATGTTACGTGTCGCCATCCTGGCAGAGACTGGAGGTATGAGTTGACTCAGCTGCTGCTGCAGGCCTCACATTAATCGTCCCGCTGTGCTGTTTGACCCCCGCATCCTCCTATTTACTCCTCAGATTTCCTGTAACACTTGTGTATCTTTGGCACTGTGCAGTATAAAGCAGCTTAGGATGAACTTGTCTACAATTCATGGCCGCTTTCTGCGCTTGGTCCGTGTCCAAACATTGTAAGAAACGTTCACCTTGAGAAGCCATATAGTTGTCGTGCTGAGCGTTTAGCACATTTTAGGGCACTTTGGTTTAGATATTTTAGAATAAACGCAGATGTTAAACCTCCTCAAAGACCAGTTTATTTATTCTGTTGATTGTCGTCTGTGGAACGACGACAGTTTGTTTCGTTTCTGTGAAAGTTTTGGATTTGTTTTGTTGTTTGCTCGGCTTCGCTGCGGCGTGAATGTTGGCCGCCTGCTCGCCGATCGATAGCTGTACATACTGTCCACATTCTGTGAGGTTTTGGTCTTAGTGAAGAGGCAAAAATAAAACCATTTGGAAACAAAACCACAAGTTTAGAGTCATTTTTACTTTCATTTTACTGTTCTGGAATATTCATGGTTTCCTGGCTGCGTGAAGACAAATGACTCCTGGATTGTTCTTAGGGTTTGGACTTCCTGTCGTCCCCGACTAAGCGAAAATAATGGAGAAAAAATGTGTTGAATCGTGATGAATAAAACAATCCATGCAATCAGAACATTTTAAGTTGCACACTGTTGAAATTTATCAAATTTTTAAGCTAAATTGGTTTTGAAAATGAGACCTGTTAATAAATTGTCCTTTAAAAACATACAAACTTCTTCTGCTTCTGCTTTTTTGTCTTCTGCTTCTTCTTCTTCTGCTGCTTCTTCTTCTGCTTTTGCTTCTTCTGCTGCTTTTTCTGGTTCTGCTTTTTCTGCTTCTGCTTCTTCTTCTGCTTTTTCTGCTTCTACTTCTTCTTCTGCTGTTGCTTTTGCTTCTTCTGCTGCTGCTTTTTTGTCTTCTGCTTCTTCTTTTTCCGCTTCTGCTTTTGCTTTTGCTTCTTCTTCTGCTGCTTTTTTGTCTTCTGCTTCTTCTTCTTCTGCTTCTACTTCTGCTTTTTTGTCTTCTGCTTCTTCTGCTTCTACTTCTGCTTTTTCTGCTTCTGCTTCTTCTGCTGCTGCTTCTTCTGCTTCTGCTTCTTCTTCTGTTTTTTCTTCTTCTGCTGCTGCTTTTTTGTCTTCTTCTGCTTTTTCTGCTTCTGCTTCTTCTGCTTTTGCTTCTTCTTCTGCTGCTTTTTTGTCTTCTGCTTCTTCTTCTGCTTCTACTTCTGCTTTTTCTGCTTCTTCTTCTGCTTCTTCTTCTGCTTTTGCTTCTTCTGCTTTTTCTGGTTCTGCTTCTTCATCTTCTGCTTCTTCTGCTTCTTCTGCTTTTGCTTCTTCTTCTGCTGCTTTTTTGTCTTCTGCTTCTTCTTCTTCTGCTTCTACTTCTGCTTTTTCTGCTTCTTCTGCTGCTTCTTCTTCTGCTTTTGCTTCTTCTGCTTTTTCTGGTTCTGCTTCTTCATCTTCTGCTTTTTCTGCTTCTGCTTCTTCTGCTTTTGCTTTTGCTGCTTCTGCTGCTTTTTTGTCTTCTGCTTCTTCTTCTGCTTCTACTTCTGCTTTTTCTGCTTCTGCTTCTTCTGCTGCTGCTTCTTCTGCTTTTGCTTCTTCTGCTGCTTTTTCTGCTTCTGCTTCTTCTGCTTTTTCTGCTTCTACATCTTCTTCTGCTTTTGCTTTTGCTTTTCTGCTGCTGCTTTTTTGTCTTCTGCTTCTTCTGCTTTTTCTGGTTCTGCTTCTTCTGCTTTTGCTTCTTCAGCTTCTACTTCTGCTTTTTCTGCTTTTGCTTCTTCTTCTGCTGCTTTTTTGTCTTCTGCTTCTTCTTCTTCCTCTTCTTCTTCTGCTTTTTGCTTTTTGCTTCTTCTGCTTCTTTTCAGGAGTCGCCACAGCGAATCACGTGCCTCCATCTGACCCTGTCCTCTGCACCCTCTTCTCTCACACCAGCTAACTTCATGTCCTCTCTCACTACATCCATAAATCTCCTCTTTGGTCTTCCTCTAGACCTCCTGCCTGGCAGCTCAGACCTCAGCATCCTTCTACTGATATATTCACAGTTTCTCGTCTGAACATAACCAAACCACCTCAATCTGGCCTGTCTGACTTTATCTCCGAAACATCTAACATGAGCTGTCCCGCTGATGTTCTCATTCCTGATCCTGTCCATACTCTTCACTCCCAAAGAGAACCTCAACATCTTAATCTCTGCTACCTCCAACTCTGCCTCATGTCTTTTCTTCAGTGCCACTGTCTCTAAACCGAACAACATCGCTGGTCTCACCACCGTCTTGAACATCTTTCCTTTCATTCTCGCTGATACTTTTATCACACAACACACCTGACACTTTTCTCCACCTGTTCCAACCTGCTTGCACTCACCTCTTCACCTCTTTCCCACACTCTTTGTTGCTCTGAACCGTTGACGACTAAGTACTTAAAGTCCTGCACCTTCTTCACCTCTGCTCCCTGTAACCTCACTGTTCCACTTGTGTCATTCTCATTCACACACGTATTCTGTCTTGCTGAGGCTAATCTTCATTCCTCTGCTTTCCAGAGCAGAACTCCTCCTCTCTAGATTTTCCTCCATCTGTTCCTCCATCAGTTTTGGATTTGTTTTGTTGTTTGCTCGGCTTCGCTGCGGCGTGAATGTTGGCCGCCTGCTCGCCGATCGATAGCTGTACATACTGTCCACATTCTGTGAGGTTTTGGTCTTAGTGAAGAGGCAAAAATAAAACCATTTGGAAACAAAACCACAAGTTTAGAGTCATTTTTACTTTCATTTTACTGTTCTGGAATATTCATGGTTTCCTGGCTGCGTGAAGACAAATGACTCCTGGATTGTTCTTAGGGTTTGGACTTCCTGTCGTCCCCGACTAAGCGAAAATAATGGAGAAAAAATGTGTTGAATCGTGATGAATAAAACAATCCATGCAATCAGAACATTTTAAGTTGCACACTGTTGAAATTTATCAAATTTTTAAGCTAAATTGGTTTTGAAAATGAGACCTGTTAATAAATTGTCCTTTAAAAACATACAAACTTCTTCTGCTTCTGCTTTTTTGTCTTCTGCTTCTTCTTCTTCTGCTGCTTCTTCTTCTGCTTTTGCTTCTTCTGCTGCTTTTTCTGGTTCTGCTTTTTCTGCTTCTGCTTCTTCTTCTGCTTTTTCTGCTTCTACTTCTTCTTCTGCTGTTGCTTTTGCTTCTTCTGCTGCTGCTTTTTTGTCTTCTGCTTCTTCTTTTTCCGCTTCTGCTTTTGCTTTTGCTTCTTCTTCTGCTGCTTTTTTGTCTTCTGCTTCTTCTTCTTCTGCTTCTACTTCTGCTTTTTTGTCTTCTGCTTCTTCTGCTTCTACTTCTGCTTTTTCTGCTTCTGCTTCTTCTGCTGCTGCTTCTTCTGCTTCTGCTTCTTCTTCTGTTTTTTCTTCTTCTGCTGCTGCTTTTTTGTCTTCTTCTGCTTTTTCTGCTTCTGCTTCTTCTGCTTTTGCTTCTTCTTCTGCTGCTTTTTTGTCTTCTGCTTCTTCTTCTGCTTCTACTTCTGCTTTTTCTGCTTCTTCTTCTGCTTCTTCTTCTGCTTTTGCTTCTTCTGCTTTTTCTGGTTCTGCTTCTTCATCTTCTGCTTCTTCTGCTTCTTCTGCTTTTGCTTCTTCTTCTGCTGCTTTTTTGTCTTCTGCTTCTTCTTCTTCTGCTTCTACTTCTGCTTTTTCTGCTTCTTCTGCTGCTTCTTCTTCTGCTTTTGCTTCTTCTGCTTTTTCTGGTTCTGCTTCTTCATCTTCTGCTTTTTCTGCTTCTGCTTCTTCTGCTTTTGCTTTTGCTGCTTCTGCTGCTTTTTTGTCTTCTGCTTCTTCTTCTGCTTCTACTTCTGCTTTTTCTGCTTCTGCTTCTTCTGCTGCTGCTTCTTCTGCTTTTGCTTCTTCTGCTGCTTTTTCTGCTTCTGCTTCTTCTGCTTTTTCTGCTTCTACATCTTCTTCTGCTTTTGCTTTTGCTTTTCTGCTGCTGCTTTTTTGTCTTCTGCTTCTTCTGCTTTTTCTGGTTCTGCTTCTTCTGCTTTTGCTTCTTCAGCTTCTACTTCTGCTTTTTCTGCTTTTGCTTTTGCTTCTTCTTCTGCTGCTTTTTTGTCTTCTGCTTCTTCTTCTTCTTCTTCTTCTTCTGCTTTTTGCTTTTTGCTTCTTCTGCTTCTTTTCAGGAGTCGCCACAGCGAATCACGTGCCTCCATCTGACCCTGTCCTCTGCACCCTCTTCTCTCACACCAGCTAACTTCATGTCCTCTCTCACTACATCCATAAATCTCCTCTTTGGTCTTCCTCTAGACCTCCTGCCTGGCAGCTCAGACCTCAGCATCCTTCTACTGATATATTCACAGTTTCTCGTCTGAACATAACCAAACCACCTCAATCTGGCCTGTCTGACTTTATCTCCGAAACATCTAACATGAGCTGTCCCGCTGATGTTCTCATTCCTGATCCTGTCCATACTCTTCACTCCCAAAGAGAACCTCAACATCTTAAGCTCTGCTACCTCCAACTCTGCCTCATGTCTTTTCTTCAGTGCCACTGTCTCTAAACCGAACAACATCGCTGGTCTCACCACCGTCTTGAACATCTTTCCTTTCATTCTCGCTGATACTTTTATCACACAACACACCTGACACTTTTCTCCACCTGTTCCAACCTGCTTGCACTCACCTCTTCACCTCTTTCCCACACTCTTTGTTGCTCTGAACCGTTGACGACTAAGTACTTAAAGTCCTGCACCTTCTTCACCTCTGCTCCCTGTAACCTCACTGTTCCACTTGTGTCATTCTCATTCACACACGTATTCTGTCTTGCTGAGGCTAATCTTCATTCCTCTGCTTTCCAGAGCAGAACTCCTCCTCTCTAGATTTTCCTCCATCTGTTCCCTGCTCTCACTACATATCACAATGTCATTTCCTACTTCCTGCTCCACACCAGTCACCTCTTCTCATCGTTCTCTTTCATTTTCCTCATTCATCAACTCTTCAAATTACTCCTTCCATCTTCCCATCACACTGTTGGAACCTATCAATACATTTTACATCTTCATCTTTAATCCCCCTAACCTGCTGCATGTCCTTCCTATCTCTGTCTCTCTGCCTCACCAACCTGTACAAATCTACAAACCTCTCCACAGTCAGAACAATTAACGTCACTGTTTGCACTTTCCTGGTTTTCTGCATAATGTCTTGAAATGTGATATGATCTTCACTAAAGTAGAACATCAACAAACACTATTTTCAATGTGATAAAACACATTTCACCCATTAAACAGTTGTGTTGGAAAATTGATGGAAACGGTTTTAATAAATGGTTAAACAACCTTTAGCAGCAATAACCTTAAGCAAAGTCTTCCTGTCCTGCACTGTAATAATACGTTTGAGGTAAAAATCTGTTTGACTTTTTTTATCACATTGATTTAACTTAAGTCACTTAAGTTTTGACCCAATGTCTCAAAAATAATAAATCTAATTTGGTCTATTAAACCAACATTTTTTGACTTAAAATCTCATCAGTGACTTGCATTAATGTCTGTCAAATTCTGACAGACCTGCCATAATTTTATAATATTGGAGTTGACAATTTTCCCTTAAATCACTGGTTTACATTAATATTTAATACTTATGCAACTATTAAAACAAGACCTTTAAGTCAAAAAAATTGACATTAATTAAATAAGTGTTTTTATTTCAGTTACAATTTTGCTGAAACTATCTCTATAGAGAGTTCATTTCTTTCTTTTTTACCTTACTCGTACTCTTTTAATTTTGACTAAGTCATAGTTTGAGTACTTGTATAACTCCTGCAAATTTTGATGTCACAGGTTTGACTTGCATTTCTTAATTTTGACATAAAATCTGTAAACTTTTTTCAGGCATATAAATAAATTGCAGGATGATTTAACAACTTTTTATTTACAGGGGATATTTTGTCATTTATAACAGTATACATGTTTTTCTTGGCATGAATGGACCTCCTAATCTGTAGTGAATGAAAAGCAGAAATTTTGTATAAGTAAATCAGAAATCAGGTGAGTATCATGTAAAGTCTGTTCTGATGATCTCAAAGGACGGGCTAAAAGAGGCAAGCTATGCTACATTCCAAAGTGGACAGAAAATTAGAAATTACAGGTTTGTTTGGCAGGTAACACTTGAAAAAAAAAAACAAAAAAAAACAAAAAACAAACTGTGTTGTCATCTTCAAAATGTTTACTTATGACCAACGTTGAGAGACATATGGTGAAATTGGAGGAGGGCAGATCATCTCTCAGATGGGTCACAACCCACAGAAGTAATTAGAAGAAAAACACAATATAAATTAATAAAAATGTTACGAAGTAGAATGTTCAAACGGACAGGGTTTTTTAAAAATTCAAAGAAAACAGGTCTACGATACACCTTCAGGGTTCAGAAATTATTTTTGAAAACTTTATTTGTGCCCAAACTGTTTTGTTTTTTTTTCCTGGGGCCTTAAAATTTTTATTTGAACCAGTTCATCTGATGGACAATCCAAATCACCAAACATCCATTGGATATTTACAGTCCTCTCCACGCGTGAAACGCAGCATTTAGAGTCCGACTCTGCTGAATATCTGTGAAAGTACAGTCCTGCAGAGTCCTGCTTCCTGGAGGTCTATGAAGCTGCTCCAATGTCCAGTTTCACTTCTCGCTTGTCACTGATTGGCCACAGGTGGCTCCTCGTCTTCCATTGGCTGGCTGCCGAAGCCACTGTCGACTGTGGCGTCTGATTGGACAAAACAAACAAACAAACAAGATGAAGGAGGAAACATTAGAGGGAAAGACTGAGGTTGGTACTAAACTCTGTCTGGAAAAACAGTGTGTGTGTGTGTGTGTGTGTGTGTGTGTGTGTGTGTGTGTGTGTGTGTTACCTGTGCTGTGTTTGTTGTCTCGCAGCTCAGCGTTTTTGAGGAGTCGGACTCCTTCTGTCAGACCGAGAGACTGAAGAGCTTCAACCAGAGTTTCGACTGGACCTCCACCCAGCTGCATACAGACGCAGGGAGGTCAGAGACATCACAGGTAAGGTAGTGTGTAATGTAACGGAAGAGTACTAGTATTAGACATTTTTCTACTCTAGTTTATTTGGGAGAATGAATGGAAAATTACCTTGTAGTGCTGCAGGAGGTGGTGACAGGGCACCGGACTGTCCTGGTAAAAGTGAGTCAGCGTCATCATGCCCAGCTTCTCTGCCAACTTCTTCCAGGGAATGTCTCCGTTGCTTAGCACCTCCACCAGCCGGGACAGGGTGTCTTCGTCAAGCACGGAGCTCTCCACCGCTGCAACATAGACCCAAGTGTCATATTATTGGCCTGGCCTTAACCAGAGGGGTGAATTAGAAAAGGTGAAACGAGGAACCGAGCGACCGCTTCATAGCCTTTAAAGTCATCAGCGATAAGAAGAAGCAAACCTTCACTGCTGCTGCTGCCTCCTTCTTTCATCTTCTTGCTGTGACGACTCGACTTCGGACTCCGACTGGAGTTTAACAGTTTCCTCACCTGAGGAGACAATGAGAACAGGTGTGGGCTTTGTTAGGATAATCTGACATTTGATGTGTGTTTGTTCTCTCAAGCAAAGAGGTTTGAAACTGTAGCACATTAACTTAACTAAACAGAAAAATCTCAAACCTGCTACATTTCACTGTCACGTGGAAAGATTAACTTCCTTACAGCTGAAAGATCTGACTGGGATCTTCTAAGGATCCACTAACCGTGCCCATTGATATTTAACTGTTTTTTTTGGGGGGGGGGTAGTTCAGTGGTGTTGCACTTGAACCCACTTCACATCAACACACAGTTTAACTCTGAATCCAGTCTGTCCTGTGCACGGTACCTTCAGGCACTTGGCAAGGTCCAAAGCTGTGTGTCCTGCACGTCTCTTGCGAGGGTTGACAGGCCGTGACGCACCAGCCTCTTGCTCTTTAACCTCGTCTCTGGCGGGTTCGTCTTCATCTGAGGAGGAGCTGCTGAAAAGCGGTTCGTCATTCTCCATGTTCTTATCAGCACCTGGAAAAACATCTCATTTAGGTATTTGTCACTTGATTAAAGCTCCTGGTCGCTACTTTTTACTCTACATTATGTCTTCAAAAGTACTTTACTAAACTTATTTACTTAACTTCATCTTTACAAACAGAAATACTCAGTCCTGCATTCAAAATGATTATCTGCAAAATATATTTGGTTTCCAAATTAAAAGCACTTACTCAGGTATATTTCATTACTGATGTGTAATTAGTGATGCACTAATGTGTTAATTCCTTCCTGAGATACTCGTGTTTCCTCCCCCCTCCCCTCCCCTACCCTCCCCTCCCCTCCCCTCCCCTCCCCTCCCCTCCCCCTTCTACTCCTATACCCTGCTCCCCTTCTACGTAGCTGATGGGAAATGTGCCGATCATTGTTCCTGGTATTGATTCATGTATTCTAGTCAACAACCACAAGAGTGCATAGACATAACGAGGTAACTTGATCCATGATTGCATTCCAGCATTACTCATCTGTTAAGCCACTTACTAAAAATGCCCCTCAGACCCCCAGAATGTACATGTCTGTGTGTGTGTCTTGTGTCTGACCTGCAGCAATAAGCATGGAGCAGAGAGTTGGGGAGCCCAAACTGGCAGCCAGGTGGAGCGGTGTGTTTCCTCCAAAGGTGCAGGCGTTGATGTCTGCCTTCAGCTGCAATCACACACACATTAAGGTTTGAAGGACAGTCAAATAAAATACCAAAAGCTCTAAATACACAGTAGTAAAACAGTAATTACCTTTTTAACATGACTAAAGTAATAAGCATGTGAGAAGCTGGCACTAGGAAATGTTTAGTCTTTCTTTCAGTTAATTTGTTAATCAGCAAAGTTTTCGAGTCCCTAGTGTGGTTTAGTTTTTTTCGTTTGCGAGAATTCTTGTTTGAAAAGGAACAACAGCTTTCAAATGTATTCTTAAGAGTAGCACTTGTACTTTACTGACATTTCGACACTATTTAAGTTAGTTGGGAAAATTTCCTCAAATTCATTCTTTTATCTGTGCCAGTGCACAAAGATAAAATCACGAGTAGAATTAGCTTTAACGTTGTGTGTGTACCTCTGTGATGAGCATGCAGGCAACCTTAAACAGGTCCTCTCTGATGGCCAGGTGGAGCGCTGTGCTCCCACTCTTCAGCTCAGGTGCATTGATCTTGGCGCCGCTCTCAACCAGTAGGCGGAGGCAGCGCTCACCATCTCTTCTCACTGCCAGGTGGAGCGGGTGAAGACCTGACAGTAATGAGAACAAAGGTTTTTTTAGCCACAAATGTTTCCTTTATAAAATAATAATGAATGGATTTTGACATCTTGGATTCCACTTGTATGTTATTTTACAGTACAGTGACTCGTCAAACATCCCAGACAGACACTGGGTGTCCTCTCACCGTGGTAGTCAGCGGTGTTCACCAGGTGGCTGTGGTGTTCTCCCAGGTGTGCCAGTAGCAGTTTGAGCATGCTGCTGTCCCCAGCCAGCGCTGCCAGGTGGACAGGGCTGCGTCCATCTTTGTCCGGCAGACCAGGGTCAGCCCCCGCCCTCAGCAACGCCTCCACCATCTTCACCTGCCGGGTGATCACAGCCAGGTGGAGAGGAGTCTGCAGGGACCAGAGGAGGTAGGGTTAGATGGGTTAGCTAGTGTTTTTTTTTTGGGCCTGTTAATGTATAAAGGGGCAGATTAGCTTGGACTTTTCTGTCTATTGAAAGCAACTGTGAGAGGTGGTCCTTGGTTTCCATAGGTTAGATATATTTTACCTGTTGGAGGTGGTTCACTGTGTTGAGGATGTTTTGCTGCTGGCTGCTGAGCAAAGTGTGGATCAGTTGCTGGATTACACCTGTCTGTTGATGAATGATGGCCAGGTGTAAAGGACTGTGAGAAGAAATCCACAATTTCAAATCAACAAATCATCTTTGACTGAAAACTAATGACAACATGAGTGAAAATGGTCTCAACTTGCTTACTGGAAAAAGAAGTGCTACTTCAGTTAGGTCAAAAAACTCACGTGTCTCCGTTGCTGTCCTGGACACCACAGAGGTGTCTCTGGATTGCTAGGAGGACCCGTGCGTCCCCAGTGCTGCAGTACTGCAGCAGGGCAGCAGCAGTCTGTCTAGCGTTCTGAGAGGCTCTGCTATGGAGGGCTGCAGCTAGAAACAGAAGAAGAGCATTGATAAAATAATAATCAGCTTACGAATAAGCAGAGTCACATCATCAGCAAAGAGACAGAACCACAAATTCAGACAATGTTAGTTTGGTCGTTTACCCATTTGAAAGAGCTGCTGTTGTAGTGGTGATCCTGTCTGTCGTGTCTGTCCTGCAGTCTGTCTATTTGTCTGAGGTGTGGACTCACTGGACATTTGAGCGCCGCCTCCACCTCCTCCTCCAAAGCCTGTGAAGCCTCCAGTGTAGAAAACTCCCGTTCCTCCTCCGTTCATCTGCTGGTTGAACGGAAATCCTGCACATGCAAAAAAAGTCCACGGTGAACTAGTTTCCCCAGAGTGACTGAGATATGGGCAGATCCCACAACCAGCTGCTGTTTATTTTACCTTTCAAAATGAATCCAATCAGATTTAACCATAATTCCAAATTATTGAAATATAAAATACATTTAAAAAAACTGAAATAGCTAAAGCATGATTTTAAACAGAGCAAGGTTTAAAAAGGCAAGGAACTCATTCCAGTCTACAGCATTCCCTCACTTAACTAAAGCATGACTGCACACAACAGAACAACTTTAAGTGGCAAGAAGAACATTTTTTAGCTTTGTTGTAATATATATGTTCCAAATGATCTACTTTAATTTACACTGAGTGCAGGAAATTTCAAATGGAAACTTGATCCTTTAGTTTTCCAGCCTCATCTGCAGATGAATCACTGTCATATTTTAATGACTAAACCACATTAAACACACATTCTTCTGTAGGACTGCATGTTTGTGTATGAGGGAAGCTGTGGCGGCTCTCAATGCCCTCTGTTAAATTCCTTTACCTCCTCCTCCAAAACCCCCAGCTCCTCCACCTCTTCCTCCTCCTCCTCCTCTCCAGGACTCATAGTGAGGCAGCGGCTTCTGCTTCTTCCTCAGCACCTCCTCTTTGTCTGCGGGGTGATGAGAAGAGGAGGTGAAAACAAAGATTGGAAACTTTAACGTGATAACGGTAAAAGGGGGAAGACAGGATCCAGTTTTACAGAATGACATGTTGTCTTGGCCTAAATGTTATTCTGCTGCATAACGAGTGTCTGGATGAGTAAGTGAACAGTGAAACTTGGTGCATGCCAATGTTTTCCACTGAGGGAAACCCCAAAACTGCAACCTACAACCCTGACAACAAATCACCTTCCTGGGGATTTACAATACAGGCAGCACCTCAGTAAATACTCTGTTTGTTCCACATTTTACATTAACACTTTGGGGTGTTTCCCAGAGCAGAGGCTGACCTGGGACCTGTGGTATGTAGGTGAATTGTTTTGGGTCGCTGCAGTCCCCAGCCTTCTTCCTCTTCAGCTGCAGGAAGACTGTAACGGGCCGCTCGATCTCTATCCGGTGATACGCTGGCGTTTTGAACACGATGGCGTACTGAGGAGAGAGAAAACACTCTTAACCATGGTTTTAAGTTTTTGGCTATTCCTTTGCACAAAAATGTGATTAATTTCATTAAATACTGGTCTCAGCTTGGTGTCAGTCCTGTTGTCCGAAAATCTGTTGTCCTTTGACAAATTACCTACATTTTTAGCTGCATCTGGTTATTGTTCATTAAGTATTTACCTTTGCAAAGATGAAGTTGAAAGTTTCACTCAATTTAACATTTATTGTGAAATAACATCAGTTCTTAGATCTCAGATATAATTCTCTAAAATTTGTTAATTAAAATTTCTAGAGTTTATTTTCATAAAAATTGTATGATTAGTGGATTCTCAAAACATGCACTGACTAACTTTATGTTATTGTGAAAGTACAAAACAAATAGGAGCTTCTGTATTTGAAGCGGAGTCAGGTGTTTAGTTTAAAACAGTCTGTAGCTCTGCCCTTGTTTCCTGTGTGAGATAACTGTGCTGCTCAGTGTCTCCTCTCACACAAAAGGCTTCTTTAGTTCTGACCAACGGGCTCAAAGATGCAGACACAAAGACTAACAATGCAGTTCTTTCATCGCTCCTGAGACGGCGCCACAGTCGTACATAGTAACTCATGTGACAACAACACAGATAAAACCTGGAAAGTGTCAACACTTCAACAAACTGGTCAGAACTGATAGAACCTTTCAGCTGAAAAAAACAAATTAATTTGCCACTGAACAGCTCTTCTGGGAGAAGCGTGACCTGGATGACAGAGTCCTCAGACATTTTTTGTGCATGGTTTGTATTAATGTTAGAGCCCATGAGCCAGGCAGTAAACCTTCAGTTGCTCAGTGGTGTGTTTCAGCAAAAGCAGGCAGTTTGCAGGAATTCCCCCGTTTCAAATAAAAGACAAGCTGCTGTTTTTCTCCACTCTTCTAGTTGTTGTGGTTTCAAAACACACACACACACACACTCTGTCTGTACCTGTTTGTGAACGTCTGTAGGTGAGAAGTCACCAAATGCCTCCCAGCCTCCTTCGTCGTCTTCCTCGTAAAAGCGGATCTCAATGTCATCTGTAATGTGCAGCACAGAGGCATGATGGGATCTTTTTCGTTTAAAAGACAGTCATTTATTTTCATTAGTTTTTTTACTTAAATCAGAGGACACAGATTACAGTGGAATTTATGAGAATGAGGATTTAGTAGCAAAAGTAGCTTCAATTATTGAGGGTTACATATGATTTTGTCTTAACTGTGGTGGATTTGTGGGAAGTTTGTAAAAACCTAAACAGTCAGCTCAAAAAGTCTCAGAAAACTTCTGATGTTTTTACCTTTCTGAACTTTGTCACACAGCAGGAAGATCTCGTCTCCTCCGAGCACTGTGCCACAGGTTTTATCCATCCTGGAGATTTTCAGGTTGGAGGCGTTTGGAGATTCTGCAGGCGAAACACAAACAGGATCAGTGAGGATATGGAGCAAGTAAAAAATTTTTTTTACAGAATTGTGACTACAGCCTCATCTGCTCAGTCTGATTAGCTCGTTAAAGACTGTGGTGAGTAGAAAAATTAACTGCGGAGGTAATTCTGGAACCTTTCTATGACATTTTCCCTTCAGCAGTAAAATGTGGAGCCTTGGACTCACTGCTGTCGTAGATGGGGTTGGAGATGACTGGTTTCAGCGCTCTGGTGAATCCTCCGTTGCTGTCCTGCAGGTAGGCTGTAAACTTTAACCTGACTATGTTCAGATCCATGACCTTCCCCAGCTCCTTGGCCTCTTTGTGACACGCTTGTTCTTCCCCATCTAAAGAGACAGAAACGGCACATTGTGGGACACACACCTGAAGCCTCATAACAACTTTGACACAGGTTTGTCACAGATGGCGGGGTGTGTGTGTGTTAGTTTGGGGTGGAGGTCAAGGTGTCTTTACCTGTGAAGGATCTGTTCAAGAGTCTTATCTTTTCATCTCTCAGTCTCCTGTACAAAATGTCTGCGACACCTTTTTTGGTCACATGGAGGATTCCTAGGTTACTGAACCTGCGGATAGTGACAAAAAAAAATAACGTTTCATCTGCACATTTTCTAGTTTTCACTGTAGTAAAAACAAAAATACAAAAGTTTTACTTTAATACTAAATGCTCTAGATTTGTCTCATTTCTGAAAAATC